>NW_019154098.1:9410535-9464790 GCF_002288905.1 Enhydra lutris kenyoni | reverse complement strand
TTCATCAAGATCAAAAGCTTCTGCACAGCAAAGGAAACAGTCAACAAAACAAAGAGGCAACCCACGGAATGGGAGAAGATATTCACAAATGACAGTACAGACAAAAGGCTGATATCCAGGATCTATAAAGAACTCCTCAAACTCAACACTCAAAAAACAGATAACCACGTCAAAAAATGGGCAGAAGAAATGAACAGACACTTCTCTAATGAAGACATACAAATGGTTAACAGACACATGAAAAAATTGTTCATCATCACTAGCCATGAGGGAGATTCAAATCAAAACCACATTGAGATACCACCTTACACCAGTTAGAATGGCCAAAATTAACAAGACTGTAAACAACATGTGTTGGAGAGGATGTGGAGAAAGGGGAGCCCTCTTGCACTGTTGTGGGAATGCAAGTTGGTACAGCCACTTTGGAAAACAGTGTGGAGATTCCTTAAGAAATTAAAAATAGGGGCACCTGGTGACTCAGTGGGTTAAAGTCTCTGCCTGCAGCTCAGGTAATGATCTCAGGGTCCTGGGATTGAGCCCCAAATCGGGCTCTCTGCTCAGCAGAGAGCCTGCTCCCCTTCCACTCTCTCTGCCTGCCCCTCTGCCTACTTGTGATCTCTGTCAAATAAATAAATGAAATCTTAAAGAAAAAAAGAAATTAAAAATAGAGCTTCCCTATGACCCTGCAATTGCACTAGTGGGTATTTACCCCAAAGACACAGATGTAGTGAAAAGAAGGGCCATCTGTACACCAATGTTCATAGCAGCAATGGCCACGGTCATCAAACTGTGGAAAGAACCAAGATACCCTTCAACAGACGAATGGATAAGGAAGATGTGGTCCATATACACTATGAAGTATTATGCCTCCATCAGAAAGGATGAATACCCAACTTTTGTATCAACGTGGATGGGACTGGAAGAGATTATGCTGAGTGAAATAAGTCAAGCAGAGAGAGTCAATTATCATATGGTTTTACTTACTTGTGGAGCATAACAAATAACATGGAGGACATGGGGAGGTGGAGAGGAGAAGGGACTTGGGGGCGATTGGAGGGGGAGAAGAACCATGAGAGACTATGGACTCTCAAAAATAATCTGAGGGTTTTGGAGGGGTGGGGGCTGGGAGGTTGGGTGAACCTGATGGTGGGAATTATGGAGGGCACATATTGCATGGAGCACTGGGTGTGGTACATAAACAATGAATTCTGGTACACTGAAAAGAATTTTTTAAAAAATGGTTTTCTATTCGTCTCTATACTCTCCAGCAGCAGATACAGGGCTGATGCAAAGTAAGTCCTCAGATGTGTGTTTTCATGGAATCACAGCAAGTGAAACTGAGACCACCCTCAGAGATTACGATGACTAAAAATGTTTGTCCCTGTGACCGATGAGAAAGAAACATCAGGAAATGACTGACATTTGTGTATCACTTGTAATTGACAATATATGTAAGACTTGTTCCATTGAGTTTAATGATCATTACAACCTTGGGAAGTAGATTTCATCCCATTTCTATGTGAGGAAAGGAGAATCAGAGATGTGTCTAGTTCCCAAACATTCTGGTAATAGTGTCAGGATTAATTTATAATTCCAAACCCCTAGCCCTTCATTATTTGAAGTTGCTATTTAATTAATTAATTTTAAAAGATTTTATGTAGTTATTTGAGAGAAAAATAGATAGCAAGAGAGAGAACATGAACAGTGGGGAGGGGGAGAAGTAGACTCCCCACTGAGCAGGGAGTCTGGGCCCTGGGGTCATGATCTGAGCCAAAGGCAGACACTTAACCAACTGAGCAACCCAGGGGCCCCTAAGTTGCTATTTAAAAAAAATAGCAAGAAACAAGTTAATGAATTTATTTCCTTTAAATTTATAGTCTTCTATGATCTTCAGAGTTTAAAAGAAAAGAAAGAAAATCAAATGGTGTTTACCCATATCCTGGTGAAATTGGCTCTGTTGAATGTTTTGCAAAAATACAAAAGAGGAAGTAATCCAACACCTGACCACAAAGTTGTGTTGCTGCAATATTTTTTTTACTGAGGCAAAACAGTGAACTGTGGCAATGTTTGTGCAGACAAATTCCCTGCCACTACCTCCTCCTCTTCCCTCCCCCGCTAAGGGCACCTTTTCATCGGAATGTCAAGAGGAGATGTTGGTATTGTGTTCTGGTCCCAACTAAGAGGACAGATGCCTAGACCAATTGCAAATGACCAGTTAGAGTGCATATTCTGCCCTTGCACATTTGTGCATGCTGGCATATTCGTCGTGCCCAAAGCACCTTTTTGTGTGTTGGTCTACTTGACTCCCCTGTTAAATGCCTCAAGATCAGGCATTAAGCTCATTTATCACTATGCTTCTTGGGCCTAGTACAGTACTTGGCACACTGCAGATGTTCAATAAATGATTGTGGGAAGGAAATGGAAGTAGAATGATATTTTTTATCTGGCAAAGCTTGAATCAAAACTATAAAGAACGATAGGGCAATGATCATTTTAGAACCTGCATAGAACCCTTGTTTGAAACTTTCTCATCCTCAAAACATTCTTCAAATGCCACTTCCTCTGTGCAGTCTTCCTTGATTTGCTGAGTCAGAATGCACAGAGGAATATATGTTCATTTCAAATGTAGTAATATTTAATTGAATATTAATATTGCTATTATACTTGGTTATTTCTATTTCCATCTCCCTATGATGGCAAGTCACCTTTGAGTTGGATATCTAGTTTTATTTTTCTTCCTATTCTCTCACCCTCCATTGCCAGTGTCTAGCACTTGGGAGAATTTCAACAAAGTTTGTTGAGTGATTAAACAAGCCAATGAGTGATGAAAGAATGCATGCATGCTGTCTGCCTTATCTGAGGATGCCAATGAATTAGCTCCATTCTCAAGGAAAATAACGATCAGGAAGAGGTTAAAAGTGTTTGCTGTTTGGTTACTATTTATCTGTATACTTGCTATGTTCTATTGCTCACCCTCTCCTCCCCAAGTTTTTTTTTTTTCTTAAGATTTTATTTGTCTATTTGAAAGGGTGGGGGGGGGGACACAGCGAGAGGAAGAGGGAGGGGGAAGAATCTCAAGGAGACTGTACAGAGTGGGGAGTCCTAAGCAAGCCTTGATTTCAGGACCCTGAGATCCTGACCCTGAGATCATGACCTGAGCTGACACCAAGAGTGGGTCAATTAACCCACTGAGCCAGCCAAGCGCCCTCTCCCCCGGTTGTAACAATCTCCAGCAATGTTTCTTTGGCGTTGAGACCACCTCTAAAAGCAACTACCCAGGGAATCAGGAACATGAATGTTATGTCAATCTCTCACTAGATTTGCCTCTCATTTGGCTTGCTTTTTAGTTTTGCAAACCAGGAAGAATGTTCTCAGTTTTGTTGCATGGCTGTAAGTTGTAATTTGGAGTTACAGTCAGTAAAAGCCATTTGCAGTGAATATTAGTTGCTTTGTTGCCCAGCTTCTGCTCTCTTTTTTCCAAGTAACAGCATCCCAATTTGCTTCAAAGGACCCACTCAAAGGCTGGTCTCTACTCCCACTTGCCTGATTGGGGATGGGACCCAGATCCACACCACATCAGTCCAAATCACCTCTATGGCCATCATGCTTACTTCACAGGCAGGCACCTGACTTAATTTAAGCTAATGAAAGAATGACTTCTAGGACTTGTTTTTTGTTCATCAAGGTGTTGTGATGACAAGTCTGAAGCTGTTGGGGGTCTAGATGTGGATTCTGAGAGTCAAGCCAACCCATAGGAAACAGAGTAAAATAAAAACAGAGTAAAAAAGATATTATAATTTGATCCCTGACTCCAACTGCCCCAGAAGGCAGACTTATCCCCTCTTGACTTCACAAGCAGAAATTCTCTTTATGCTTCTACCTGTTTGCATTATATTTTCTGTCACATGCAACCAAATGAATTCTAACGTATTACAGTTCTGAAACATCGTGTACATTAAGAATCATTTAGGATGGCTTTTAAAGTACTGATTACTAATCTCCAAATCTAAGACACAGGTTAGGGCACAGGGACTTGGAGTTTAACAAAGAGCCCAGGTGGGTCTAATGCAATGATTGGTGGAGCAGTGCTTGAAAATACTGCTTAGTTAATGGGAGTGTCAAAAAAACAACAACAGAAATTGGAGGAGGTATAAAGAATCAACATAGAAGCTGAAAGTTAAAGAAAGGAGTATCCTCTGTCCTGGTATTGCAAAGGAGAAAATCCACCAAGGAATAAAGAGTTGATTCCATATTTAATGCTTTTGCAGATAGGAAAACTTTATCCTATTTCCCTTTATTATTCCTTCTTGCTTTAGGGAGCGTGATTGTATGTCTCAGTTTGTCTGGGACTGTCCATGAATCCACTCGTTATTCTGCCATAATTATAATAGCAACTTTTATTTTTTTTAACTCTCATAAGTGTCCAGGCTTGGATGACAAACTCATGGTCACTCCATTGTTTCAGGACAGTCTGCACAAAAAGGACTTCATCATTCAGATCTCTTGCTACATTTTTAAGCTTTTGCTGAGTGAAACATATATTTTTTTTCCTATTGTATGGCCTTTACAAGCAGACAGATATTTCAAAATCACTATTGCCAAGTCAAAAATTCTTAAAAATCTCAGAAAGCCACATATTTTCTGAGTAACATATGAACTTCCAGTAAAAGTAAATAAATAAAACAAAGTTGTTTATGCCGTCTGATTGTCTTTAGGGTTGACTCATTCTAAGAAAGCAGCATATAAACCCATACATTGCAAAGGGAATTATGTTAGAAATGCGAGCAGGATACTCTGTGGACATATGGGAGAGATTGTATCTCTCCATTCCGTTCATACATGGCCGAGAGGTCCAACAGCAAGAGATTAATTCTGGAAAAATTATCACTTCTGGTCAGTTGTAAAGGGGATAGAATGACAGACAAGACAAGCAGGTTCATAGGCAGGGGAAGGAAGTGAGGTTTGTGCCATTTTCAAAGATTTTTAAACACCTGGAACAGAGAGTTACCACAGGTGTCTATTCCAACAGTTCAGGTCTTTATTCAATTAGTATATTAAGAATTTTTTTTGAATTGTTTGCTTTTCTTCTTTGGTGCTGATTGTAAGATTAGAGAAAAATACACAGACAAAATGGCTTTCTTGTGTGTCATATGTAAAAGAGTATGTGATATTTAGTAGTAACTTTTTCCTCCCTTAAAATAAGTAGATAGAATTGTCAAATATTCCAGGAGATAGAATGGTTCCATATTTATATTTTTAATGTCGGAGGAATTTAGTTCAGTGATTTCTGCTTAGGGACCGTTGTTTCAGGATAATTTGCTCACTGCTTTTTGGTTCCACTCAAACACAGCTGTAAGTTCTTTCTTTCTATATTTGGCAATGAAGTGACTGATGGCTAACATTAACCATCTGGATGAGGGGTGTTTTGGGTGGGAGACAGGGGAGGGGACATAGCAATGCTTAGCTTCACTGCATGGCTGGGAAGTCATCTCTAGACTTTTCTACTTCTTATATCCCTGCCCCAATCCTGAACTTTGCGTCTATATGGTCAAAAGAGGCAAACTGGAGTATATGAGTTTTCTTCAGTTTTATCAAATTTAATGCCCCCTTCGTGAGTTAATATTATGTAATATCCTCTGGACTTTTCTAAAGTTAAATTCATAGGTGGTATAATCAAGCTACACACATTTTAAAAATTAGTATAATGACATAACAATAACATAAAAACAAACTTTATGGAGATAATTTATAATAAGAAGAACATGTATTTCAATACATAAGTGTTCAGCCATGACTCACAAAGAGACATAACGAAGTCATCAAGCGCTTGCACCAAAATTTAGATTTACCTTGAGTGTAACAGCTACAGATACAGAGAGATACAGGTACATTGTATCAGTGCCTCAAATACTATGAGTAGCTTTGCCAATGGCGGCATAATTCCTAAAAATGGAGTAATACACAAACAATGAATTGTGGAACACCACATAAAAATCTAATGATGTACTGTATGGTGACTAACATAACATAACAAAAAAAATGGGATAAACTCTTGGACATGTTTGTAAAAAAGAACAATCTTCCCTCACACTGCATGGTTGCTTCACTCCTTGAAAAGTTGTGTGTATTAAAACCTTGCAAAATACTTTGTGCTTTGGTCCAAAACTGAGTTCTAGGCTTAGACAATTATGAAAAAGGTTTTGACCTACATGAGTGTTTAGAGGGACATTCAAAGTCATGCATGACCTGGGACAATTCTTTAAGATATAGGACTGCACTGTGTGCCTTAGGATGTCTAGAAGACCTCTTCTGTCCCCACTAAATTGCAGCAGTACCCTACCTCAATCATGTGACAACTAAAAATTTTCCCCTCCCCATTTCCAAATGGGGATAGTATTAATGGATACTATTTAATGGATAGTATTAAGCCCATTGTAAATACATACCTGTACAATTCACAAGCTGGGAATCATTTACATAAAATCTCACTTTTTTTTTCTTTCAAGTTGTATTATTGGTGGGGTCCCTTATTAAGTCCCAATTAAAATAGGAGAATTATATTTTCAGGGTAGATTGGTGAATTCTTAACAAATGGTGTAGAGTAGATAGAATCTATGTTATCCTTTATGTATACATTTTAAATTGCAAGCAATCTCAAATTTTCATTGATGTTAACAACAGATATTAATTTTTTTCTCACTGGCTTATGAGTGAGCTTGGGTTCTTCCAGGGTTCAGGTAGTTAGCTCTAGGCTGAAAGTCAGAAACTTGGTCCCTGGTACTGCCACTGCTGTTGGAGAAAATTTTCCTTATTTTCAACATCGCCAGCAGCTTCTCATACAGTCTTCAAGGAGAGAGTCTAGTAAGTGTAGCTGAGAAGAGCACTTTTGCTGGAAGAGAGACAGGAAATGGGAGTTTCTGACATGTTCATCTTATTTAGTGTGAGTTTGACTCTGCCTTCAAGAGTCATAAGGTGTATCGGTCAGTTTGCATTGGGTTATGCTGCATCACAAAGAACTTCCAAACTCTCAAAAGCTTAAAAGAATGATCATTTATTTTTCTCCTTATATTACATATCAGTTGTAAATCAGCAGCGAGTTCTGGGCTCCTCATGATCTGTCTAGAATCTGGGTGACTAGAGCAGCTGCCATCTCAAATATTGCTTATCACTGTGCCAGAGACAGAAAACTGGATGAATTATGCGTTAAAACTACCAGCTGGCCATGACAAAGTTCATTTTCAATTTTATTTTACTACCCAAAGCAAATCAAAAGGCCACACATAATTCTAAGGAGGGCAGAATGTATAATCCTGTCGTGTGTCCAGGAGATCCTGGAAATATATGGTATACTACACTAATGACAACCATGATGGTAAATTTCCCAAACATGGAAAGGGTTCAGATGCTGGGCAACTCCAGTACAAGGCAAATGTCCACTAGAGACTGTCTTATTTACATCTTTTCTATATACCGCCATGCTGAGTCTAGCTCAGTAGCCATTAGTAACATAGTAAGTGCTGAATGAATGTCTCTGGAATAAAAGGATATGAATATAGTTGTTTAAATTACCAAATCTCACTATAATTAAAGCTTAAAGAGAGATACTTTGCTATTTTAACTCCACACTGTAAAGCATGATAAATATAAGTGTTATTTGTATGCAATGTTGCATTTAGAAAGCTTGAGATCCAGAGTGGTACATTGGAAAGAGAGAGAAAAAAGACTTTCATCTCATCATTGGTTTGAATGTGTTCACTTGTTGGTTTCCCCTCCTGTGGGGACACTTTCTCCTGTGCCTAAGTTAGAGTTTGGTACATGGTAGATATACAAGAAAAGTAGCTCTGCTTTCCTTAGCTGGGTATTCTTGGGGGAAGTCACGTCCATTTACCCACAGGTTCCTTAGCTTCAGAAGACACACACACACGCAGATCTTAGTAATATGTGCCTTTTGTACTGTAAGAAATCTCATATAATAGAAAGCAATACAATTGTGCTAATGTGGTTGTCATGTAATGCACTAACAACATAGTAACTTCCACACAGCGTCCACTCAATAGCTGTTTGCTGACTGTGGCAATAACCATTTGCTCTATTCTTATTGTGGAATGTAAAGAGTGCAGTGCATTTACAAAAGTTTGCCCAAGGTGCTGGGGTTGAGTTGTTTTGGGAACGTGTTTCCTATCAAATCGACAGTAATAATACTCAGTGGGCTGTGTCCTCATCTCTCAAAGGTCAAACACTTCACAACTACTAACGGGCTCCTGGGGCTCCCTTTCTCTTTTGCTAATCACGACCACTCCCGCTAGCCGTCAGCCAACTGCTGCAAAGCCCCGCCTCCCAGGGCGGCTCTCCAATCGGCTGAGCAGCCTGGGCCCAACCCTCGCGAGTCACGTGACGCTACCAGGCCGCTTCCGGCGCGTCGCGGGCGGCTGACGTCGCTGGGCCCGGCGTCGCGTCAGGGCTGGCCGGCGGTGGTGGCGGCGGAGGCGGCGATGGCTGCGGACGCTGAGCGGGTTTGAGGGCTCAGACCTGCTACCTTCCGCGCGACTTCGGGCCCGACTTAGCTCTGTGGCCCCAGCTCGCTCCCCTCCTGCTTCCTCCCCGGCCACTGCCTGGGCGGAGGCGGAGGCGGAGGACCGGGCTGGCAGCCCTGCTCGTGTCCCGGCTCGGCCCCAGACGGCCCGGCTGCTGTGCGGAGAGGAGGCCGAGTCGGTAAGAGGCGGCGGCGGCGGCGGTGGCGGGGCCTAGAGGCCGCCTGGATCCCGTCTGGCCGCCGGGACGCCCCCGGGCTGGTATCTCTCCGGCCCGTTCCCCTCTCGCGTCCCTCCCCTTAACTCGCCGCCTCTATTGTCTGGACGCCGCCGCTCCCTCTCCTCCTCCCTTCCTTCCCCCCTGCCGAGGGCCGGACGGCTGTCAAACCTGGAGGCTTCTCGCGCTCCCCGCCAGGCTGGTGTGAGCCCTTCCTGTGTCTCTGCCAACCCCTCCCGCCCCACATCAATCCCCTACCTTCTTTGGCCCCGCGGCCATTCTCTGACCTTTGCTTCTTCACTTTCTCGGTGTTGTGTCTTGCTAATTTTCTTTTCCCTCCTAGTTGTCATCTCGTGCAACGTTAACCGTCCTGGTAAATTTTTGCCATTCTTGTTTGCGTTCTTTTCTGTTTATGTTCCTCCGCGTTCTCTCTGTCCCTTTTTCTCTTTTTGCTTCAAGTCTCCCCCTCCCGTCTCCCCCTTCCCCCCGCCCCCGCCGCCATAGACTGTCTTACTTTGCCTTTTCCTTATTTCAAATCCCTAGTCATCCTCCTCTCTCCACCCAGGGAAAAGGAAATTGTGTCTCAACTCAAAGTATCACTGAGAGTTTGTATGTCTTAACTCCACGTTTATGGGTTCAATGTTTAACTGTAGAAAATAGTGTAACTAGTAAACACCTCTTAACTAAGTTCTTCTCGTGAAGAACAGTAGAAAAGTTTGGATAGATTTCTACACAGATATTTAAGTAACTGCCTTATGTGTTATATGCTGACCAGACTTTAAAAAAAAAAAATGCCATGCTTTTGTTCTTTTACACCAAATATCCTCTGGCCTAGCTTCCCGTTAACTTTAATGAACTAATCTTTGTTCTTGACATGGCCAAAGGATAGTCTCCCCCTTCCCCCATGAGTATTTAGGTTTGATTTTACATATTTTTATGGGAAGTATTGGTGTTATTTTTGCCCGTTACCTATTAGATTTTTTGCAAGAGGAAAAGACAGTTGGTTATCATTTTTCCTGCTACATTTTGTCCCTTTTGAATGGTGAGCAAACCATTTAAAAAATGCTGTAGTTGTGTATTTGGTTTTTTAACCTGAGAGAAAGCATAGTCGTATTAGTAATTCTAAATCTCAAAAAAAGGTTTTAGGGATCTCTCTTTCCCCCCAGTAACAGTAGGTTTGCATTCCTGATTACCTATTATATTTTTATTCAGCCTGTCTCAAAGTGCTTCATATTGCTCAAGTACTAGCGAGTGAAAAAGGCTACCTCACGTGTTCCGGGTGTCCAGTGTGGCCAAAAGGAGAGTAAAGAGTGTGCGTGGCAGTGATGTAGAAAGGGATATTCCTTGTCGTTTTTTGTTTGTTTGAATATTATGAATATTATGACCCCTTTTGTCAGTGTGGACACTGACCGTATTGAAATAGAGTGAAATAAATTTGCATTAAAAAAGGCATTAAGTGCCTTAAAAAATCCACATCATTATTGCTTATTGAATATGAAGTATAAGGAAGACCTTTCTGTTGCAACTTTATATGTTAAATTAAAATTATTGGATCATTTGCTGCCAAAGCAGGAAATCATAGCTAATGAAAGGAATTAATTACAAGAATTGCAAGAATTATTGTTGATGTTGTCCCTGGCAGAGGAGTGTCTGCTGTCCCTTCATGCTCTTTAGTGCCTTATCTAGTGTTGTATACTATGAGGCACTCAAATATTGATTGAAAAACTTCATTAATTTGTTCTCTTAAGAATTTCGGTAGTCGTATTCCAGAAGCACTCAGGTGTCTTGATTCTTTCAGAGATGGAAAACTGTTTTCAGCACGCATGGAGAATTTTTTTGGGTATTTTCAAGTTAAAATTTCAAGCATTTTAGCCATTAGCAAGGTTAAATGCTCCTCTGTTCTTTTTAAATCGTTCTTTTTCATGTTCTTTTTCCCTGATTCATGATCAAGATTGCTTGTAAGGTATATAGTACTTTATCTACGGATATTGGTAATCGTCATTCAGATTTCTTTAAAATTTGGCAGTTACTTTAACTTCTCATGCAATGCTTTTAAAATTCTGTTTTATTCCCTATGCATTTTATGCATTAGAATCTAACCTTTTTTTTTTTTTTCCCCCTCTTGAGGTAGTGAAAAGAAAATACTGAAGAATAGGATTTCAAGATGAGTAAAAAGCCCCCAAATCGTCCTGGAATCACTTTTGAGATCGGTGCTCGTTTGGAGGCACTGGACTACTTACAAAAATGGTATGGAGAATATGGAGCTCTTGACCGAAAGCACGCCTTTGGTGGTCTTACACATGTTGGTCAGTTGCTGTTCTTTTGACAGTGGCAGAAACATTAATGTATTCACATTTTGAATACACATGGACATTGTTTTTTAGTTTTCTTGCTCTTTAGCAAACTGTAGGTTTGGCATTTCAAAGCTGTTTTTTCAGAATCATTTTAAGGTGTTTGAGAACTGAAAATAATTATCTAGAATATGAAGTATAGAGAAGGTGTCAGTACTCCTGTGTACTTAATACGAGCTAGAGTGGTGGTGGGAGGGAGGGAATTCATTTAGATAACCAGCTTCCCAAGATTTGAATAAAACTTGATGTAAATCTTTTTTCTTGGCCTGTGTCAGGTGATCTTTCACAATACAGAGTATGTTGATGGTCAGCACAGTCATTATTCACTATCCCATCTAAAATAAAAAACCAGTTTACCTCCTCTTTCTCCCGGGGATAGTGAACTAAAGACAGGTTGTTACTTTCCCATACTAAATGGGCAATATTTTCAGACCTTTTAAAATTTCTTCTGTTCTGGCCATGTGTGATAAGTAGTGAATTTAAGCTCCTAATACACCCTTAGTAAATGGTATAAGGATAAAATCACCACCTGGAAAGGAGAGAAAAGGAAACAACACATGGGTCACTAGGCCACAGTAGGAATGACAAGGATTCCCTCTTTCTTCTAGGGAATGCTTTCCTCATTCCCCTTAGCTGCCCCTTAGTTCTTGTCCCTGGGAGGAAGTCTCTTGTTGCCATTCTCAGCACTCTGCCTGAGAGGGGCATTTGAGAATTCCTCTCTGGGGAGTGGGGTTGGCTTGGCTCTCTTGAAGCCCATTTATTTTGATGAGGGATCTGGTGGCTTAGCAACTCCAGGACTTCATCCACTAGGCTTTTTCACATTTTCTGTCACTACAACTCCCTTGAAAACAGAGTGGGTATTTTGCAAATTTGCTCTTGATTGATTTGCATTAAGTCAACTTCCTGAGTTGACAATGGCGGGCAGAGAAATCTTGTTTAGTCATGATATTTGACTTACACCGGTCTGGGGTTTTTGTCTCCAGTGTATGTAGCTTTAGAATTCTGCACATGTCCCTGATACCCAGGCTAATGGGCTCTGTCTCGGGCACTGCTCTGGGACATTTTAAAACTATGGTTTGATGTGGGAAGGCAATTTTTTGGCCCCATGCCTATAAGGTGCATCTCAGAGGGTAGTTCTTTTTAGGAGACTTAATTGTTAGTCTCATCAGGTGGAGAATGTACATAGTACTTCAGGTGGGGCTTGGGAAGCACTTGGGACCAGGCAGTAGCATCCCTCATAGTCCTGAAGCTAAAAATTATTTCCAGACATGGTGGAGTATTCACTGCGGGAGCACACATGTTCCTGATTGAGAAGCGCTGCATTAGGCCATACAACAAAAGATGACAGTTTAGTCAGTAATTGGCCATCTTTGATTCTCATTTGACCAAAAGAAGCTTTTCACTCAGAAGGCACACTGTTAAACCTCCGCATGGTATGAGAAATGATACTTCTTCTTTGATGCTGATCTTAATTAATCTTTTTTTTAATTACCAGCTTTTGAATCACTAGTTAATTCATATTAACATATTTTCTTAAGTTCCAAACTGACAAAGTTACAATCGAAATAGCTTCCAATGTTGGAGGAGCACATGGTTTACTAGTTTTCTTAGAGGATTTTAGGGAAATTAACATAATTTCGGTATTAGTAAGAAATTTGCTTTCGATGGTGAAATGTTTTCTGATTCAACAGCTGTCAACTTGATGATCCAGTAGTTAAAATAAAAAGATTATGAGAGAGAACTACTTTAAAAATCAAGCCTGAATGTGCTTTTACATTATTTGGAATTTGAGAGAAAAAAATGATAGTTGTAGCTGAAGTTTTTTTCATTGTCTTATGCTTCACACCAAGGAAATTTCTAAGTGCTTAGGTAGGGTGGTAACAGGCATCTCCACTCATTAATGAAGTTGAGCTTTGATTTTAATGACCCTAGTAGTAATGGTCTCCTTTTTTTTTTTGTTTTAGATTTTAATTATGTATTTGACAGAAAGAGATCACAAGTAGGCAGAGAGGTAGGCAGAGAGAGAGAGAGGAGGAAGCAGGCTCCCTATAGAGCAGAGAGCCCAATGTGGGGCTCGATCCCAGGACGCTGGGATCATGACCCAAGCCGAAGGCAGAGGCTTTAACCCACTGAGCCACCCAGGTGCCCTAGTAATGGTCTCCTTAAAGTAAGTAACATTAGCCAAAATAATCACATATGGCAATCACTGAAACATGTCAGCAACTTGATTTTTATGAACTCATTTATATGAAGATGTTAGCATTCTGCTACAGTTGGAATTAAGGAATTAAGATATGTATATTTTATATGTATAAAATAACTACCTAGAATACGTACATAAAATAGGTAGTTGAAAGAAATGATTTTTTTATTGTGACTTTATTAGTGTCGGTAGTTTCAAGAACTAGTTAGTCTTGGGCAGTCCCTTTGATTTAGTATTAAAGTCCTTTTCTGTAGGACAACTAATTAATTACTAAGATTTATTTCGTTTTATATGGGCACAAGAGAAGTTCTGTGAGACACTCTACTCTTAATAGGTTTTACTTTTAAATAAGATAAACTTTATTCTTCATATCATTACCTTCGTTAAGACCCATTCTGTATTTCATATAAATGCTGCAGATTTTTGCTTTAATATCAGATAAAAGTGTAGAAGGATTATTCGAGTGTTGAGAAACTACTATTTTTGTGAGGAGCAAAATAGTTACCACTGAAAATATTCTGAAATGATTCCCCTCTCTCTTCCACCCCTCCCCCCGTTTACTGTTTTCTTCTGTTGCATCCATAAAGAATGCTTAACCTTCCACATTTATTCAGTACATTTGGAAAAATTTTGAGTTCTTATTTGACATGAGTATCTTTTGAACTATTACAGGCGATGAACAGGGAGGAAGCAAGAGTGCAGATAGTGCTTACTGTCTCTGCACACAGGACAATGCCAGTGAGCCATGTGTCTGTTGTGAAGGAAATGACATCACATGTTGGTTGGTTACCTTTTACAGAGAAGGGCAGAGGGAAAGTTGTGATAGTGGAGAACCCAAAATGTCAACTTGTCCTGTGTGTAAAAGATGTTTCCTATATAAAAAAAAGGAAAAGAATTTTTACTGTGTGCCCTGGAAAGAAAACTGAATTCTAAATTAAGTGGGCAGGGGCGCCTGGGTGGCTCAGTGGGTTAAAGCCTCTGCCTTCGGCTCAGGTCATGATCTCAAGGTCTTGGGATCGAGCCCCACGTGGGGCTCTCTGCTCAGCTAGGAGCCTGCTTCCTCCTCTCTCTCTGCCTGCTTCTCTGCCTACTTGTGATCTCTGTCTGTCAAATAAATAAATAAAATAAAAAAAAAAAAAGAAAAAGAAAAAGTAAATTAAGTGGGCAGAAATAAACTGAATTTAAGCTTCCACTTTTAAGTTTGGGGTAGATTTGATTTAATTGGAAGGTGTGATCTATTTTTCTTAGGGAAAGGACATTATTACTGCTTGAGCAAACCATATCCTAGTCTTCAAAGTTCAGAAAGATATTCAGAAAAATACACTCTACATTTTTTAAAGTAGTGATTTATTACTTTTTTGCTTTCTAAATCACTTTAAAGCTACATCAGAAAGCTCATTGATGGTTTGATTATTTACCAGTAACTAACAAATGCAGGCCTAAGAAGCTAACAAAAGGCCAGTCATCTTCAGGGCCAATATGTGGTTTTTGGGTTTCCTGTAGTGACTACACCTAACTCCTTTTGGGTATTGTAGGTTGCTTAATCTTTATTTTATTTTTTAATTTATGTTTTTTGGGGGATTGCTTAATTTTTTAAAATATTGTAGTTTTATTTAAAACATACGGGTTAATTTCTTTCTCAACAGTCTTTTTTTTTTTTTTTTTAAAGATTTTTTTTTTTAATTTATTTGACAGAGAGAGGGAGATCACAAGTAGGCAGAGAGGCAGAGAGAGAGGGGAGGAAGCAGCCTCCCTGCTGAGCAGAGAGCCCGACTCGGGGCTTGATCCCAGGACCCTGAGATCATGACACCTGAGCCAAAGGCAGAGGCTTAACCCACTGAGCCACTCAGGTGCCCCTCTCAACAGTCTTTTAAAAGTCTTTCAAAAGACTTAATATGCTACTGTTTACAGATAATGTAATCAGCCATCTTTGGTCTTACCTCTGTCATATTTTCTATCACACTCCTGCCATTCAAATGGTGACATCAGATTTGTAATCTCTTGAATGCAGTGACATCATAAGATTGAAAAAGGATACAGGTTGTTGATACAGTAGTGTATTTGGGGAAGGAGAAAGTTTAGATTTGAAGTTCTGCTAGAGATAGTGTAAGTGGATTCTAAAGACGAAAGAGGCAGGTTCAAAGACTGTCACTTGCTGGTCCTGTGAATATGGGCAACCTCTTGACCTCAGTTGGCTTGTCAATAAAATGGAAGCAGTGTTATTGGCTTTTACTTAAGAGGATTATTTTAAGGATCAAATAATGTATCTAAACCTGCTTCAAATTCTATAAAATAGTACATAATTATTAAGCAATGAGGTAAATGCAAGGGAAGAGGGAGAGGTGAAAAATCTTTGAGGTTTTGGGACGCCTGGGTGGCTCAGTTGGTTAAGCAGCTGCCTTCGGCTGAGGTCATGATTCCAGCGTCCTGGGATCGAGTCCCGCATCGGGCTCCTTGCTTGGCGGGGAGCCTGCTTCTCCCTCTGCCTCTGCCTGCCATTCTGTCTGCCTGTGCTCGCTCTCTTTCCCTCTCTCTCTCTGACAAATAAATAAAATCTTTAAAAAAAAAAAAAAAAAATCTTTGAGGTTTTGAAGACTTAAGTGTATGTTTTTAAATGTGGCTTCAGTATTGACATGAGAATGGCCTGGAATGTAGAAAGAAAATCATGTCATTGCAACCTGCTATAAATCATCTTTTTTGGGTGATGATAAAATCTTTTTGTTTGTGCATAGCTTTCTAGTTACAAAGCACCTTTGCAAATATTTTATCTAATCACTCTGAATACTGTTCAGTGAGAAAAGATTGAACTTTTGTCTTTTGAATGAAATTCAAGTAGTTACTCTATAGCAAGTGATTTAGTTATGAAAACAAAAAAAATCAAGTAATATAAAATTTGAAATACGGAATTAATTTAAAACATTCAGATGAGTTAGGCTCTTCTGACCTTTTTTGGTAATATTTCTATTTAATTCTCTTATAGATCTAAAGGAAAGGAAAATGAAAAATTAAAAAAAAAATTGTGGAGATGTCTCCAAGTATCAGAGTTTGGTAGAACAGTGTAAAATTTGAATTGACAAATGCTGTTTCCACACATGGGAGTTTTTTGAACTGTATGGAACATTTTCAAATGTGAGTTTTTAAAATGTTCATTACCAGAATTTTTACAGTGTGGAAAATTGAGGAAATTTAGATTATAGCAAGTATAAATGCTTTTTAATTTAAGTAAAAGTACATTATTTTCTGAATAAAAAGGGTTGCTTTTTTCTAATTGAATTTAACTATTCAAAGGCAAACATTAATATAAATAAGTTGTGTTTTCTGTATTTGGAGTAGAAGAGTACTCCTGAAAAGTAGTATGTTGGTCAAATTTAAAAACCAGTATCATTTTTAAATTTTACATTAGGTGAGTTTGAAACTTGTAGAAACCTTAGGTGAATACTTTTAAAATAGGAAATCTTTTGCTAATATGAATAAAATTCTTGTATATTGGGTTTTCCTAACTGTATATTTGAAAAAGATTCTTTTGAGTCACTGCCTACCTTTGAAAGCCTAATTAGAGCTGTAGACTCAGAAAAAATGTACAATCATATTTATATGCCAAAAATATTGAGTTATATATTATAGGTGGTCATAGAAAACTTATCCATGGACTCCAGATTAAGACTTTTCTAGCAGAGAATTTCAAATTGAAATCTGTATGATAGGTTTTTTTAATTCTGAGATTTTTACATTCTGAAAGTCACAAATTTTGAATCTTAAGATCTAAATGAGCTCCGTTTAACCATCAAGCAAGTCTGCATCAGTGCACAAAGACTGTAGTTAACTTAATTTGTTAAAATTTTCACCAGTAAGAGCCCTATAAACTTTTAAAGTGAAGATCTCTTTCTCCTCCTCCTCCCCTCAAAAAATGTGGAAAGCAAGGTTAGACAAAGGTCAGAGTACATGTATTCATTATAAAACACACCTGGTTCTTGTTCTTCCTCTGTTGTTCTTTTCATTATATTGATTTATTTTCTATAGAGCTTTTTCTTCTCTGCTCAAGTTTTTTGCTTATCCTAGTTTTCTTGGAAGGTGAGAGAAAACAAATATAGGGAAAAGTAAGTTTAACTGGAAGTCAGGAGATAACAGGTTCTCAGTGCTGTTCTGTTGTGAACTATGCGACTCTGGAAAGTTGGTTCTCTGCTTTAATGTCCTTAAAATGAGGGTGTGACATATTAGGTAATCTTTTAGATCCCTTGAATTAGAAACTCAGATTTCTCTTACCTACTTTCCGTGTATTGAGGGAGGATGGATTTTTTAAATCTCACTTTTGGATGGGTAAATAACATAGACTTGAGGCAGAAGTAAGATAGACAAAAAGTAGAAATCATCCATAGTTTGTTCAAAACTGCTGGGCACTAAAAGAACTTTGAGAAAAAATGAGTTGAAAAAGTAGGGAAAGGTGAATCTAGTTTGAAACAAAAATAATAATTTTGAAGGTTGGAGTATAGTGGTATTGGGGCACATGGTTATCCTTTCTCCAGCCTGCTCTCCCACTCATTTAAATACTTCCATTGTGTAATTTTGAAATTACATAGTCATAACTTGGCTTAGAAAAGTATATGTAACTAGTCAGATGCTTTAACTCCCTAACTTCCCATGTGGTAACAATTCATTGATTGATTTTTTTTTTTTTTTTAAAGATTTTATTTATTTATTTGACAGAGAGATCACAAGCAGGCAGAGAGGCAGGCAGAGAGAGAGGAGGAAGCAGGCTCCCCTAGAGAGCAGAGAGCCCGATGCGGGGCTCGATCCCAGGACTCTGAGATCATGACCTGAGCCGAAGGCAGCAGCTTAACCCACTGAGCTACCCAGGCGCCCCTCATTGATTGATTCTTTTGCAAAGTTCACTGATGCTGTAGTTTTTGTTTTTTGTTTTTTGGTTTTTTTTGATGCTGTAGTTTTGAAAGTGATTTAGGTGAAGTCTAGAAGAGTGAGTCTCAAACTTTAGCTTCCTGGGATTCACCTAGAAGGTTTGCTAAACATAAGCAATAAGCCAATATCCAAAACTTCTGATTCAGTAGGTGTGAAGTGGGCCCAGTAATTTGCCTTTCTAAAAAGTTTCTGGGTGATGCTGCTGCTGCTGCTCTGGGTACAGCATATGAGAACCACTGGCCTAGAGTATGCAGAATTATTAACCCAAAGATAAAGTTTTTGAGTTGGATAGCAGTGGAAATATCCAGGATTATTTTTGAATTTATAGTTTATTTTTACTTATGTTAGTTGGAAGAAGTAAAAGGTAAATACTTGGCAAAGTGATGCCTGATTCAAAATCTTTTTTTTTTTTTTTTTTTTTTTTTTGGCTGTTTTTCAGTGAAATAGAGCATACTGATCTACATGAATTTCATGTGCTTCAGTTTTCTTGCTCTTCCAGTTTCTGTAATTACCACTACATGGCTGGATAGTTGGGATTTAGATCCTTGTTGCTGTGAGTGGGACAAAGACTGTCCCTGGTTTTAATTAATTATGGATTGCTTTTGTGAGATTGTAACTTCTATAATGATTCAGAATATATAGGAAATAGTATGTCACTTGAATTTTATAAGGAGCCTGCCATGTATGGAATGATCTTTACAGTTTAGAAATGACAGATCTGAGGTTTGGAGATATTAACTGTTTTATTCCAGTTCATCTGGAGTAAAAGTCAGAAAAATCATCTTATAGCCAGGTTCTTTTGACTGTGAGTCTGGTGGTCTCGTTACAATAACCTGTTGTCACACATAGGGACTCCCTGAGGTTTGAACCTCAGCTTCAGGGAGTAAATGGGCTCAGTGTTCATAGGCTATCTTAATTCCTGACTTTCTCTAGTGATATGTATCTGTCTGGTGTTTAGAAGGGCCCAGAGGTCCAGCATGCCTATGTCATTCTTGTTCCCGTGGAATTAGCTTTTGCAAGGCAGGTTAATTGCTGGCCTGTCTGTTCTAGAAACCCTCCTTCTCAAGCTCACCTTTGAATTGAGCATTCAAGCTGATCATTTCCTGGCCTCTTTCACAAATGTATAGTAATGTAAAGTCCAGGAACCTCGGTCTTCTTGTGCTGTGCTCTGTGTGTCTGTGTGTGCACACGCACGCTTATATAATGGCAGGGGTTGGATTGGAAGAGAAGACGGTTTTATTTGCTTATCTGTCATTTGATTGAAGGTCGGCTGTCATATGTCACATGCTTCCAACTCTGAAAAATGTTTAGCAATTCTAGTTTTGCTGAGTAGACAGAACTGGTATCTATAGATGCTGAAAAGTTTTTAATTTTGTTTTTGATTCTTTAAGTGAGAAAAAAAATACTAAGTTTTAAATATCAGTAGTATAATATTTTTAGAAGCAATTAACTTGATATTGAAGAGACAGCTTAGTTTTGCTATTGTTCATAAGGATCCCAGTTTTTAGTACTTTTATATGACTTTTTATTTCGAAGAACTATTGACTATCCCTACTATCACTTTCCATAGATCATTATTCAGCAAAAAGAACTTTTCTTTTTATTAGAAATTGATATGCCAGTATTATGTTATTTCAGTAACTATAATTAATTCAACTTTGAGAGAATTGTTGCAGTGAATTTGAAGAAAATTTGGGTATTTAATATTCAATGTGTCTTAAAAGTCTGTTTTTTCATTGCCAAAAAGCTAACCCTCTTTAATTAAAAACGAATCTGTTCTAGTTCATTATGGTTAGGTAAGGTAACAAAGTATAAGCTGCTTACATGAAGTGATTTTATTCCTAAAGATACCCAGCAGAGCTTACTGAATTTTGGCAGGTTGGTAAAGAATGAACCCAGAGTTTTGGGGATATCATGAGATGTGGTTACTGTAATATTGGCAAGTGAGTTATGACTTGGGAGGCAAAAACTAAGTATAGGATTATATTTGTCATTTTGTCAGACTAGATTAGTAAATATTATTTTTAAAGTCACTTAGTGTGTTTTTTAGTTCTATAGGAAATCATACTCTATAGATTCCTGTATTTGGGGTTTGGGGGGGGAGAGGGAGAGGAGAGAAAGAATCTTAAGCAGGTTCCACACTCAGCATGGCACCCCACATAGGGCTTGATCTCACAACTGCAAGATCTTGACCTGAGCCAAAACTGAGAGTTGGATGCCTAACCAACTGAGCCATCCAGGTGCCCCTGGATTCCTATCTTAATTTTTAAGTTATATTATAACAATCTGTATACACAGTGGAATATTACATCTCCGTCAGATGTAAGAAAGGATGGATACCCAGCTTTTGCATCAATGTGGATGGGACTGGAGGAGATTATGCCGAGTAAAATAAGTCAAACAGAGAAAGGCAGTTATCATATGGTCTCATTTATTTGTGGAACAGAGGACATTAGGAGAAGGGAATAAAGAAGGGGGAGAAATTGGAGTGGGAGACGAACCATGAGAGATTATGGACTCCCAGAAACAAACTGAGGGTTTTAGAGGAGATGGGGGTTGGGGGGATGGGTGAGCCTGGTGACAGGTATTAAGGAGGGCATGGATTGCATGGAGCACTGGGTGTTATATGCAAACAATGAATCATGGAACACTATATCAGAAACTAATGATGTACTATATGGTGACTGATAAACACAATAAAAAAGCATCTAAAATTTATAGCAATTTTGAAACACCCTAAAAGTTAAGCTACTTTGTTTTCTCAGACTCGTATATTTTAATGCGGTGTTTCATACTTAGGCACAGTTGAGATATAGTACACCTTTTGTTTTGAGAAGTTCTAATAATAAAACGAGCCTTTCTATGCATAGGGATGTTTTGTTTTGTTCTGTATAATAATATCTGTTTTCTGTACTCTTTGGGCTAACAAAAACCAACTTTAGGCATTTTGTATCAAAAACACTTATATAAAATTGAATTTTCAAGAAAAAATAAAGAGGATATAATGTGGCTTTCATCTTATTTTTGTTTTCAGTACCTCTTGGAAAGAGCACCCTATATTTGAAACACTGCAGTAAGTGTGATAGGAGTTGAAAATCATCAGTTGGCAAGATGCCGAATATATATTGCACAGTCTTTAAAGACAGACAAACCTCAGTTCAGAGATCTGCTTAAATATCTGTTTTTACTTGAGCAAGTTACTTAACGGTTCAGAGCCTCTGTGACCTTTCTCTAATAACTGGAAGCAGTAATAGTACCTAACTCAGAAAGGTTCTTTGAGGATTAAGCAAGATGAGTGATTATTGAAATCTTACCGTGGTTTTTGCCACAGCAGAGGCACTTAATAAATGTTAGCTTTAATGAAAAAAATAGCATGAATATTGGTTATTTTATGTAGAGAGGAGTCTTCTTGGGAGAGGAGTGAATGTAAATCCTTAAAACTTGAATCAGTAGGTATATAAACACCTATAACTACCTGTAGTAGTAAAATAATTTTTTAAGTGCTAAACATTAAGAAATAGGAACTAAGTGGATGTCAACCTGCTAGAGTTTTGAGTTTTGTGACAAAATTAAGTAATGAAGAATTTGGTCCTATTGATTTGAACAAAGTATATGAAATATACAAACTTCTAGTACAATACCAGAAGTATTTTTGGTGGCATTTTTTGGGGTAGAGTAGGAAAGGAATTCTTGATAGTCTAATTGAGTCTTGCGGTGGGAGATGGTAATGAGTAGAAAGTAGGTGTAGGCACTTTGGTTAGAACTGACTGTGAATGAATGTAGGGATGGCAGGAGATTGAGGTGCTAGGGAGGTAGACAGCAGTAGGAGTTTTAATCCAGGGATCTGAAAGGAAACCATTATTTGAACGGTGGTGGCATCAAGGTTCTAAAGGAAGTCAACGTGGCTAACTCGGATCTTACCTGTTCTTTGCTCTAAAGGTTGTGGACAGATAGGCAGCGGGGTGGTCTGGCAGCTTATACTGGACATGTGTCCTGGGGGTGGACGCCTCTGAAAAGAGGATGTGAGGGATGATATCATGGGACTCTTTGAATTCAGTGTTGGAGAAGATGTGATTTTTGACATACAAGCTATTATCTGAATGTTCTGGAAAGTCTAGATTCTTTTACTTCCATTTGGGAATGTCAGATTTGAATTAATCCTAGGAGTTGTTTTCATGTGTTGTTCTTCAAGTGTGAAACAACTTAGCATGCAGTACCTAAAAGCACTTCGTCTAAAAATACTATAATACTAGGTGACATTGTTCTTATAGTTTAACCAGTGAGTTGAATGGTTGAAGAGAATGTTTTTGCAAAGCATACTATAAATTGAAATTGCTTTCAGGAAGCTAAAATTTTAAAAGGTTACTATGTCATAAGAATATTAAGTTTGGATTACATTCTACATTAATTTTATTATTTGGCAAATAATCCTCCTCCTGACATTTGTATGTGAGGGAGTTCTGTATTTCTAGTTCTCCTAATGTGTTTTAGCCATTTTTTTATGACACACGTTTCTTGCTTGTGAAGTCCTTATCCACAGAACTGTTTTGAGTTGTTAATCTTGACTCCCTAAATTTCTGTTAACATTAACATTTGGATTATGTATAAATCAGATTTCAAGTGTGTTTCACTTTTTTTAGTTAGGAGAACATCTAATTTAGGTATTCTTTGTACTATATATCTTTGCTATTTGACTGTAACATAGCTTTACTATTTGACTAACATTGTATGGTAATTGTGTTCCCTTATTTGATTCTCTTTTTCCCTCCCCTCCTTCCTGAATTTGAGTTTATTGATTGGAATAATATTTTTATTTGTAGCTTTATTCCTACTTCAGTGTTTGGCACATAGTGAATTAGAGACTCAGTGTTTATTGGGTTAAATGAAATGAATGAGGAACTGTCAATTTTTAAATTTACGTATCTTAGAAATTTTATTATCCTATCAGTATAAACAAATGACTGTTATTTAAAATACACAATTTGAATAACTGTTGGGGCATGTTTTTAAAATACACTGCCTTTTTGTTGGGGTGGGGGGCACCAAGGTGGCTCAGTTGGTTAAGCGTCAGACTCTTGATTTTGGCTTAGGTCATGATGCCAGGATTGTGAGATTGAGCCCTGCATCAGCTCTGTGCTCAGTGGGGAGTCTGTTTATAATTTTCTCTCTCCCTCTGTCCTGCACCTCCGCTAGTTCTCTCTCTCAAATAAATAGATAAATCTTAAAAAAAAAAAAAAAAAGTAAAGTATTTTGCCTTTTTGATTAATGTGGCATTTATTTCTTAGAGTGAATTCCAGTGGTCTTTAGGACGTTAATAATGTCTGGCCTGTTCAGTGGATTGTTACCTATCAATGAGTAGTTAAGAACTCCATCTGGTGGCTTAAGTGCAGGAGGCCATAATTGTGTTCAGGAGTTTCTCTTGTCATTTCCTCATGGTAAAAGTCTGGATATATCAAACTAGATGGCAGATCAGAATGAGTTCAAATAATGTTTAATTGCTTTACTGTTAATACATTGAATATAATTTTTCTTAATAGCTGCATGCCCATTTTTTTTTTCCTTCCAAGGATAGTGGAACACCTGTATTATGAGTGTTAATAGATAATTTTGCTTTCCAGAAAGATTTTTGTTTTTAATCATGGACCCCTTTAAAAATCTGATTAAAATTGGGATCTCCCACTTCAAGAGAATACTGGTTTGCAGCTACATGAAATATAGCATTTTGCATACAGCCTCAGGGCATTGTGATCTCTTGATGTAGTCAGAGAATCAGGACCTGCCCCTGTAAAACAGGTGAGCTAGTACAGCAATTCATCTGTAATGGTAATTCCCAACTTAGATTTCTTATGTTTTCTTTGTGTTTTGACAACACTCAAGAGATGATACTGTAGGGAACTAATGCAATATATTCAGTGTATAACCATCCTCTTTGGTGGTTCTCAGTGGGTTAGTGGATTTGGTCCAGAATCCATAGATATTGCTACTCTGAACAGTCTTTTACAAGTGGGAGATAACCAGTAACAGTGTTAAAATGCTGGTATTCTCAGATGAGTCAATAAAGCATTATTAAGAGTTCAGAGAAGGGGGAGCGCCTGGGTGTCTCAGTGGGTTAAAGCCTCTGCCTTCAGCTCGGGTCATGATCTCAGGGTCCTGGGATCGAGCCCTGCATCAGGCTCTCTGCTCCGTGGGGAGCCTGCTTCCCCCTCTCTCTCTCTCTTTGCCTGCCTCTCTGCCTACTTGTGATCTCTGTCTGTCAAATAAATAAATTAAAAAAAAAAAAGTTCAGAGAGGATGAAAATAATTTTTATTCTTGGTATTGAATTTGTTCTACTCAGTAATTATAGCCACAGTTTAACTTGACATTACAGGACTTTGACTACACTAATTCAGAAAAGACCCTGAGGAATCAATTGACAGATCATGATGGTAGAGTTGCATGTATGAAAATTCCGTGAAATTCAGCAAAAGTCATTGTAAAATCTTCTCAATATTTCTGAATGCTATTTGTTTCCATTAAGTCTAATAACCAGTTTTAGGGTGGATCATATTTCTTGTTAAGTTTGCTTGTTAAACTTGCTTGGAATCAAGTGTAAAAGACACTAGACGGAGGCAGACCTAGAGCAATGAAGGCAGTCCCTTGTTTTCCCCACAAGTGAGTGTCAGTTAAGGAATGCATGCGTTTCAGATGGGGATTATAGTAGGAAAGGTTGATAGTGAACATACTATGATATTTTGCAGTAAGAGATGATAAGAGGTAAGAAAGCTCCATGCAGAATTCTCACACTGAGGAATCGTATTTTCCATCTCTTTCTTTTGAACCCTTAAGAAATGCCAAGCACAGTGTTTCCTTTTCTTCTTATCCCTCATTGTTTTAACTGTTTTAACTGTATTAACTGTTTTAACCCCAGTCTCCCACTTCTCAGATCTTTTCCCAAGTCAGTCATAATGTCTGGGACTCAGCCTAATCATTCTTCTCTACTCTAACAGTTTTCCATGATTTAGCTTTAAAAAGACGACAAAAATGGGGTGCCTGGGTAGCTCAGTTGCCTAAGCAACTGCCCTCGGCTTAGGTCATGATCCTGGAGTCCTGGGATCGAGTCTTGCATCAGGCTTCCTGCTCACAGGGAGTCTGCTTCACTACCTCTGATCTTCCCCCTTCTCATGCTCGCTCTCTCTCTCTCTCTCATTCTCTTAGATAAATAAAATCTTAAAAGGTTGAAAGATGACAAAAAGCCATTATCACTTTATCTTTCAAATTCAGTAAGAAAAATTTTACATTCCATTCATACTCAATTATAATAAAATATAAATTGTGCATCAAAATGCTGCTGCTGTAGGGCAAGATAGAGAGGCATTTGTGAATACATTCATTCAATAGTATTGTCATTCACTGTGTGTATCAAGGCATTGTTATTATGGACCATTTGCTAGAACAGGGAAATCCTTTCACTAAATCAGATTATATGTTAAGTTGCCATTTTGTGCATTTTACATGTAGTAACAAAGATTTTGATGTTAGGGTTTTTTTTTTTTTTTTTTTCCTGAGGTGTCTGTGAAGACCAAAGTAAGGGATTTCCTATTTGTAGAATGACAGGGCATTTCATCAGTTTATTATTGCAAAGCCCTTCATTTTACCTAGCTAATGAGTCCGGTCTGATGTCGCACTGTTCTCCTTTGTTCACACTACTGCCTATTGTGTCGTCTAGCCAAAGGGAATGGTTTCCTCGAACTGCCCCTCCAATCTTTGATCAAGAGTTTCTTAAGGACAGAAACCTCATTCTGCTTCTGTCTGAATCCTCATTATATGGCTGATTGCCTAACATTGGTTTTAAGTAAATGAACATTGATTAACTAACTGAAAGTGTGTACACTTTACCTTTTTTTGTACCTTGTTCATTAAGTCTAAATCCAAGAAGTCCTAACCAAGATCAACGTAGATAATGTCTCCCAGGAATAGTCAGTGAATTCATCAATTTTCTCTGAACTATTATTAATAGCATCTTATGTAAAATTTTTGTATATACTTACTAGTGCACCATATATGATATAATTACTTTGATATAGGCATTATCCCATTTCTCCTGTAGGCTTTTGTGCCAGTTGTTTTTGGCTGTGAATACCCTACCATGTGTATTCTTGGATTGTGTTATCTATACCTTGGATGGTTACCAGGATCCAAGGAGATAAGGTATATAAAGAGCAGTTGACACTGAGTAAGGAAAGAACATAGAGCTGAACTAACATACATGTAAATGTTCTGAATTTGTTCTCTCCTTATCTGACTTTAAGCTAAACTCCTTGAAGGTAGGTAGGAGTTAATTATGTTTCCTTTTCTACAGCAACAGTACCTAGCAAGTGCTTTAGTCTTATTAGATGCCCAAATTTATATGGAATGAATGAACAGAAACTTAGTCATTCTTGATAATGGTAATATTTATGGCACTTTTATTTAAGATTTAAAATTTGATTAGTAAATGTTGAAAGGAAAGAGATAATCTTGGGTATTTGTGTTACTTAATTCTTGGCCTTCATCCGAAGTTTACCTGTCATTCTCTAGATATTTATGTAAAGAGTATATAATATGCTATAAATTATCCTGAAGCAGTTCCCCAAAATACAGTTTTTAGTCTGGTTGTTATATCAGGCATCCTGACAGTGAAAGGAATTTGAAATATTTTAGGAAAACTCTAAGTCACTTAAAAATGCAACCCAGATTTAAATGATTTGAACTTACTTGGATTCTAACTCTTTGCCAAATTCAGTCAAGTTATGGAAATAAAGTTGTGTTTAACTCTGTTACTGTGGACCATTCTTATTTAGAGAAATGTTTTAAATATTTGGAATTGTTTACATTTAGAATTGAAGGAACCTAGAGATTAAACCCCTAACGTTTGTTCAAAAATAAAAAGGTGTGATAATAAACATGTGGAAATAGAAATTTGTCCATTTTTATAATTGATAGAAAATCTTACAATGCTGAAGTGGCTGGTGAATACTGGAAAATAAACTAAAGGGCATTCTTACCTCTAGGCTTCCCTCAGTGCTAGTGGCAGTTTTTATGTTTTAAGAACTGGAGGAGCGAAAACATACAATGAGAGCAACATTGCAGAAGGCAGTCATTAAAGCATTGATTCTCAGTGAGTGAGGTTGGCATGTTCCCCTGGGGGAGTATGTTAATTCCCTGGGTTTTCTTGTGTTGTGTATGCTTTTCTTTAACAAAATGTTTCTTCATCCGTACCCATTCCCCCAAAAAAGACTAAGAAGACTAAGCTCTAACTTAAGGTTATAACATTGACAGCCTTCTCAGTTCTGAAGATCTGTACAGATTGTCTTTAACATCACTTGTTGTTCATCCCGAGTAATTTGCGAGTGGCTGGTGTGTGTCTTGTCATTGGACTAGATGTTGGGGGATACAAGGATAGACATAACTCTCTTATTCCTTAAAGCTAACTGGTCAGGAGGTATCTTCTAAAATCTTGTCCCTTACATCTCTGCTAACACGAGAAATGTTAAAAGTTTTGTGATAAAAGGATCAGCTATTTCTTTTACTTCGGTAATAGTAAATGTTTTATCTCCACGTTGACAGGACCAAGAAACTTCTAAAGAAAACAATGTAGCTTGTTCTCTAGTATTTTCCCAAGCTATTTAACTACCAGACCCTTTTGTGCGTCATGGGTCTTAACATTGCAAGGGCTATAAATGCTATGCAGCACACAGTTTAGGAACCTGCACTGAAATCGTTATTGGCCAAGTGGGTGCAGTGAGAGCAGCTGGGGCAGAGAGCTGGGAGGTCTTTACATATGGGATTACACACTCCAAACCTGGAATGAGTAGTGGAAATGGAATAGTGGGGAAGGCAGTTTAGGGCTAGGCAGAAAGAACAGTGCGCAAATGCACAAGTGTTTGACAGAGCTTGGTGTTTTTGAGGAAGTCCCAAGTAGTTGAGTATCGTTAAACCAAAGTGGGGAAAGAAGCTACACCAAAGGACGACTTGGGGCCTTTGAAATGTTTAAGAAGCCTTGAATAGCATGAGCAATGTTTAAAGCCTGTAGTAATCGGTTCCCAAATTTCAGAGTTATGTAAGATCTGTCATACTTTATGGTGAAAACCAGTTCTCCATAGGGGGAAGAAAAATTCCTGATTTATCAAAAACTCACAAAAATATGAAATATTATGGCTGAATCATCTACCATGTGCTGCTATTGAATTCTTAAGGTTATTTAATGATACTTTTGAAAAATTTTTGAATCATCTGTGAACATTTAATATGGTACATTAGGAACGATAAGGCAATTTTCCATGTTGAAAGTTTCAAGTTAACTAATTTCTATTTTAGAATTTATTGTAGGAGAATCATCACACATAAAGACAGAACAATGTGATGTTATTTTTATATTTTAGAATTTGAAGTTTAACTGAGCTTTCCCTACTATCATTGATGTGCATTATAAAATATCAGAAAGTACACAGAAATAGAAAAAAACAAAGTGGTTTTGTGCCATAAAGAGACAAATGTGCATGTCGGTATTTTTTGCTGACAAATTCGTTTTACATACTTATAATTTTACTAAACACAGTGCTGCTACTTTTTTACATTTTCCCATGTAAATTTTTTGTAAATACCACATTTAAAGACTATATAACATATCATTCAGAGGATATACCAATGTTTGTGTAGCTGTAGATAGTCTTCAGTTTTTTTAAGTATATTTTTAGATGGTTTCTATTTTCTTTGTTATTATAAATAGTTTGTATATATAGTTCCAGAATTGTAATGCTTGAGTCAAAAAGTAGGAATATGTTTAAGGCTCCTGAAGCGTATTTTCGAATTACTTACCAAAACAGTGCAAGTGATTTATATTTCCACTGGGAGTGTATTGAAATATTTATTTCACTAGGTATTGAGACCAATCATTTAAAAAAAAAAAGCAACAAAAATAACAAAGCAAACTTTGTTGGTTCAGTAGTTTAAAAATCTGGACCCATATTGTTCTGTTTATGGTTTTTATGGTAAGCAATATTTCAGTTAAATTATCCTTTTTTTTTTTTTTAAATCCTTTGTGTAAACAAATGTAAGAATTTTCTTTTGATATGAACCTGCTTTTTATTTTGGAGGTATCCATCACGAATTGAAAAAATCGACTATGAGGAGGGCAAGATGTTGGTCCATTTTGAGCGTTGGAGTCACCGTTATGATGAATGGATTTACTGGGATAGCAATAGGTTGCGACCACTGGAGAGACCTGCATTAAGAAAAGAAGGGTTAAAAGATGAGGAAGATTTCTTTGTAAGTAGCAGCTTTTCCATTTGGTAGCCATGTAATACATTTCAAAAGGAATTCTGTTAAATATTACAAAAGCTTAATTTTATAAAGGAAATGCTTATTTATTATACATGGTATTGATCTCAAAAGTTGTTTAAAATAGGATTTTAAAGCTGGAGAAGAAGTTCTGGCTCGCTGGACAGACTGTCGCTATTACCCTGCCAAGATTGAAGCAATTAACAAAGAAGGTATGTATTTGAGGTGATCTGAGATTTACAGTGGGATTAATAGTAAAATTTAACTGGATTTCTAATTTTAATTAATGTGTGTAATTGTTATATATGGTTGTTACTTCTCTTTGTTTCAGACTTTACTTTCCTTCTAATATTCTTTTTTGGGAGTATTTTATTTGCAGTATATAGGGTAACATGACACCTAATCTACTGCCAAAATAAATTTTAAATTAGGAGCGGTAGATAGTTGGTTAAAATTGTGCAGCATTCAGTTCACAGGTTTACATTGTATGCATTTTATTTCTTATTCTCTTCTTCTTTATTTCTGTTTCTGTTTGTGGGCCAAGTTATTTTTATGAGCGCCTCAACCAGAATGTGAGGGAAGATTAAAGATAAAAGGAAATTCAAATCAGGTTACCTTGGAAGTAAAATATAGTATAGTGTTTTCTGAGGAAGGAGTGTGAAAATTTATCAGTTTGAGGATTTCCTTTATTGGATCTTTCCCCTGCCCGTTTTCTTTATTTCTACAAATAAAATTGGGACTGTTAAGTTTCCTAATAGCCTTTGTGGTATCTAATGCTGATATTGAGCAAAAATTACTGAACTGATCAGAAATGTTGACAATAACACAGAAATCAGGTGTGTTAGTGTGGCCGAAGGCGAATACTTCTGTTGGGACAGTAATGTATTGAAAAAAAAACAGAACTTCTAGACTGATTAATTTGGAAAGGCTTGAGAATTAGTATTTAAATTAGTATTAGAAATATACTTAAATATTTTATTTTTTAAATTTCTTATTTAAAATTTCACTTTAAAAAGCTATAAAATAGTTTACAAGTATATTTTTCAAGTCAGTAATACATTAGTTTTCTATAATGATTATTTTTTAAACTTGACCACTCATTCATTCTTTTCACTGAAGAAACACATTGAGTGGCAGCTTCTTTGCAAGAGGAGCATTTAATCTAAGTAAGGTGATGCTTCCTTTAAACCTGAAAGACAGACGAGTCAGCTAGATAAAGAAGGAATGAAAGGCTTTTTCAGACAGGAGAAATGGTATATTGCAGGAGAGCAGAAGAGAGGCCTGTCACTTTTTAGGAATTGCAAGACTTTGATGTGACTGGAGTGAAAGAGCCCTTTAAAGGGAACAGAATATCAGAAGAGGTGGAAGAGAGAAGCAAAGATCTGTGTATGCAATGTCTTGTTGCAGAATTTGAATTTTATTTGGAGATGATGGGCAAGAACTGTGGAAGGTATTTAAGCTGAGGAGATTTAAAGTAACAAACTTGAGAAAAAATGGGAGGTAAGAGGAGATAAAAGGGGAAAACATTTAAAGAGATAAAGAATGTTAGGTGTGGAAAAGTAAATCGTTGTTTAGCTTGAAATTATGACATAACTTTACAAAGGCCTATTCCAATGTATTGTTTTAAGGAATTGAAATAACAGTTCTGGCTATGATTTTACTGCCTACCACTAGTCACCTTACTTCCGGAAGACTTGAGGAGCATCTCCATTATTAGGTTTGCAGGTCACTTGCTTCCATGCTTAAAGCTCTTTGGGAGTGTAGCATATTACAAGTCTGTGTGTACATACACTTGCAATGCCCTCAGAAGCAAAGCCCCCATATTTTATCCTATCCCGTTTGTCCATGGGCATAGAAAATAAAATTAAAATTGCACTGGTGGAGAACGAAGACACTTAACTGCAGTCTCTGCCATTTCAGGAGGAGTTTAAGTAAGCCCTTAGTGAAATATTGACAGATGTAATTTCTTTTTAAAAAGTCTCTATTGGAGGTATTTGTCTTGTGATTTCTGTATGCTCCACAAGGTGGATGAACCTGCTTGCCATGCCCAAAGAAAAACAATGCAAAGGATGCCTTCAAGAGGCCTTCTGTTCACTGTAGGAGCTAAACAAAATGAACAAAAATAGACATTAAGGTGTTTGAAATATGTCTTAGAGAAATTGAAGAGGAGGGACAGATCTGTAAACTGGAAGGCACAAGGAAGTGTTCATATTATGGGTGGGATTTGAAGAGCTGGTCCTTGAAGAATAGGTTGGAGAGAGGAAAGGAGAAAGGCATCACAAGAGCAGAAACAGTGTGATCAACAGTGGGGAGGGATGAATGTCCGGTTGACATAGTGTGGCGCCTGCTCTCCTCTGGAAGGCCATTATTGAAGAAGGAAGAGGACAGTTACAGGAATGATGGTAGTATAAGGTGTATGTATGGTTTGGTATTCTCAAAATTTTACCAGTGTTTTTATATCCTTGCTACTTAGTGGTCAGTTTTTTTTCCGTAACTTGGGTCTAGATCTTTATATCTGTAATATTGTGAATTATGCTAATTATAGAAAAGATGAAATCCTATGATGTTCAAATTGCAAAATTAAGGAAAATCTTTATACATCTATATCTGGCTTTGGTGCCAACTTCTAAGCCAAACATAATTACCACACTTATTGTTTATACTTCTTTTGTAAAGGTCTAGTATCTGTTTCCTTAAAGTGGCTCTCAGCCCTCATTTGTACAGAAATGATAGAAAATTATTGAAATTTCTTAAGTATAAAATCTGTGTAATTTATATGTTTTGTGGTAGTACTGACTTTTGTTGACTTGAGAACATGGTCTCTGTAACCAAAAGTGAATACACTTTGTGATTGTCGTGAGAACACGGTCTCAAGCTCTAAACGCAGAATGAGTGTGTGGGAAAGGCATGGGGATGGGGATGTAGTTATGGCTGTGCTGCTGCTTAGTGGACTGCTGTGGACAGAGCCTTCAGCCTCCTTGGAATTCAGTGTTCTGATCTGCAGAGCAACAGTGTCATCTAGATGGCCTGTATTTTCTAACTTAGAAGCTTGTGGATCTGATTCTTAATTGCTAGTTTGTTAATACTGTAAACAGAATAATCTTTCCTTGAGTAAATGACTTTTTTTGGTCTATCGGTTCTTTCTCTCTAAAAAGAAACTTCCAAAGAGAGCAAAGGATAATTCCTATAGATAGATAATTCCTTGGGATTTCTTTGTAAATAATGATTTTATTAGGGGAAAGGGAAAATAAACTTTAACCAACTTGATGGAGTTCTTAACGGGTGTGTGTTTGCAGTTACTGCAGTTACAGTGTATATACTTCTGTCAGGGCGTTACTGGTTAGATTTCAAGTGTTGCTGTAAAGTTTAGTTGTATTTTCTAATGATTATGACTTGCTCCTGTTTCAGGAACATTCACAGTTCAGTTTTATGATGGAGTAATTCGTTGTTTAAAAAGAATGCACATTAAGGCCATGCCCGAGGATGCTAAGGGGCAGGTAAGGGTGCTCAGCATTCCTAGCTACCCAAAGGGATGTCTTCTTGAATGGTGACAATCAAAAAAAGTTTTTATATATATATATTTTAAAGTGAACTAATTGTAGGATTATGTGCTGATAGCCCCAAATAGCAGCAAGAAAAAGAAGCTTAGAATGTAAAATAAATTTATACACTTGATTTTTGCTTCTTTGGCTTTAGACCTGCTAAAGTTATAGGTCACTAGTTTCTGTTCCAGGTGAAATCCCAGCATCCACTAAGCTGGTGTTGTCCTATCGACCCAGCTGGATCGTGTAACCAGTCTATGGGAAGTGAGGTAAGTGCCTTTTTTTAATTTCATCTTGTTTTTCCTGGTATATAGTATCATTTAGAAAGTTAATTTTTAATATAAATTTTATATTGAGTTTCTTATCTTCTTCTTTCCTTTTATAAATCATAGTCCTTAATCTTCTTTTAAAAGGCGCTTACCTGACACTCTAGGCTGTTTCAGGTAGGGCTTTCTGAGTCATGGACGTAAGCAGTCTGTTACATGCTTTGTCACTGCTCAAAGCAAGAAAGAACGGTAAGCATTTAAAGGAGAATCTGGGATGAAGTTAAAACCATGATTCCATTGGTTGAATATGTTTCCTGAAAGACTGGAAAGAAAAGGTGCCAGTAGAAATTTAAAAGATTTTCTTTTATGTTCTGCTGTTATTTGGGATTTTCAGCACCTGGACCTACAATTAATTTTTAAGAAATGAAAGTAATCTATGAAAATGTCTAATATGGATATATGCTACATATTTGTTCCATACTGTGCAGTGAAAAGTATCATTCTGAAATGTGTTGAAATCGTCTGGTCAGCTCCAGCCAAATGTATACAAATGTATATCACCGCATTTAAAAAAAAAATGATTCCTGATAAATTCCGAGAAGTATGATTGTTTTAAATCACCTGGTTTTCAAAAATTTAGTTTTGCAGTCATTAGCTAGCAGAATTTTCTTCCCCAATTAATATGGAAATGCAATTTAAAATGGAATTGCTTTTGATCAGGAAATTGCTTTGTGTCTTCCTACCTGTACGTATAAATAAAATGTTCCTTTGAGCATTCAGTGGTGTGATTTCTTGGTTACTGCATAGAGAGATTGATTAAAACATTGGGAACTTAGTTTAATATACATCTTTAATTAAAATTCTCTCTCTCTCTCTCTCTCTCTCTCTTTTTTTTTTTTTTTTTTTGCTTTAAAGCTTTTCTTTTATTCTGGTTATTCAAATGTTGGTGAGATGGCACTAAGCCTAAAACTTCATTTTTTTCCAAAGTGGGATACCAAGCAAATTTTGGTAAAATTACAAGTCAAAAAATTTATGGGATGTATTGGGTGTTTACTTTTAGTAAGTAGTTACATCCAAAATATAAACTACTGAAAGAAAATAGGGGTAACATTGCATTTTTTTTTTTTTTTTTAAGAGAGAGAGAGAACTTGAGAGTGTGCACAGGCCAGGTTGGTGGGGGGGTGGGGGAGTGGGGGGTGAGTGGTAGCGGACACAGGGCTCGATTTCGCAGCCCTGAGATTACTACCTGGGCTGAAATCAGGAGTCAGAAGCTTAACCGACTGAACCACTCAGGCACCCTGAGTAACACTATTATTTCTTTTAATTTACGTTTTTCTTCATAATTTTTAATACTAGCACACTAAAATATTGGTAGAATTGTTTTTTTATAAAATGGCCTCATTTTATAAGTGTCTTTTTTTTCCCAAAAAGTTTTTTACTTGTTTTCATGTAGGGAATATACTAAGTCAGGTGTTGTGTGGGTAGTGCTGAGAGAATCCAACTTTGCATGTATCTTAGAAATTTTGAGTACTTTGAGAATTCCTTTGTAAAGATACACAGTAAATTTCTTTTACTAAATTAGCAAAGATAAATTGATGCAGTATATATATATATATATTCTTCCCTAAACTTTCTGTAGCTTTTTCTGTCCTACTTTTTCTTTTTGCAAGTGTGCTGATGTAATACTCACTAATATTAAAGATTTGCTTTTAAGGTCCTCTACTATTTATAAAAAATTTTTTGCATACATTATTTAATTGGGTTTTCATAGCAAATCCTTTGACACAGCTATAGACTGATACTTCTATTTCACAGTTGAGGAATTCAGAACTTAGAGAATTGAGTGACTGACTTAGAATTTCGTATAACCGTAATGCAGAGTGATTCTGAACTCAATCTGATTTATTAATTGTGTACTGCTCTGTTGTCTACAGGGAGCTTTGAAGCAGATCATTAATTCTAATTCATGGAATGATCACACCAGTTAATTTTAATAGTGGATCTTACCTGTTTAAAAATAGAAGGGCAGTATAATGGGAGAATTCTTTAATGACACAAATGCAGTGATTCCATGATTAACAAGTCATATGATCAGGAACTTTAAAAAAATTATCTGATTGTACTTTTAAGAGCTACAATATGAATCTCTCCCAGTTTTCTGTTCAGAAAGAAGGTGGGGGAAAAAAGAGAGAAAAGAGGTGGGGATGGAATTTACCCCTGGCATTTTTCAGCATTTCTCTAACAACTTAAAAATTTCCTCACAATGTGGAACAGAGAATTAAGCACTCTCTCTTCATAAGACCATACAGGTATGATCTCTCTGAATTTGGCACTTTGCTAGTTCGGCTATATTTTTGTTTCCGTTTCTGCTTTGTTGCTTACTGTCCATTTCATCGGCGAGGTGCTTTTTTTCTCTAATACTTAGTGTCAGTCTCAAGGCTCAGTTTAGCTGTAGCCCTTTGACTTACTCAGACTGTTCTTGCCCCTTGTGCCTGTTCTCTTACACTCTGATTGCCATGGCTTTGTCTAATGGTATTCCTCTTCCTGGCGGTGCCCATTGTCTCCTTTCCTTCTGCCCTTGGCCTTGAAGATTCCTGCTGCAGTGCTCACCTCATCTGTTATGTTTCCTGAAGCCTTCTAGTAGCCTTTCTCTTAAGTCAAGATTAATCTTTTGTTTTCTTCCAAGGTATTTTGTTTATTCCTCCACTGCCTCTTCTGTCACACTGTCTTATAGTTAATTTTATTTGCCTTTCAGTTCCTTATAGGTAACAACAAAAAACATGGCTCTAAGTATACCTGGGATTGGACAGTACTGGTTTATCTGGTTTGTTTTGTTTTGTTTTACAAATTAGAGACCTAAACCTGTATTTCACAACTGTGGGTTTTTTTTTTTTTTTTAAGATTTTTATTTATTTGAGAGTGAGTGAGAGAGAGATCATGAGCAGTGGGGGAGAGGTAGAGGGAGAAGCAAACTCCCTGTTGAGCAGGGAACCAGATGCTGGGTTCCAGCCGGATCCTGGATTCCAGGATGTGGGGCTGGATCCCACCGAAGGCAAACACTTAACCGACTGAGCCATTGAGACACCCCATGTCTTAATTCACTTTAATAAGATATGTACTGGGGACACAGTTTAAATACTGAAAAAGCTATATGCTGGTCATTTTCCAGGCAGGAGCAAAGGCGTTCCTTCTAGGCAGGAGCAGGGCCAATGCATTTTTGGGGTCTTTCAGGCAGCATCTCTTAGGAATTGTCTCATGAATGCTTAGCATGCTTCTTGGACATGTAGCAAGGTATTCAATAGAAAATTGGGTGAATGTTTTAGGTGCAATCACATGAGAGTTTTAGTTCATTTTAATCATGGGGACATAACGAAACAGATTTTGTTTGTTGGTTTATTTTTAATGGCTTATTGTCTTCATATATTTTCAAGACTGAGCAGCCATCAACCTGTATCACCTAATGATTGACTTTTGTTAATGAAACCTGGGAAGTAAATGCATTTGATGTTGTGAAGTAGTTTTTAGTTATATGGACTAAGAATTAAATGTATTACCCATTTTGGTTGAATAAGAGTTAGTCTCTTTGAAGTTTAGTGTTCTCAGTGGAAGATTAACTGTAGAGATAGTATAAATACTTGTTTTAAAAAAATCTTTTTGATTGTGAAAATTAAAATGTTAGCACCACTTTTTAAGTATCTTTTTATTTTTTTACAACAAGCATTTTTAGTTAAAAATAAAATAGTAATAGTAAAAATTATTTAGCAACAAACTGAGAATATAAACACAGGAAGAGTAAGCATTCATATCTCAGAAGAATGGCGATCCACACAAATACTAGGAAGTTGAAGAGAGAGGGAAATTAGTCTGGAGCCTGACTGCATGTATTTCCCCTTGGTCAAATCAGATGGCTCTCTTTCACTGTAGTACTAAGCTGTTGTGATAAATTGGTGTGCAAATTTTCAAAGCTTTAAGAATTAATAAAATCATACCTTGAATTCTGTGAAGTTGACCATATTGTGAGTGGTACATTCTTCCTAATAAGGAAGAGTAATTTGTTCAATGGAAGTACATTTCTTTTAATCTTTACAGAATTGCAACGAAAGCATTTTTTCTCTTCTTTTACGGTTTGTTGTATTCAGAAAAGAAATGCAGTTTGCCACTTGAATCTAAAGTGCTAAGAGCACCATGCAGTGTTCCATATTTATTAAAGGGTTGCCTCTCTCATTAGGTTTTATTTCTGTGGAAATATATCAAAGGAATATCTGTTACTGAATATTTTCTAAGTTTATGTAAGGTTATACAATCCAAGTAACCCATTAGATCATTAAATTTGATCATCACCATGTTGATTTATCTTATAAATTAATTAATTCAGTTTTTATATTTGTGTGCATGTGAGGGTGGCTTTGGAAATGTGAGACCTGTTTGTATTCATTGGTGTAATTAAATGTTGATGAGTTTTTTAATACTTCACATGTTTTTGTGTTTTTCCTCCGGAGGATTGGATAGCTCTAGTCAAAGCAGCTGCCGCGGCTGCAGCCAAGAATAAAACCGGGAGCAAGCCTCGCGCCAGCGCCAACAGCAATAAAGAGAAAGAGAAAGATGACAGGAAATGGTTTAAAGTACCTTCAAAGAAGGAAGAGACTTCAACTTCTATAGCTTCTGCAGAAGTTGAGAAGAAGGAAGATCTGCCCACATCTAGTGAAACATTTGGTACAAAATATGTTCTTACGTTCATTCTTCGTGGCAGGGTAAACTCGCTAGACAGTAGGCCAGACCCTTTGGTTACCTGCAGTTTGAGGGTATGGTGGAATGATTGGGCTCTTCCCTTGCATGAGGGAAGAAGTTAACTTCTGTAGCAGGTTGCAGAGCTGAAAATTACTGGTCTAATATGGCTACTGGATAACTGGTGACCTTAGTATTCTTCAATAGAAATGAGTTCCGGTTTTGACTTTTAAGCTCTTATTAGTAGGCTTTGGGGTTTTTGTTTTGTGATTTTTTTTCCCTTTGACTTTTTAAGTGCTTCTGCATGTATTTTACTATGTAATATGGAAAAAGCAGTGAGTCACTTTCTTCCTGCTTTTCTTTACTAAAGAATAACTGCTTAATGGTTCTTTATTTCTAATATATCAGTCTGGAGAAATTTGTGTTTTTTAAAGTTCTGTGTTAAGCACTAGGTTAAAAATAAGTGCAAAGCATTTTTACTATTTTGCTATCTAAAAAAAAAAAAATAATGTGTTTTAACTTTGGATTCTAGATAAACTCTCATATATGTATTCTATTAAAAGTAGGACTTCATGTAGAGAACGTTCCAAAGATGGTCTTTCCACAGCCAGAGAGCACATTATCAAACAAGAGGAAAAATAATCAAGGCAACTCATTTCAGGCAAAGAGAGCTCGACTTAACAAGATTACTGGTAAACTACAATGATTTTTTTGGGGTGGGGGGGGAAGGATTGGAGGGTTTGATTTTAGAGTAGTCTGTTTTTAATAAAGTAAAATGTATCTTGTGGTTAAGTGTTAACAAGTAGGTTAACAAGAAAGACAGCTACTTTATGGTTCTTCAAGGTCAGCATCCTCCAGCACTGTCAGCTTTTTCTTTTGTGAAATGTGAAAACTATCACATTCTTTCTACCTACCTCACAGGGATGTTGTGAGGATTGATAGGATCAAATGTGATAAAATTCCATAGTTTTAAAATCACCTGGTAGGAGTAGTTTCTATAAACATTGAATTATCTGCTTTTGTCAATCTGTGGTGACATCATCTCTGTGGTTCTAAATATTATTATATAAACATTTCTTACTCTTGCCCTGTCTCATTAAGGATGGTAGCAAATAAGGGGCGCCTGGCTGGCTCAGTCCGTGGAGCAAGTAACTCTTGATCTAGGGATGGTGTGTTCAAGCCCCATGTTGGGTGTAGAGATTCCTTGAAAAAATAAAATCCGAAAAAAAAAAAAATAAAAAAAGATGGTAGCAATGTGGTTGGAAAGATGAATACTTAATTAATTAAATGTAGTTCCTGAATGTGTTAATTCCAAAGTAAAAGCACTTTTCTGAGTTTCTCAAATTTATCTTCAGGTTGGTCCTTAGAAGCTCGTCTTATTTTTCTGTGTTTTGTTAACAATTTAGGAAGTAGGGTGCTAGGATGGTGAAAACTCTGGAAGTCTAGCCTGGTCAGTGTTCACAGGAGAAGAGATTTAAGTATCTGAAGCAGGGCCAGTCATACTAGGCCGTGTGTCACTTCCAAGACCTGTTCAGCCTAATGATTCTCGTCTTTCAAAAAATTGTGAGCATACTTAATTTTTCTTGGTATATGCTATAAGGGAAATTAAAATACTTCCAAGTATTTAGTCATATGTTTTTATTTTAAGGACAAAGTGGTTTTTAGTGCCTAATAAAGCTGTATAAACCTTCGTTGGCATTCTTTTAAATAATACGAAGAAGCTTTGGTTTCATTGTTAGATCAAAGAATAAATGGAAATTAGACATGTTGACCATTTTCTGAAGAATAGAAGCCCACTGAAAAATGACTGCAGCTGAGGGCTCTTTCGGACCACTGTTGTATCATGGTAGTGTTCATCTTAAGTGATTAGAATTGGTTTCAACAGGTGAGAATACGTAGTCTTTGTATTTGTTAATACTGTTTTTGTGCCTTTTTCTGGTAAAGGATATTTTTGACCCCAGGTCAGGAAATATTTCAAATGAATTCACCCATTCCGCCTTTTCCTTAGAAACTGTTAGCTTTGTAGAAAGTCAAAATGTTATCGAGGTGGTTGTTATGATGGCAGTTTAAGACTTCGTTTGGCCCTAGCAGAATGGAAACTAGGGTTGCATACTGTGGCAGAAGAGGAAGAGCACTTCCAGCTCCTGTGAGACCAAGACTGAAAGCGCTACCGGAGGGGTCAAGACCAAGGGAGATGGACGTGACGCTGACGCGGTGTGACTGCCAGCTTACCAGCCTCAAGGGTTGTCCTACAGTCTGGAAATCTGCTTTTAGTTTCAGGCAGTCTGTTCTCACAGGTGCTTTACTGAGAAGTTCAAGCCCAACATGTAAAGAAATAAAAGAAGAAAACAGCCCAGTGCACAACAATGTCTTATTTACATATGGCCTTGAAAAGACAATAGTGGGGAAAACCATATTGCGTCAAGGAAGCTCTAATGCTGGTTGCTTGGTAACACCCTGCACCTCGTATGGAGGGACTGTGCCCCTCACGTCAGCCCTTGGGAGTCTCCAAAGAACAAGTGGTAGTTTGGCAGCAGTAGAAAAATGTGAGATTGTTATGGGTGTGAAGCCATTCTGTGTTTTCCCTTCATTTACTCAGAGTATTGAATATGTGATAATCCTTTTAATAGTTCACATTTCTGCATTTATTCCTGTGTCCACCTTGCAACTATATCCTGCAAAAAGATTACTAGATCTTGCGAGATTGTCTTCACTGGTTGAAGCTCAGGCTTGTTTCTGTGCGGTCAATTTCATTTGTTACCATAAAAAGAGATGAGAACTACTATAAGATAGTGATTTTGTTACAGAATTATGCTATATTTTAAATTTATCAAGCTCGCTTATGGTGTCTTTTTGCCCCTTTACTACTGAGAGGAACACGGCTGTGACTGTGGCAGCGTCTTAGCCTGCACTGATGTCTCCCACCCCCCACCAACTCCATTTTACTTGTTTTTGAAATCATTCTAGCCGGAAATATGTGGACCAGCCACGGGATAAATGTAATTGATATATTCACCCTCCTTTTGTTTCCTCCCCCGTATACACATCCTGTAGAGATTCTAAACCTGAATTCTCTTTAGGGAATGATATAAGATGGCTTTTTTGAAGTTTCTGAATAAGTACATTCTGAAATGATAGTTGCACAGTGTATGTATGTTCTTCCAGAGACTGACTTTTCTTTAGGTAATGTACATTATTGATAGTTACACACTTCACGCATACTGAGTTAGAACTGACAATTTTACGGAGAGATTTAAGAGTCCATACTTCGGGACAAAGTTGCAAGCAAACTTCAAGCGAATTTGAGTAGATTTTAAAATACAGTTTGTTAAGGGAGCAAAAGAAGAAACATCAGCATTTGGTCATGTGTTATTTCTGCTAGTTCTAGGAGTTGCTAGAATTTTAGCCAGCTTAGATAAGTGTGTGCAGGTTATGGAATTTTTTAAAATAATTAAAAAAAACCAACTCTGAATGGGCCAGTCAATGTTATTGGTGATAATTTTAAGAATATTTGATTCTAATTCCCAGCAAGAACTTTGTGTTTTGGAATCCCTGGTTGAAAAGTGGAGCACAAATTTAACTATTTTTCTTTCCTCCCTTTTGCCATTCCAGGGTACTCTGGCCTCTATTCTATTCATTCCTGTTAGCAGAGAGTGACAGCTATGTGTTTTGTAGCAGAAGTGCAGTATTGAGAAACTGTGACTTTGTGGTGACTCATGAATATTTGATACTGTACTTTGACCTGATATTTACCTAATAATCTTGAAATGATTATGCATTCTGTTAAGATAATTACAGATGCATTCTTCTGGAGGCAGACCTATTAGTGATATATTGGTGATAAGTATTTACAGATAACTAAAATTCATTTGTGGCCCTTTCCTTTCACTTAACTCTCTCTTTTCATTTTCTAAGGATATTGCATTTCTTCCCAGCATCTTCACAGGCCAAGAAAACAGATTTTGGACAGTCTCTTAAGGGCAGGAATCCGAGACTTGCCAAAGACTTTACTCTTGTTTCCTTTTGTTGTTTGTATTTGGTGCCTCTTCTGTAAGATGGCGTGGACGTGAAGTACGAAAGCGCTTATCAATTGTACTGGATGCATTTGAATTCTCAGGATGCCACTTACTGTATTTTCTAATCTAATTTTGAGTACTTTCTTATTAAATGCCCTGTTACCTTTTACAAGAACATTACAAAGCTTTATTTTTCATTCACAAACCATTAAGTGGGAATTGCTTTTAATTAATTGGGTCTGTAATATCCTAATTCAAATTCATGAGTATGTCTGAATTTTTTTATTTTAAAGCTTGTAGTCCCTTATTTTAAATTTCGTGATTTGAGATCTTTTCTGTGCACTGATGGGATTTGAAAAGTATTTCTAGAACCTATGTGAAAGGAAGCCAAATTAAGATATTTGATAGACTGAATAGCAAAATATTTGTCTTAGTTGAGTAAACCTTAGAAGTGGAACCTGTACTCAGTTTCCTGCAAAAGAACTTAATCCCTAATTACTTTCCTTTTTATTTCAGTAGCATTGATTCTCAAAAATACTAGCTCGAAAAGAAAAACCAAGGGAACATGGTTTTAAATGTTAAGGAAGTACACCATGCTATATCTCTTTCAGTCACCTAAAAATATGTTCAGAAGGGATACCAATATAATTAGGATTGAATTTATGGTTTACAAGTTTCTGTGAAATTATTTCTATATTGGGTTTTTCCCCCATTTAAATCTATACTTAATATTGTGTGAGCAAACTATATAGACTGTTACATCAACTAGACCAAATGTATCAAAATCATTGTTTTACACCCCACCTTTTCTATCTTAAATTACAATTCTGGGTCCTGGATATTCAACTTCCCAATAAAGGAAGGGTGTTTTTTACCTAATTTAACACTTGGCTCTAATGCTGCTTTAAGGGTATGATTTTAATATTTGAATTCATACTTAGATTACTTAACATCTATCATACTGTTACCTGAAAAAGTCGAGATGTGGCCACATGGATAGCCTGATGTTACTAATATGGCGTTTGTGGGTACTTTTTCTGTTAGGTGTGCTATACACTCCTTCAGTGTAGTATGGGTGATATACTTGCTATAGTAAGTTTACTGTTAAGCCATCAGTTAAATTAACTTCCTTTGAAGCAGAGGTTTTGTGTAACCAACTTCAAAATGACAAAAGTGATTTCTGGTCACTTTTTATGTGCCAGTGGTCATCAGCAAAGACATACTCGTTATCCAAGTAAATGCCTTTAATTTATAAATTAAGGCAGAGTTTTAATGTTTTGCAAAGTTATTTTATATACTCTAGATGAAATATTTTGTTTCCTAAAATTGAGAGTTAGTGATATACATTGGAGAAAACTGGAATTCCTTGGATGAGGCTATAATATTAAGCTCAAATGTAGGAAGGGTCTGCACTTTGGTCCTGTCAGTGTTTTTGGCACTTTTGTAAGAAGATAAGGTACAGTGAGGTACAGGGATAAACCCATAAAGCTTAGATCAAGGGAACCAAGTAGAATTAAAAATAAAGCCATTGTTCTTTTTTTTTTTTTTTTTTTTTTTTTTTTTTGGGTTAGCTAATAAAACAACAAAATCTTACATTGTAGATGTTTGGAAAGATTTCTCAGATCTTAATATTAACTCTCTATTTCAGTTGTATCGACAAAACCCGTATTATGAGTATTAATCTAAGTATTAATCTAAGCAATCTTAGGTTTCTAGACATTAAGTTGTAGAATTAAAAATTTTTAGGCTAAATATGTGTGTGTGTCTAGGTGTGTTTTAAGGACATCTTTAGGAGTAATATTTTTACAGGAAACTAATTGTATAAGCATCTCAGGTGCTGATTTAGTCCTTTAAGGGTGTTTGTATTTTTGACAAGTGAAATTTGAGAATGGGGGATTTCAGCTGCTAAAATTTGGGGGAAGTTGGAGTGAAAGTCATTAATTTTTCTAATAAGCAATTTCTGTACAATTTTTCTCAAGGTTTGTTGGCATCCAAAGCTGTTGGGGTGGATGGTGCTGACAGAAAGGAAGACTGCACTGAAACAGCTCCAATGCTGGAGCAGGTATGAAACGGTAGCATTTGATTGTTTTCAAGGTTCCCAACTGGAATGGTCACGGAGCTATAGTATCCACGTAATTGAAATTGCCCTTGTGATCAGATGTGGGAAAGGGAAGCTAATTAATGGATGATATATTTTTAACTTTGCCTTCTCCCAGGTATACAGATAAAACTACAGACTTTGTTAGTGTTTGTTTTCAGTAGACTGGCATTAAAGCCTCTCTCTCCAACATTTGAAGGCCCAGAGACAGGCATCCCAGGGTATAAGCTTCCAGCTGGACCACCTTTAACTAGCTTACAAAAAGACCCTTACACAAATACTTTTCATTTGTGAGTTAAAACAGGGTTTTTGACATCTAATAAAGCTTCTTTTGTAAGAAGTTTCTTTTATATTGTAACAGTTGGTGTTGTTAGACTGACTATGTGTTTTATGAATTGATCAATGAGCCATACATTTTTGCTAGGATGTATATTTTAATAACTACAAAAAAAAGAATTTTAAAAAACTATGAAGGGTCTGTCTTTAAACCACCTAATAGAGGAATTTAATAGCGAAGGTTGCAGTTGCTAGATTTTGCCTTGGCTACCTTCAGATTCCCATAGTACCTGTACATAATGAACTGTGCATGCTTTTACATTCTCTAAGGGCTTAACTTCTTGGGCACTGTAAGACTATAAGAAAACAGTAATAGCCATAACTGGATTTCCTTGGTTCTCCTGTTTTAAAATCTGAGCCTTAATGTAGTTTTAATATATCCTTTTGTATTTAATTTTCTTTATTAGTAGCCTAATAAAGAAGACTTTAAAATGAGTATCTTTTGCTCTTCTCTATATGCGTTTTACAAAATAGTCCAAATTTAATTGATATTGTATTGAGTTTTTCAGGGTTATTTTAGGCCTGATTTGATAACAGTGCATTGTTTTGGTGCCTCCATTTAATGTTGTATTAAACCAATGGCTTTTAAATTGATAAATATGTCAGCGAATCATACCTTCTGATATTCTGTGATCATTAAGCGGTTAAGTCTCTGCCGTTACTGTCAGTATACTATCAACCAAATTTTAAGTGATTTTTTTTTTACTCTGTATTACTATATTCAACGTCCCAGATATAACAATATTTTGTATTTTCACCACTGTTTATGGTATTCTCAGAATGCAATAAATCAGGGACTTGGGTAATAAAATGTTTCTGGAAAATTCATTACAATGTCAATCTTTCATTATGCACAATCCTGATGCGGTGAATGTGATTGTGAAAATTACTTATTACATGTGGAAGTTAGCATAAAGGGCAGTGCCCATTTCAGAGAGAATTACAGACAAAACATTCTGAAATTAAGTTTAAAAAAGAGAAAGAAAAATTGAGTAACTCGGCTGTTTCTCTTTGCATAAGTAAGTCATTTTTGAGAGTCCTTGCCAGTTTTGTAACAAAGAGACCAATAATCATTACTGAAAACTTTGTAAATTATTTGAGATTTTTAAGGAACATAAGTGCTGTTCCCCTATTTTTTGTCATTCAGATTGATATCATTGTGAAATGTTCTGTAACCAAACTCTTAATTTTTATGCTGTTTGCCCTGCTTCAAAGTTAAAAAGCCGAGTTATAAAACTCTTAATTACAAGTATTGGTATCAACTCTAGACTTAAAGGAGAGGTATTGATTGTCACTAACCTCTGTTGTCTTAATGAGTAAAATAATGTCACTCATGACATCGATTGATAACAGGCCTATAGCCAGAGCTTACTGTGCTAATGGATTTCCTTTATTTACACTTTAAAAAAATTCAAACTGTGGTTTTGAACCCCAATTCTCAGATATTAATTATAGATTATTTAATTGTATTAGGGAATTGTCATGTTATATTTACTTTTGGATAAACCTGCATTAGATGCATAATTCAGTAAGTTTTTAAAAATGTTAATTTGTCCTTGTTTAGAAGTTAAGCACCTTATCAAGATACTAATTTAAGTTTTAAAATCTTGTTTTATAACTTTGTAACTCGAGAGTACTGGATGCTGTAGTGATGTCTCTCACATATGTGAAGATGAACAATAAAATTGTTTATTTACAAGTAATGGCTCTAATTACTTTTCTGGCAACACCTTTTATGATAAGTCCAGGAATCCTTTCCATTTATGGAGTACTTTTTCAAATGATTATTCTGCACTTATACACATGTGTAAATGAGTAAATTCAAGAATAGAAATGATGACAACTGAATGAATGGGACACTTGACACCATCCCTTTTATGTGGTATGTCTGACATGCCATCTGTAGGACATCCAAAGGTGCCCTGCTTAATACCAAACTGTACACCAAAATTTGAGTGCCTTGTATTTTAGTGGGAGCAGAAGGCTGTTTGGTCCCCAGACAATGATCTTTCATATTCGAGAGAACTGCAGACTGCTGACCTGATGGTCATCCCTCACAAAAGATCAGGAAGTAAAAAGGTTCCTGGGGACAAGCATGTTCATAGTGGCTATTTGATTCTATTTTATAGAGGCCTGTCTTAGTGTGGATTTTTTAAAAAGTGTATCTCCTATTTTGCTCTCAGATAAGTATGTCAGAAAGAGATATAACATAGGCATTCCCGATCCATAGATTATAAATCCATCCAATGTGGCTATTCTCTATTGTCTTTGGACACATTCACATCTATTTCTACGTAGGTAGGAAATTTTACTGCCAAATGAATAAAGATTTCCTTTATGAAAGAACTGACAAAGTTCTAATTTTTTTTTAAAAGTATCAGTTGGCAGGAGGAAGGTAAAAATTCTCATCTAAGAATGCGACGTATTTTGTTTTTAAATCCAATGTTTTTAACTTACACTTGGTTTTACTCCTTGGTTTTTTTTGTTGTTGTTGTTGTTGTTGCTTGTTTTGTATTGTTTTTTAGTCTTTTAACTCTGTATTGCTGGTGGCTTTGATTTCATGATGCACTATGCTTATGAAACTCTAGCTTTCAGCACTAAAATGAGTTAAAGATAATGTTTCGTTAATTTGGTCATTGTTTTCCTGTTGAGATCTTTCTTTAAAGGGAAACTGTCTACTTATACCTCTGCATTCAACTTAATAAAGGAGATTGTTTTGTTAGAAAACATCTAAAAGTCAGAAGCTTTTAAATGTATTCCTTTACTGACCTGAAAAATGAAAATGCTGTTTATTTACTTATTATTAAGGTAGTTGGTAATTACGGTTTCAAGTGAGATATGTTTCAGTTTAATACTGTGAAAATCTTTGTCCATCAAGATAATATTTTATTTTCTGAGAATATTATGAATAATACGTTTTTAAAAAGTCAAACTTAGACTAAATGTTGACAGCATCCCTTTAAAGATAGCCTATTCAACTTTTAGTTAATAATTTGTGGGGTTCTTTTTGGTTTTTCATTTGTAATAGAAATGTTATATGTTGCTTAACAATGTTTTTGGATACTAAAGTTGCTTAACAATCAAAATAGAATACAAGAACAAAAATGAAGAAACCAAAATAAAAATATCAATTTTTTATTATTTATTCAGGCGATTTCACCTAAACCTCAAAGTCAGAAAAAAAATGAAGCTGACATTAGCAGTTCTGCCAACACTCAGAAACCTGCACTGTTATCCTCAACTTTGTCTTCAGGGAAGGCTCGCAGCAAGAAATGCAAACATGAATCTGGAGATTCTTCTGGGTGTATAAAACCCCCTAAATCACCACTTTCCCCAGAATTAATACAAGTCGAGGATTTGACGCTTGTATCTCAGCTTTCTTCTTCAGTGATAAATAAAACTAGTGAGCACAGATTTTTAAAAAATAGTTACTTATCCTATAAGATAAATTAAAAACAGTTTGATTGTAGTTATATTGTATTTTTATGAAGTTGCTTTTTACAAATTCAAACTTAAGTGGATATGATAGGGAAGGCTTAAAACTATTTCAGGGGCAAAAAGCATATACATTTCTGACTGATTTATTGTACAGAGACTGTACTGATTGAGAAACCTTACCATTTAATAACGCAAATTTTTACTGTAGTTTGACTATCCTCAATAATAATCCAAGCACAGTGAGAGGCCTGATTCATTACAAAAAACCAAACCAAAACAAAACAAAAAGTTAAAAACTCACACTGGATATTTTTTGTCAATTCCTAAGACTGGTCTTAGGGATAGATCTAGTTATTGTCCCCATTTGTCTCTATCTCCCTGCAGTACATTTTATTCATTCTTGTTCTGGGATTTGGAGTACAAATTTCAATTTATTTTTACTAATGAAGAAGAATGCTTCCTTGGTCTTATTTTTAAAGATTTTACTGTTTCAATACCACTAATCTTGAGGTAGTTAACTTACTAGTCTTTTTAAAAATAGCCTCCATCATGGGTCTTGATACATAAAAGAAGATGACCCTGCATTTCTCTTGTTTAGTATTCTAAATTAGAGACATAAGAAAAACTGTTACATGGGAAGACGCTAGATACAAGAGATACTTCTGTTGGTGATTGATATATCACTTGATCTTAGCCAAAAGGCCGAGAAGCGATTGGCGATTGATACATCAAGTGAATTAGTATCCTGATTAGTAAATGAATATGACACATTTTCTTATGAACTCTTCCATATCCTGTCTTCCACAGTGAAAAATGTTGGCATTGAGAAGACTTTTATCAGTCAACTATAGTTGCCTCCGGTTCCGTTCAGTTGCCATATTTTCTACCAAACCATATTTTTGAATTTTTGAGCAGGATTTGGTACTTTTTTGGTTTGGTTTTGTTCTTTTTAATAAACAGGTAGAAAGAATGGGAACAGAAAAACTCCGTTGTTTCCTCATAAAGCTTCATTGCATTTTGGCATTTATCATATGAAATGATGTCATTAGTAATCACCACAATGTCATGTGACATTGATAAGTATTTTATTTTGAAATTGTTTTGTATTTTGGTATTATAGCCACAATGTTACAGCAATTGAATTTTATTCTTTCATTTTTTTCAATTATCACCATGTCGTTTTTTGTTTTGATTTTTGTAAAATTACTTTTAAATACCCAAAACATCAAGCTCTTTAGACCACTCTTATTTCCTCCTTCTAAGTTAACATGAGTTTATTGGCCTGTGTAATCCTGCCTGTTCTGAATTCTTCCATGTTTACATCCACGTAGAAAGAAGAAAACTAAAGGTTAAAAAAAAAAAAAGCAAAAAAAAAACCAAGCGGAAATTTTGCGTTACATAGAAGATGTTTAATCGACCCACCAAGTTAGCTTATTAAAACAAAACAAAACAAAAAAAAACACAAAAAAACCCCCATGAGGACAAGAATAGTGTTCTGTTCTTTTAAGTCCTCATTATTTGCCTATAATAAGTACTATAAATTGTTTATGTTCTATTTTTTTTAATGAATCAGGCCCAAACTTACTTTTATAAAAATCCATTTGTGGGAATGAGGGTGGGATAAACTTATTTACGTTACTTTTATTTTGGCAAGAGAAGCACTAACTCTACAATGCATGTCAGATTTTTGTCACCTATGCCCCTTGCCTTTTTTTTTTCCCTTCGAGTTTCTAGATTGTAATGTAGCAAAAGGAATATATATATTTATATATTTAATTTTTAAAAAATCTCAGCTCTACAGAGACTATTTTCCCAAAGGAAGAATGACAACTATCACAATGATCTGCAATTAGAGAATTAACTGTAGTCTGTCTCTTGGGAAACTACCTGAAATCAATGTTCCATGTTTTTTTTTCTTTTTGGTTCTAGTAGGCTTTAGATTTTAGAAGTTTTGATTAACTTTTTGTGAATGAGGGCACAGTTTTTGCCTTTGATTACTTTTGGAACATGCCGTTCCTTGTGGATACCTTACAACATCAGAGGGCAGAATTTGAATCATTTTTCCCATTTATCTCCTTAAATATTATAAGATGATCCTGGCATGTGTCTGCTTCGTGAACATTGAAGATCTTTTTCTAGGTTCTCCACAGCCCGTGAACCCCCCTAGACCTTTCAAGCATAGTGAACGGAGAAGAAGATCTCAGCGCTTAGCCACCTTGCCCATGCCTGATGATTCCGTAGAAAAGGTTTCTCCTCCCTCTCCAGCCACTGATGGGAAAGTATTCTCCATCAGTTCTCAAAATCCGCAAGAGTCTTCAGTACCAGAGGGTAATGTATATTGATTTCCTATAGAACCAAACATAAAAGAGATAAAGATTATGAAAACACTAGGAAGTTTCTTCTTTTTCCTTATTACGTCTTTTGGACTTAACAAGCACTTCGTTTACCCTACAAATATTTGAGTGCCTTCTGTCATGCCAGGCACTGTTTAACTTCGTTAACATTTTAGTCCACATTGATTTTTAATGAAGCCAGTTTATCTGTGTTAATACTCTGTTACATTCTTTATTTTGTATAGTGCCTGATGTTGCACATTTGTCACTTGAGAAGCTGGGACCCTGTCTCCCTCTTGACTTAAGTCGTGGTTCAGAAGTTTCAGCACCACTAGCCCCAGATCCCGCTTACCATAATGAATGTCCCAGGGCAGAAAAGGAGGACACACAGATGCTTACAAATCCTGCTTCCAGAGCAATAGCTGATGGAAGAGGAGCTCCAACAGCATCAGGTAAAAAAAAAAAAAAAAAAGATTCATCTTACACGTAGCTAGGCTTACAGTTAAAGGGTCTAGGCATTTCAGTGTCTAATTTAATATGTAATTCCTCTTTATAGATACTTTTATGTAATCTCTATGGGAGATAGGAATTCTCTGTCAAAAGTTCTTTTGGGAGACCATTTACCTTTACCTTTCTTGGACTGACTTCTTGTTTTGTCGACTTTCTTCTCCTTGCTTCTTTCTTATATCCTATTTCTACTAAAATAGGAATTGTTAGAGCTAAAATAATTAGAGGGGTTCTTGGTTTTTAAGCCAGAAAATACTTAATGGGATCAGAACTTAGGTTTAAGGATTTAATAGAATGTAACATTTCAGAAACACATGGCTTAAGTTTAACTGTGTACCTTAAATGTACTCCCATATTTGTGGGCAGAATCTCCCAAATTTAAATGTCATTTGTTATAATGTTATTTTGGGCCTCTGATGTGTAAAATCAGCCAATAACACATTTGGCTGGTGGATGGTTTTATGATATTGTAACATATGATATGGTTACATTGTTTAATTTAGAAGTTTTATAGAATTTTAACCTCAGCCAAAGAGTATACATGATTTATAAAAACAGGGAATACTAATTTCAGATGTTCTTCTAGTAAACTACTAATTTGGAGTTAGATGGATGAGAGACGTTTCAGTTGAGCCAGAAATGAAGGAAAATGTAAGACTGATTCTTGATCTGCAGCTTAGAGCATTAGGAGTGACTGTTTTAATAGTACCTTCCCTAGAGTCACTTTATTTACCAGCTCATCAGATGAAGTGTAAAACAGAGCTTGCTCTTTTCTGCTGGTGGCACATACTAAAATAAAATGATTGAAGTAACTTACTTTTTAGATCACTGCCTTTACCTTCTTTCAAAGTAAAAATGTAATATTAAATACATAGTTTTCTACGGTTTTATTTTACCAAAAAGATTGAAGTTACTTTGTTTCTGTATTTTGTTTTAAAAAAATCAGTGCCCAAATGTGAAGATTTATAGGTTTTGAAACATTTTGCATTTCCCAGATCTGATCCATTGCCTTTGTCTCTTTTCCAAGCCCCTTCTATCCATAGGGTAGTTAATTTTTCTTTTCCCTTTCCCCACAAAATTTCTGAGTTACCATTGACTTTTTGAGATATTTTTCCTGATGAAGGTCTTCTCCAGTTCTTTAATAATCTGTAGTTTATTAAAGATATGTACGGATATATGAAAAATATATTAAAGTTATAATGATTTATATCTTTTGGGGAAATTACTTTGATGTGCATTTGGAAATATTTATATTTTCTTTAAATATATTTTGTATATTGTAAAGAAAATATTGTATTCTCTTTGAATATTTAAGTAAATATGTATATTTTCTAATAGTAATATGACTGAAACATGGACCGATATAAGCAGCTATGTAATAACTGAGAATGATGTTACTGTATATCCTGAAATGTCAAAGTAGTGATTGCATATGGGATGGGAATCCTTGAAATTCAAATGATTTTGCTTCTAATCAGAGTAATAGCCTAGTCTTTTTCAGAATTCTATTGTATTTGCGGACATACGGCTAATTATGGCTGGGATGTGGTTCCTGGTTCTCATAATAGTTAAAATGTTTTTGGGGAGAGGGAAGGCACACACCTCTTGAAGTCTTGGAAATAATTTTGATGAAGTTACAGTAGTAAGACAGTTTTCTGGAGAAGCGAATGGTAGAGAGTAGTTTAGATTTGTGAGATGATGAATTTGTAGATGCGCTGAGGAGTGAGGCTCCTCTGCGTGTGATGACGGCCGGCAGCTTCAGTTGCTTAAATGAAGGAAATGCGTGGTTTAAATGTTAATTACTCAAAGTCCATTTATTAGAGGGTTGAACATAGCCACAGTGTTTGAATGTGGCGTGATGGGGTTTCTAATTTATTTCTGTTACTGCTTTTAATTTTTTATTTTTGGAGAAAGCAGTGGAATTTAGGTCATATCCTAATTGGACACCTTTTTATTAAAATTTTGTGAGTCTTTCTAACTTGCATTGAAATTCTGAGTGGTTTGATTGCTTTTTTCTCCTAACATTTTTGTTACCTACCTTTTCTCAATGGCTTTGCAGTCTTTGTTGGGCTTCTTACTGCTTCCCAAGGAGTCTTTCATGTACAAAGTACCAGCTGTTTTGGTTTGTTTGTTTTCTAGAATACATGTGTGTTTGCTTTGGTGGTTGGTTGGTTTCCATCTTCATTTTGTTTTATTTATTTATTTATTTTTAAAAAAGATTTTATTTATTTCTTCGATAGAGAGAGGGGGAGAGTACAAGTGGTGGGCGGGGGGGGGCAGAGGGAGAAGGGAGCCGGATGCAGGCAAAGGCAGTTGCTTAACTGACTGAGCTATACATCTTCATTTTAAAAGTAAATTTGTTACCTTTGAATTTTAAAACGTCTGTAGAAAGGCTTATTTACTCGAACTTTTATTAGAGGCATTTTCTGTCAAATTGAAATTTGACAGCAATTATATTGAATTTGAAAAAATACAATTTGTATTTTTGTCAAATTGAAACTCTTGGGGTCTTTAGAATGATGAGGTTGTTAGTCATGAGCTGTAAAATGGTTTAACAGACTTAGATTTTCAATTTTTTGTGTGTTTAAGAGACATCCACATTGCTGAATTTAAAAATTGTGGCAAAGGATTGATGAGATTATGTAAATTATCATAGATACCTGTTCTTTAACAGGTTAAAATTTTATTTTTTAGTTGTAGCATTAATGAACTCACACTAATCCTTCTATATTCTTTTACTGGGAACCATGCTGGCATGATGGTAATCTAGGTAAGAATACCATTGCTGTCCCCATTCCCCAAAGAAATCATTGGTACCCTTGTAAAAACTGATGCCTTTGTTTTCATTTTATTATTGGAGTGCTTGATCTAACAGAGCCAAGCAGATTTAGGTGAGGATAGAACCTTAGTTTTGGTACTGTCTGGAAATGTTAGCTCATTTTCTCATTTATCTGCTAAAATTATGTGTAACAAACACTGAATTGCTCTTACCTCTTTAAGGAGTTAAAAAGATAAGGAATCTCAGTGTAGGGAAGGGTGAGCCAGCAGTAATCCCAGAAGCTCTGATTTGTGGACCCCTAGCTTGGGCTATGGCGCCGTGCTAGTAATTTAAATAGATGGGTTTTAGTCCAGTGTCTTACCTCAACTTGGCATTTACTTTTAAAAAGTCTTTTTGTTTTTAAGTGTTTTTCAATTCTTTTCTTTTTTTCCAGAATTGTGCAAAACAAAACTACAACCAGGGACTCTGTAATCTCCTTCCACCCCCACACCAAATGTTGATGGCTCCTACAGAGCCTGGGGTTTCCATGGAGAGTCTCAGGGAATAGCCTCATTTTTTTAAGCCAGAGGAATTACAGATAGTTGGCATACTGGAAGGCGCTTGAGAGATCCCCTGCATTGCTGGGTTTGGTGTTGTGGGCAAGCAAATGCAATTCGGAGATTTCTCTCTTTTTACATAGCTCTGTTTGTTTTTATTGTTG
>NW_019154098.1:9376508-9410525 GCF_002288905.1 Enhydra lutris kenyoni | reverse complement strand
TTTTTTTTTTTTTTTTTTTTTTTTTTTTTTTTTTTTTTTTTTTTTTTTTTGGTTTTTGTATTATGTATCGGACTATCCTGTAATATTTTGTTTGAAGAAGATGTTCTGTTGATAAAATTTAGTTTAAAAAATCACTATTCAGAATAGTAAACTGATATCCTTGTTCTTTGGTTCCCACATTCCAGCACATGGTGATATAAGTGTCAGGTAGTGAACTTGTCATAAAACTAAATTTTTTCTCTTGTTGAATTCTTGAATAGGTCTATTTTACTTTTCTACTTAGGTATGTTTTTAGAAGTCCTGCCATTATTGCAGAGGCGAACATTTAATATTCTTATATAAAATATTGACAGCCCTTTGTCAGTCCCTCAGTTTTACTTCTGAAATTTATCAGTTAAGAAATCTAAAGGTTTGGGGACCACTGGAACTCGTGAAACCTGTATCTAGACCTAGTCCTTTCTGAAAGCACTCTGGGAGTGATTATCTCTGTTCTGCTGCACTGACCTGTATTCTGGCGCAGCGAGCGGTTCATAGACATTTTATTTGTCCTCCAAGTACCTGAGGGATCCCACATGGTTCAGTGAGTGAAGGCAGCCCAGTAAAGCAGTTTTCCTTTGATCACCTTGGATTCAGTGCTCCAGGGGTGGGGACCTGCAAGGCAATGATCGTGATCAAGGGCTGCTCCTGAGTATGTCTGCTGCCGCTGGGACTCAGAAGCTCCTTTCTCATTGTTTGTCTTGTAAATGCCTCATTATTTTCATGTAAAATAATCAAATATGTAGAATGTTCATGGTGTGGTAATTAGTAGTTAATGAATAGTAATTATTAAAGGGGGTGTTGTGGGGTGCCTGCGTGGTTCAGTCGGTTAAGTGGCTCCCTTTGGCTTAGGTCATGGTCTTGGTGTCCTGGGATTGAGCCCTTGGTTGGGGGTCCCTGCTTGGTAGGGAGTCTGCCTGTCCCTGCCACCCACTCGTGTGTACCCTCTCTCACTCTTTCTCTCTCAAATAAATCTTTTAAAGAAATAGAAATAAAAATAAAGGAAGTGTTGGATTTGTTCAGTAGTCTTGAAAATGTGGAAATTTAGTTGTATTTCCCTTTGTGCTAATGTTCCTTTCATTTTTTTGTTGTGAGAGATTGTCAAGGCGACTATCAATATTCTTACTTAATTTGAAACTTAACTTATTAGAGCCTTACTAACATTTAATACAAGTTGAGTGGTATTTTTGTATTTTTATTAAGTTTAAGTTATATAAAATATTTGAAGTAAGATGAATGAAATGCTAGCTTTTTGATTCTGTATTAAGTGACTTAAAAATCAACAAACCTGTGAATGGCAATATTAAAGCATAATAGACTGAAATTGTATTTTAAATGCACTATAATATTTTTCTTAGATTAACCTTAGGTACATATTAGCATTGGAAACGGTTGAGTATGAGTTGAGAAGCTTGATTAAATGTATGTGTGTCAGCTACACTGTTACTGAGGTGTATTGGTTTAAAAATATATTTTGGACTATTAGTTAATAGTTCCCAGATGTCATGAGGGTTGAATATTTGTAATGTGTAAAATGAGCTTTTGTATCTTACATTTAGATAAAGACCAAAAATGATTTGTAAAATAATTATATTTTGGCTTTTATCGTTACCTAACAACACATTCATGATGGAGTTCAAAGGTATACTTTATTTTAGATAACAGAAATTAAGTGCTAGTTTAAAAACCGTATGCATGTTGTTGAAAACCAGTGTACTTTAATATGAAGTTCAATATTTCATATAGATGACCTGAATAGCATTCATGTCACAGAAGTAGACACATTACATCAGACCTACCATTAGGGTGCATTTCAGCATTTGGATTGCCAAAGGCTGTGATGCCAGAGTAGATCTTTACGGATTGCCCAGTACATTTATCTAACTTTTTAAATGGTGTGGTCTTCAGTTATTATCACACCACAGAAGAGAAAGTGAAAAAAAAATTTATTATTACTCCGACACTAGTCTAAACATTTTATGAATTTTGACTCCCCTAATACTAATAACGTGAGGTAGAGAGTCATTCCTAATAGGCGGGTAAGGAAACTGAAGCACAGAGAGATTAAATAATTTGGTCAAGGCCAAACAGCTAACAAATGGTGGAACCAAGATTTTAATGTGGGTAGTCTGAAGGAACAAAAATCCTTAATTTATCAGTCTTTTGAAGTAAGAAATCTCACTTCTTTGTTACTAGTTCAGGAAATAAAATAATGTAGACCTTTAGGAGAAAAGAGTCTTAAATAAGGTTTTGTGAGCACTTGTAATGTAAACTATCGTCCCATACTTTTAAACCTTTCCTGACTAAACTTACCTATTTTCCCCCTAACCTACAGGAATATCGAAAACAGAAAAAAAAGTGAAATTGGAAGAAAAAAGCTCAACAGCATTTGGTATGAACAGAAAGTAATCTTTAAGCAAAAGACTATTGGCTTGACAGTGGGAGGACATAGTCTGTCCCTTACTTTTTACCTGTTAGTGCTCCTTTAGGTGTAAGTGATCATCTGTTTTAGTATTTATTAGTATTATTCAGCTCCGGATATTTGATTTCTTAAACACATATCTTATGTGTATTTTTTTGTCAGGGGAGTCCTAGGCTTTCTGTGAGAGTTTTGTCTTTTTGAACACCTTTACAGTTGTGGCTATTTAAAAATAAGGCACCATTTAATATTGTTGAGACTTAGGGAAGGGATGATGAATAAAAAGTCATTTTTTTTTCAGACTTTCTTCTTTAGCTGAACTTATAAAAAAGTTACCAAGTTTTCTGCTTTTTTTTTTTTTCCCTGTCTTCTGTGCTATAATGATGAAAAGTATTCCGGTAATTGATGATAGTCTTAAATATTCTGTAGATTAACTCACTGGAGCTTGTGTCCCTAAAGTTGTTTAAATATGTTTGATAAATTGTAGACTACATCATTCTGAGTTGGAGTAATAGTTGAGTATATATGATGAACCAATTTTAAGTAAAGTACCCTGGGACACTGCTTTAACATCCATTTGTTTTCTTTAAAGTACATATGATTGGGGTCGGGGGGAAGGTATTTTAAAATTTGGGGAAAAAGTTTAATGAAATAAGTTTTTTGCTTTGTGTTCTTCGCCTTCATTGTTGTACACACTGGAAAGTATTGGAAGACTGAAGGAATTATTTATGGATTGATTTTATTTTTCCGAAGGAAAAAATTTCATTAAGTTCTTTTTTTAAATCTAACATATTTTCTCATTAAATTCTGTGTGGAAATACTGAGTCTTCTCAGTCAGGTCTTTCTTAAATTAAGGAGTTTATTTCTTGCCACATCAGGGAACTGAGTATATTACTCATTTAAGATTTTAACTACTGTCTGTGTTAACTTCAAGGTGTCAGGAGTTGGGATTTCTCAACACTGCTAATGAAGACCCCCTCTTAGAGCCCAATAAGCTAATCAGGAGTTCCAGACTCATGACAGGAACAGTTTAATTGAATCCATCCACTGGGCAGGTGACTGGAATAGCTGATTAAAACATAAATGCTGCTTTTAGGTTAACCACAGAACAACAACTCAGGATCAACCATGATTGCTGACTTTATCACTTGTGTCATTTAGGTAAGAGAAAAGAGAAGGATAAGGAAAGAAAAGAGAAGAAAGACAAAGATCACTACAAACCAAAACAGAAGAAGAAAAAGAAAAAGAAAAAGAAATCCAAGCAGCATGGTAAGTATACTAAAATGATGATTCCTGTTTTTTAAAATTCTCAGATTCTTTTCAATTTTTCTGTGTCCTTCTACCAAAGTGAAGGTAGGGCAAGATCCCCCTGTTGTTGAGAACTTGAGAAGTCCTTGTAGTTTTTCCTTGTCTCGTTGATTTAGAAACTACGCAGCTTTGTTTACTATAGTCTGTAAGTTCATCCATCCGCACACTGATTGTTGCAGCTGATCAGAGACTTTCATTTCTGGCATTATGGTGGATTGGATATGTTTGTCAGGTGTGCTTCAGCTACGGAAGGGATTCTTTTCAGTCTAGAATTACAGTCCCTTGAAGTAGTTTTTAAAAGCAAGGATGAAATAAAGATATTTTTAGAAGAACTTGAAAAGAAATGATTTTTCTAGCAATACCCTGTCTAAAGGATATCCTAATTGTGTACCTGAAGGCTAAGGGAGAATGATGACAAAGGAAGGTAGGGGATGCCAGAAGAAAGGATGAGCAGAGAAAATGTAAATATGTGGATAATTCTGAACATTGATTATATAAATCATTTTGATTTATGGGGAAAAACAAAATGGCAGAGAACAAAAATACGTGACAGTAATAATAGCTTGTAAATTGAGAGAGACATGCTTGTATTTCAGTGTTTTTCAGGTCTTGTATTGTTGTGGAAGAGCAAAAGAAATGCATTGCTTTTAAAAAAGAAAGAAAGAAATGCTTTTAGGCTCTAACGATTTAAATCTGCATTGTAGAATTTCTAACATGAATACTAAAAGAATGGAAGCTTGGGGTATAATTTCCAAAATAGATAGTAAGAAAATGTAATGAAAAAATCATCCAAAAGAAGGCAATACAAAGAGAAAAACAGAAAAATAAGAAAAATACAAATTAAAAAATAAGATGGTAGAAATACAAATATATCTGTAATCATAGTAAGAGATTATCATAATTGATTTTAAAAATCCAGTTACAGGTTATTTTCAAGAGATAAATCTAAATACAAGGATAGAGAGGACAGAGCAATGTTGAAAATTAAGAAAAAAATATGAGCAAATACAAAGCAAAAGGAAAGTTGGAGTAGATATATTTGTATCAAATAAAATAGTCATTAAGGGAAAAATTATTCCTAGGGAAAGGCTACCATATAGTGGTAAAGGTTCAGTTCACTTTATAAGTTCCTAGGTACAAAATTTAAAAAAAAAAATTGTTTTTGCAAGAATGTGCATAAGTGGGTAAGGGGAGAGACAGAGGGAGGGGTGGGGGGAGAAAGAATCCTAAGCAGGCTTGCCATGGAGCTTGACCTCATGATCCTAAGATCATGACCTAAGCTGAAATCAAGAGTTGGACACTTAACTAACTTGAGCCACCCAGGCACCCCTAAAATTTTTAAGTTTTATAACTGAATAAAATCACAGTATATTTCTTAGTAACTAGTAAATTAACAAAACTCAAAAATATTCTGTAAGGATAAGAAAGGCGGCAGCAGCACAGGCGATCTCACAGACCTCTCAAGGACACGGACCTCAGCAGCTGCAGAGCAGTTTGCTCAGATGCTAATGTGTAAAAATTGCAGGATGCAGCCCTAAGCACATCTCGACACATTGTAAAGATTGTGATAATGCAGACTACAGTTTCTGACTACAGTATAGTTAAATCAATATTAAAAAGATAAGTAGAAAAACCCCGTATGCTTGGAAATCATGCCACACATTTTTAAATAATTCATGGGTCAAAGAACACTACCAAAGCGGGGGTAAAGATTGATTTATTTGAGAGAGAGTGGGAGAGGAAGAGAGAGAGAGCGCACACGTGAGCCAGGAGGGAGGTGCCAGAGGGAGAGAGAGAGAGACTCTCAAACAGACTCCACACCCATGATCTCAGGGTCATGATCTCAGGGTTATGAGCTTCAGTTCTACAACTTACAGTGGAAGAGTAAGAAGCCAAAACTAATACAGTCAGTCTTCAAAAGAATAAAGAGAAGAATTACTATTTAGCTATAGATTAAGGCAGTGAGGCATTTGGCAAAACCAAAGTATTGATTAAGGACAGAATAGTCCAAAGCATATACATATATCAGAACTTGGTTTATACATAGCTGGCATTCCTAGATTAGCAGATAAAGGATGAACCTTTCAGTAAATGGTATAAGAAATTTATAACCCATGTGGTGAAGGAAAACAAAAAATTGGATTCCTACTTCATACCGTATGCAGCCATCAATTTCAGGTTGATTAATGATGAAATGTGTGAAAGACAAAAACTGTAAAACTTTGAAAGACTGTATAGGAAAACATCTTTATGGTCTTGGAGGAGGGGGAGGGAAGGATTTCTGAACAAAAAGTGTTGATATAAAGGAAGAGGTTGAAAATTTGACTAGACTGAATTAGAGACTTATACTAGAGAGGGGTTCAGTGGCACCTAGATGAAGCAGAGGAAGGGATCCGTGAACTCAAAGACGAGACAAATGAATTCACCCAATCAGAGCAACAAAAAAGAGAACAATGATAAAAAGGATAGGTTAGGATAGATTAAGGGGCTGCTGGGACAATATAAAATAGTCTAACTTTCACATTGTAGGGGTCCCAGAAGGTGAAAAGATAATTCCATGCAGATGGAAACCAGAAAAAAGCTGAAGTAGCTATATTTTTATCACAAAATAAACTTTAAAACAGACAGTAATAAGAGGCAAAGATAGGTGCCACATGGTGATAAAGGGGTTAGTCCAACAACAGGATACAATATTCATAAATATTTATGTACCCTATATATAGGAGCCCCTAAATGTAAAAAGTAAATATTGCCAGGTCTAAAGGGAGATGTACCCAGCAATACAATAATAGTAAGGAATTTTAATGTCCCACTTACATCAATGGCTTCACCATCCAACCAGAAACATCCAAAAGTAGAAGAATACCCATTCTTGTCAATTGTACATAGAACGTTTTCAATGTCAGATCATATGTTAGGCCACAAAACAAATCTTAATAAATTTAGGGGGATTCAAATCCTCTTAGACATCTTTTCTGACCACAATAAGTAATAAGAAATCAGAAATTACGTGGAGAAAACTGGGAACTTTGTGAATATGTGGAGATTAAACTGCATGCTGAACAATCAGTGGGTCAGAGAATAAATCAGAAGGGAAGCAAACCGCCCTGAGACAAACGAAAATGGAAATACACCAAAATTCATGGAATACAGCGAAAACAGTTGTACGAGAGGAGTTCCTAGGATAAATGCCTACCTCCAGAAACAAGAAAATTCTCTCTTACTCATCTCAAGAAAGTAGAAACAGGAGAAGAAAGAAAGCCCAAAGTTATTAGAAGAACGGAAATAATAAAAATTAGAACAGAAATAAATAGAGAAGATCAGTGAAACTAAGAACTGGTTCTTTGAGAAAGCGAACAAAACTGATAAGCCTCGTAAAAGTAGATTGGATAAATAGAAAAGCCATTACATGTGTTTCTATTTTATTTAGGGAAGTTAGTTCGGCTAAAACATTCTTTTTTGGGGGTGGTGTCTTTTTGGGGATTTTGGGATTACTTGATGAAAGGGAGATGGTAATAGAAAAAAATTGATAAGCCTTTAGCTAGACTTATCGAGAAAACAGAATCAAATAAATAGAATGAGAGGAAATATTACAGCTGCTATCACAGAAATGCAGAGAACCCAAAGGCACTACTATGAGCAGTTATATGCCAACAAATTGGACAATCTAGAAAAAAATGGATGAATTTCTAGAAACATACAAACTACCAAAGCTAAATCATGAAAATAGAGTTGAATAAATAGAAAATCTAAACTGACTGATTACTAGTAAGGAGATTGAATCAGTAATTAGAAACTGCCGAACAAAAAACGTTCAAGACTGGACGGCCTTGCTGGTTAATTCTACTAGATATTCAAAGAAGAATTAGTACCAAACTCTTCTCTTAAACTCTTGCAAACTCTCAAACTCTTCCAAAAAAAAAAAAAAGAAGAGGAGGAAGCTCTTGCAAACTCATTTTATGAGGCCAGCATTAATTACCCTGATAATACTAAAACCGGACAAGGGCCCTATAAGAAAAGAAAATCACAGGCCAGTATCCCTGATGAGCATTGATGCAGAAATCCTCAACAAAATATTAGCAAACCAAACTCAGTAATATGTTAAAAGGATCATGTACCATGATGAAGCGGGATTTATTCCTGGGGATACAAAGATGGTTCAACATCTGCAAATAAGTTAGTGTGTTTTACCATGTTAATAAAATAAAGGATAAAAATCACATCATCTCAGTAGATGCAGAAAAAGCATTTGACAGAATTTAACACTTATTTATGATAACTCTGAACAAAGCAGGTATAGAGAGAATGTAACTCAACATAATAAAGGCCCATATAAGACAAACCCACAGATAACATCATGTTCAGTGGTGGGAAGATGAAAGTCTTTGCTTTAAGATCAAGCATAAGAAAAAGATGCCCACTCTTGCCACTTTTATTCAACATAGTTTTGGAAGTCCTAGCCAGAGCGATTAGGCAAGAGGGGAAAAAAAAAGCTTCCAAATTGGGAAGGAAGAAATAAAACTGCCACTATTAGCAGATGACATGATATTATATACAGAAAACTCTAAAGACTCTATCAAAAAACTATTAGAACTTACAAATTTAGTGAAGTTGCAGAATACAAAATCAACACAGAAAAATCTTGCATTTCTATACACTGATAACAAACTACCAGAAAGAGAAATCAAGAAAACAGTCCCATTTACAATTGTCTCAAAAAGAATAAAATACTTAGGAATAAACTTAAGCAAGGGAGTGAAAGACCCCTGTATATTAAAAAATACCTTTTTAAATATAAAATATAATATACAGTGTATATATAAAAATAAATATATAAAATATAAAACATATATTTTGGTGTACTAAGTTGTTAAAGAAATTGAAGAAGGTGCAAATGAATGTAAAGATATTTTATGCTCATGGTCTGGGAGAAGCAGTATTGTTAAATTGCCCTTACTACCGCTACACGATCTACAGATTCATTGCAATCCCAATCAAAATTCCAAGGACGTTTTTCAAAGAAATGGAATAACTGTTTCTAAAATTTGTAAAACCACCAAAAACCCCAAATAGCCAGAGCAACCTTGAGAGGAGCAAAGCTGGAGGCGTTGCACTTTCTGATTTCAAATACTATAAAGCTACAGTAATTAAAATGTCATGGTATTAACATAAAAACAGACACTTAGATTAATGAAAGATAATAGCCCAGAAGTAAACTCTCACATATATGGTGAATTACTTAATGAGAGTGGAGCCAAGAATATACAATGGGGCAAGGGGATTCTTTAATAAGTAGTGCTGAAGACTGGCCAGCCATATGGAAGAGACTGAAACTTGACCACAATCTTAAACCAAACAAAAAGTTAACTCAAAGTGGATTAAAGACTTGAACAAAAGACCCCAGACCTTAAAACTCCTGGAAGAAAACGTGGTTAATAACCTCCTTGCCCTAGGTCTTGGTGGTGATTTTTTTTTAATCTGATACCAAAACAAACAGAAATACATCATACTGAGAAGTTACTGCACTGCAAAGGAAACTATCAACAAAATGAAAAAGACAACCTACTGAATGAGAGAAAATGGTTGCAAATTATCTGTCTGATAAGGGGCTAATACCCAAAATATATTTTAAAAAACCTCTTACAACTCAATAGCAAAAACAGTTTAATTAAAAACTGGGCAGAAGATTGAAATAGACATTTCTCCAGAGAAGATATATAGATGGCTAAAAGGTACATAAAAAGATAATCAACATCATCAATCATTAGGAAGATGCAAGTCAAAACCCCAATGAGGTAACACCTCACACCTATTAGAATGGCAGTTGCCAAAAGACAAGTGTTAGTGAGGATGTGGAGAAAAGAGAACCATTCTGCATTATTGGAGGGAATGCAGCCACTGGGAAAGAGTGTGGAGGTTCCTCAGAACATTAAAACATTAAGAAATACCTTATTCAGGGGCGCCTGGGTGGCTCATTGGGTTAAGGCCTCTGCCTTTGGCTCAGGTCATGATCCCAGTGTCCTGGGATCGAGCCCCGCATTGGGCTCTCTGCTCAGAGGGGAGCCTGCTTCCCCCTCTGTGTTTCCGCCTGCCTCTCTGCCTACTTGTGATCTCTGTCTGTCAAATAAATAAATAAAATCTAAAAAAAAAAAAAGAAAAAGAAATACCTTATTCAGCAATTCTACCATGTGATATTTGTCCAAAGAAAACAAAAACACTAATTTGAAGAGATAAATGCACCCTCATATTCACTGTAGCGTTATTCACAGTAGCCAAGTTGGGGAAGCAACCTAAGTGTCCACTGATGGATGAAGGGATAAAGAAATTGTGTACACAGACACACACAGTGGGGTATTAGTCACAGTAAAGAATGAAATCTTGCCATTTGTGACAATGTGGGTGGACCTTGAGGTCATCATGCTATGTGAAATAAGACAGAGAAAGACAAATACCATATCATCTCATTTATATGTGGAATCTTAAAGGAGAAAAAAAATCCCTCATAGACACAGAGAACAGAATATTGGTTGCCAAAAGCAGGGGGTGGGGGTAGGAGAAGTGGGTGAGGGTACCAAAAGATAAAAAGAAAAAAAAAAATTAAAAAATAAAAGAAATTCCCTTACAGGGGAAAAAAAAATGGAACTGTTATACAGAGGGTGAAAAGACAGCACAGACCATCAGAAAATACTGCAACAGGTGTATCTGACAAAGGATTCATATTCATACTCTGTTTGGAACTTACAAGTCTAGAATAGAAAGAAAAATTTCCTAGTATGAAAATAGGCAGAAGATTTTAACAGGTATTTTCACGGAATTGGAAATCTCTTTGGTAAAGTGGTAAGATGAATGTAGAACGTGATGTCCAGTCTTATGAGAAGCAGCATTAATGTAATTTTTAATACCTATCAGCATCTATTACCTAGCTGCTATCTGTGCAGAAGTTACAAGGTGGATGGTATCAGATGTTGCTGAGGTGGTGGAGACACAATACTGACTACTGTGGAAAGCGGCCATTGGCAAGTGTGCTCGCCGTGTAACTTACAGTTTCTAACTAGGCTCTCATGACCCATCAGGAGGCAGTTATGAGAATGGCCATAGCAGTGCTGACAGCCCAGATGTCCATCAGAAGTCACACACTGATTCCGTGGAATCTGTATCACTATGTAAATAAATGAACTATATCCACAGGAATCTCAGGAACAAAATGATAAGCTAAAAATCACTGAAGAAAGCGTGTAATACGATTTTTTATATGTAAAGATCAAAAAGTTGTAATATGAAACTATATGGGAACATAGCAACAGCATAAAGTAGCAAAAAGTAGCAGAAGCGTAAAGAACAGCAAGAGAATGGTGAGCAGAATTTCAGGACAAGGTAACCTCTGAGGTGGGAAATTTATCAGTTCAAATGGGAAAATGGTACAACAGGACCTTCAAAAGTGATGACAACGTTCTCTTCAACTATGTGACAGGGACCTCAGTATTTTGTGGTATTGACTGACATGCTTTATGTCATACCAGGGTTTTTTTCATATTCATTAAACACTTGTAAAAACCAGTTTTTTTATTTAAATTTTTAAAAAGATTTTATTTGTCAGAGAGAAAGAGCATGAGCAGGGGGAGGGGCAGGGAGAGAGGGAGAAGCAGACTCCCTGCTGAGCAAGGAGCCCAATGTGGGGCTCCATCCCAGGACCCTGGGATCATGACGTGAGCCAAAGGCAGACGCTTAACTGACTAAGCCACCCAGGCATCCCTAAAAGCCGGTTTTAAAAACTATAAAGCCCATTGGGAAATTTCCAAATCAGTAATTGGTGATAAATTCTTCAGATTTTTAATTCCCTCACTATGCCCCAAATCATATCTAATTGTTTCTGCATTCTTTCACCCTAAAGCTGCCAGCGTACATTTGACGTAGGATCCAACAGAGGATTGAAAAGCTTGAAATTACTTTCCAGAGAATATCTTGAACATATCTGTGCGCTCATGTACCCACACTGCCCCTCATCTGTTCTCCCCTCACCCCATCCTTTTACATACGGGCCCCTGGGGCCCAGACTCCAGAGAACCTAAAGTCAGGAAATTCTGGAGCTTCATAAACAAAAACTACTGATCACAAACGCATTTGATGTATGAATACCCTCCTGGGAGGGAATGTAATGCAGACAAGAGAAGCTTCAGACCACATACCATACTGCCAGGTGAACTCCCAAGTGACCAGAGGCCAGGGGGATTTGGTGGACTGAGGTACTGCGGCGGGGACAGCCATGCCTCATGGCAGGAAGGGCGAGCTGTTCACATCCCCTACTGCCATGTCAGCTAACAGGTCAATTCCAGGACTCAGCAGCAGCCACCGAATCTTGGTGTGCTAATACCCCTTGTAAGGGTTGTGGGGGAGATATAACAGGGAGGGGTTGACCAAGGACAAACAAAGAGGTGGTCACATTTTGGCAGCACAGTGAGATAGTACTGAGGAGAATGCAGGAGGTGGTGGTGTCCTGGAAGAAAGAGGGTGATCTGGATTAGTAAGACCGAGAGGAAAGGTTGCAAGGAAAATTGGCACCTCAGAGTTGTGTTCTGCAATTACACTACTCCTGCTTTTAAAGAGCCATTAATCCTTAAAAACATGGTAATATATTTTTTTTATTTTTTAATTGAAAAGAGCTTTATATCGTTTACATTTTAAAATCAGACCTATAAATGAAAATCTTAACTTTGTAAATAGAATCCTAGCAAATGCTTAAAGATGCACGGAAGCATTGCTTTTCATACACAGCAGGTGTGGAGTTGGGTAATCACAGGCATCTGTGCAATTAATTATTACATTTGAGAATTTATTCTGAGTTATTTACATTCATCTTGGAAGTGACTCTTCTCCAGATTAAATTAGAAAAGGGGTCTTTAAAGCTGGAAATAGGGGGTTTTAAATAACTTTAAAATTTTAAAGACATCTTTATTTTAAAACATTCACATTATTCCTACTTGAGGTTCCTAATATAATATGTATTTTATTCTACAGTTACTACAACCAGGGAGCTTTAAAAATTCTTTCTTAACACTGAATGTTATTTTGCATATCCTTCCATGCTTATTATGTACTAGATGTGCTGAAGGCATTTTTTATACAGTGTTGTATTTAATTTTCCCATTAACTAATGCTTTTTACAGTGGAGCCTCTTATACCCATTTTAGAAACCGTGAATTGAAACAAGTAGAGTTGTCCAAGCTCACATGGCTAGTGAGTGGTAAAAAGCAGATTCAAACCCAGGGAGTCTGGTTTCAGTCTTAATTTTAACTTGAACCATCATGCTCTGTTGTTCTGTTACTTCCTGGGCCTTAGAGACTGTTTGCTGGACTCTGCCTTCTTCCCTTTAGCAGGTTTTACTTGTCTTTGCTGGTGTAGGAAGTTCTTAACGGTTTTCCATAGGAGAAATCACCATGTTGGGATTTAAGAGTGACATCCTTGCCGGTTTTTACCTTTGTTACTTTGAGCCACTTGGTCACTTTGAGCCAGTTGCTTTATCTCCTCATCTTTCCTGTATCTGAAAATATGAAAAGGTGTGGAGAGATTTAAAAGAACTAGAATGAGAAATGCAAGGAGAATCTAGAACATTGTGTTGGGAAAACAGAGACTCCCTTCTAGGAGCTTGGTAGGCAAGCCTTACCAGCATACTGTAACAGCGATAAGAAGCACGTGTAGTATTGGGAAAGTAAAAGTGATCCAGAGTAAGTTCTGTCTATAGTGTAGAGAAGCTGGAGTGATCAAGGAAGGGGCTTTATGTGGAGGATTACAGCTGATCTAACCTAAAGCTCTCAGTGGACCTTTGTTCACCGTAGCCAGAGGGGCCTGGCGTGGGAATGCAGGTGTGGTGTAGAGCGCTAAGAAGTATTGCTTAGTTGCTAATACCACGTGGAAGGATTATCTATCAGCCTGTTTTATTTGTAACCACCAAATTGAGGTTTCTGTCATTATTCTGATATTCAGGCCATATAACATGTCATTGAACAAAGGGCCACTTTCAAAGCTGAGCGTTGGATTCAAATTTTCATTGCAAAGTGGAACTTCGTCGTCCTTTGGCAAGTTATTTAAATTGTATAAATGTCCGTTTCCTCACGTCTAAAGTGGTAGTAATAGTTTCTGCTGTGTAGCTTTACTTGTAGGATTCAGTCAGGTAATCTCTGTCAGGTACTGAACACGATGCCAGCTAGCGTTCAGCAGATGCCCTTTCCTCGCCTGAGCCCAAGTAAGGGGGCATGGGGCAGGCTGTGTAGAGACTGCGGGGCCGGGAGAGGCACAGTGGCCCCATGCTGTACCAGGGCCGCTCTGCAGTCTCAGCGCCTGCAGCGTCCAGCGGGTGCCCACTCCCGACCTGCTGGCGGCGAGGCCTGGGAATCTGCTTTGCCAGGCTTTCCAGTTTGTGTATACATGAAACATTGAAATCCACTGGTCACGCTTTTTGGTTAAGAGTAAGGCTCTCTGTGTTTGGAGGCTGACTTTGCAAAGAAAGCCGTGTCTTCTTGGGCACTTTAACCTTTTCAGTGTCTGTTCTTCTGCTTGTGAAATGGCACTAGCAGCCGTAGCTTCCTCATTGTGTTAGCTGGAGGATTAGGAGTTAATCCGCATAAAGCACTTGGACTCTGGCTTGGCACATGGGGTGCCCAGTAGATGTGGCTGTGCTGTAGTATGTATGGTGAGTGCTATGTTAGTGTCCAGTTGCTGCTGGCACAGAGTACTACGTATCTGTGACTTTAAATAACCTGGATTTATTATCTTAAAGTTCTGAAGGTCACGAGTACAAAATGGGTCTCGGTGGGCTGAAGTGAAGGTGTCAGCAGGACTGCATTTCTTTTGGGAGGCTCTAGGGGAGAATCCATTTCCTTGCCTTTCCTAGCTTCTAGAGGATTCTCTGTGTCTTGGTTCACGTCCCCCTAACCATCTTCAAAGCCAGCAACGGCCACTCAGGTCTTTAGGGACTCTTGTGATTACATTGGGCCCACCCAGATAATTCAGGGTAAATTTGAGGACAGCTGATTAGCAGCCTTAATTCCACTTTGCTACAGAACCTAACGCATTCATAGGTTTGGGGATTAGAATGTGGGACTCTTTGGGGACCATTGTTTTGTCCACCACAACCACCGACTTTAGATGGATACTCGGTGCACACCTACACTGGTACTGCTCTTCTGGAAACTTGCTTTCCTACTCTTGACTTTTCCTCCACCTCTTTCCATTCCCTAACCTGCCTTAGGTGCCCTTTGCCTCATATACTTTGAGCAAATAGAAGCCACCAGATGAGAACTTGCTCATCTGTCCACAACTATGTGCTTAGCTATGTATGTCCATCTTTAACTGCTTTGCCTCTGTGATAATGGAAGCTGTTGTCTTTCTCTTCTTAAAATCCTTCACTTGTCACCCTGCCTCCCCTCATTTTTAGATTTTGCAGACGATGCATAGGCTCTCCCATCTTTGAAAAGCCTTCCTCTAGGGGCACCTCTGTGGCTTAGTCCATTGAGTGTCCTACTCTTGGTTTCAGATCAGGTCATGATCTCAGGGTCCTGGGACTGAGCCCTGAGTGGGGCCCTGCACTCAGCAGGGACTCTCCCTCTTCCTCTCCCAACTCCTCTGTGCCTCCCCCCACTGTGCTTTCTCTAAAATAAATAAATTATTTAATAAATAAATATCTTCCTCTGGACCCACGTTCCCTGTCTGGTTTCTCCTCCTCCCTCTTACTCTTCAGCCCCAACCAAGAGGCCCTCTTTTCACCTCTTGGTAGTTCAAGCAGAAGCCTGGAAACCGCCCTTCTGACGCCAGGCCAGCCCCGCAGACCCGTGGTCTGCAGATCACTGCGTCTCCCTGTCAGTTTTCAAGCCAGCTGCCCTCTCCCAGGCCAGACCGTGGCTTCCCCTGCCCGCGCCTCCCTGCACCCTTCTTCACTCCATAGCTCCAGTAGGCTTTGAAAACCAGAAACAGACTTGTGTCACGCCCTTTTTGCCGAATTTAGGATAAAACTCAAAAATAAGAACGTACGTTTAACCAGACCTGCCCCTGCCACTCTAACCTCATTTCTTCTCTCTGTCCCTCACTGTGCTACAGCCACAGTCTCAGATTTTCAATGTGCCAGGCTCTCCTCTGCTCTGGAGCCTTCCCAGGGCCCTGAATCCTGCCCTCTCCTGTCATCATACCCAGCTCTCCTGGAAGCTGCAGGTGGCTGCTTCCTGTCCTCTGTCTGCATGGCTCATGCTAAGCTGAGGAGGATAGGACTCGGGTTAATTTCTTTTAGGACCACTTAATTTCATTGAGATGCTTTTTGCTGAAAAATGTATCAATTATCAGTGTAATAATTGACATGCTACACATTAGGAGCATCTCTTTACAAATTGCAAAAAGAAAAAAAGTTAATTTCCATCTTACACATCTTACTGTAGACATAGCCATGATTATAATGGAGAGAAACTGTAGAAATAATCATTTTTCCCTTCTGGACTCGCTAGCAAGACTTTATCGATACCAGCTAGAACGTGGTGCTCCCTGGTGGTATGTGTGTACTGCCTGGGGTACAGGTCCCGGGTGTTCTCCCCCAGCCCAGTTTATTGGATACTCCATGATCTAGCTGTGTTCATGGATGAGGAAGGAGGTGGCATGGTTATTTTATGTCTTGTAAAACTTAACTTTCTTGTTAATTTTTATAGTGACTCTTCCTGATGCCCTGATGCTTTATTAATATTTCTTTATGTATCTTATGTTACAGACTATTCAGACTATGAAGACAGTTCTCTAGAATTTCTGGAAAGGTGCTCTTCTCCACTAACTCGATCTTCTGGGAGTTCTCTGGCTCTGCGAAGCATGTTTACGGAGAAAAATACAACATATCAGTACCCGAGGGCAATTTTGTCAGTTGATCTTAGTGGTGAAAGTATGTGTAATCATGTAATGCTTAAACAAGTCTTAAGATTATTAAATGGGGAACTGAGCTGGAAACATACTTCAGTGAGGGCTTATCTGAGCACACTATTGAAGAAGTTATCCCAGAAACTAATACGAAAATCTCAACATTTGCAAGTTGAGCTACTTTTTAAAATTTCTATAAAGTAAAATTGGCTCTTATCATTAACTATAGGACATCTGGTGAGGAAGTTCCTAGTGTCTACTACGTACTGGTTATGGGTGTTTTACATGTGGATTCAGAATCTGTCAGGTTGCCCTGCCAGCCGTCCTGGCAGCCGGGGCTTGAGTGTACTCGCCTTCCAGGGCTTCCAGCAGTGCGAGGGAGACTCTCCCCATGCAGACCCTGATGGCAATGGCTGGAGACTAGAATGAGGGATGGGGTCTTCATCTTATGTAAAACCCCAGGGGTACTGACGGCTGAGCTCACTTCCGGCCTTCACCTTTCTTCTGAGGGCCCAACATGGTAGGTCCTAGGTGATGTGTTTTTGTTTGCATGGTTACCACTTGCTTTCTTCCAGGCCTAACTCCTGTCTAGCCTCCTGTGGAGAAAAGTGTCATCTTCCCTTCCTCCTAAAATAAGCACCAGGCAGTTTGGAGATTTAACATTTTCAAACATAGAGGGGAGGGAGGAAAAACTCCCTCTTCCTTTTCTAACAAGCCCAAGTCCCCTGTTCCCTTTTGGGTCAGTGGCTCTTCACCAGGTGTGTGTGACAGCTGTCACTGTGATGCTTTGAAACGACCAATCCAGAGATGTGCTGCAGAGCACAAATGAGATTTCTGGGAGGGTAGATGGAGTTCCTGAGTCATTCTTAGGGTTGACAGTCACATAAGGATACTCCTTTTGGGGCCGTCAAGGTCAGAAAGTCATCACTTTATGCAGAGTGCTGGAGAATGGAGAGGCTATCTGGTTGTCAGTGCTGTCGGAACTAGACGTGTGAGAGGTTAGTGGCAAGAGTGTTGAAGGCGTGTGCCCCCAGTCCTGCCCGGTGTGTGACGGAGCCCTGAGCTGGGAGGAAGGACGGTACTGGTACAGGGTGCAGGTCTTTGGCCAGAGGTTCTCAAGTGTTAGCATGCAGCAGAACCACCTGGAAAGCTTGTTAAAACACCTTTCTGGACCTCCTCAGAATGCCTGACACCTAATGAGCTCCCAGGTGATGCTGATCTAGAATCGCCACTTAGAGAATGCATCTGGGAAAACAGCAGTGATAGTTCAAGAAAATGGTGTTCCTGTGGCCTCTCAGTTGGAGCTGTTGTCCATGTGGTATTTCAGTAGGAGAGGGAACTTTTTTTTTTTTTTTAATTTGCGTTTCTTTTTAACTTTGAATCCATGGAGCCATTTACTCAGCCCTTAGAATTCAGCCAAACATTTGTTCGATGCTTGGGAATTAGTTATTCGAACTAGGTTTTCTGGCCAGTATGTTAAATTTGTATTCTGACGCCATAAAACCTGGTTATTTGGCCATGAAAACATATGTGCGACACATGCTAATTCCTTTCAATGATAATAGTTTTACATTTATTAATTCTGTTATGATTGCCATCCATGTAAGGCCACATGTATGCTGCAGCTGTGTTTGAAACTATTTACTCGCGTTCTAGTCTGCCATTTTGAAACATGAACTTGTGTTCAGGAAGGCCCAAGAGAAAATACTAGATTTGGATTTAAGATAGTAAAATGAGGAACGAGTGAAATTTCCCCTTTCGGTTCTCAAGACTGCTTATCGTGTTATTAGAAGGATTTTATAATGCCTAATTGATTTACTCCTTGAAAATTTTCATGTATTTCTCGAATATTTCTTCTGACCTCACTTTCTTCAAGATGTCCTAAGACCCTAAAGAAAAGAAAATGTTTATTTTTCTGTAAAACATTAACTTCTGATAAGTCAAAAAGAAAGCATTCAAAAACGGGAAAAATCAGAATAGAAACTGGTAAAAGAAGCACTAAATCATGAAAGGTATCAAATATAAACAGCATGACTTTTTTTAGTTCGAATTTGGCCAACTTCTTTCTGGTCTGATTGTCTGAAAGAGAATTTTCTCTGGCTGTGGACTCGCTCCTTTCTGGAGCGGCTTACTGCGCATAGCAGGCTCCTTCTAAGCCCTGGCCGTAGAGCATTCAGAATGCAGAGCCCCTAGTGCTGCGGCCTGTTGACACTCTACAGAGGAGGTGAGTAAGGGGCAGGTGCAGGAGTGGCGCAGACCATGACGAGAGGTTGAGACACTGAGGCAGAAGGAGCCGCCTCTGTCGCTCAGGTGCTCCGCTGATGGGCCTCCAGGTGCCTCACAGCAGCGGGCAGGTCTTCGACCGGGCATCTCCCATGTTTCTCCAGCCACACTCCTGCCAAACCTTTAGTGTCCTGTCGTCATTTCTTTCCCTTTGTTGTAAATAAATATTTCCTTGTTTTGCCTCGATTTTTTCTTTTTCCTCAGTGGCTGGGCTAAATTGGCATCTTTGACATCAGCAGTGGTACAAATACAAACCTAAAACCTGGCCTTTAAAAAATGTTGTGGTCATAAATCTAGTTTCTAGAATATACTTACTCATTTTTAAAATATTTTAAGCAAAGTGAAATTTTAGAACTCCACGTAGGGAACTTGTGATCACAGTTTCAGGAGCAGTGGTGACATTGAGAGCTCAGGCTCTGGAGTCAGGTAGTCCTGCCTGCAGTCAGCTCGACCGTTAGCCGGCCGCGCTATTCGAGCAAGTAGTAGATCTTCTATTTGAAGTGCTTAGTATAGTACCTGCTGCGCAGTAAGTGCACTGGTGGTTGAGGATTCTGATGCCGTCAGGAACAGCAGTGTTGATGTTACAGACCGCAGGCGTACTCCTTTTTGCTAAAGTGCCTTGACTGTTGTGCAAAGAACATAATCCATTCTTTTTATAAGCTGTGATTCTGGGGAGGATGAAAAGGACTAATGTTTGTGAAAGCATTTGAAAACTATGCAAATTTGAATTATTACCACCCTTAGCCATGACCTCTATAAGCACCAAGACGAGGGATACTTTCCAAGTTACTTGTAATAGTGTAGATGTTAAGATGTAAAGCCAATCATAACTCTCTCTTCAAAAATCATTTGTTTCTTTGTTCAGAGACATATGCTAATCCCATATGTCTGGCCTTCCTTTTTATATACTTAATAGCTTATAATCACTTCCCTTAGTGCCTTTCTATCTGGAAAAGTGACACAAGCGTAGGAAAACATATGCTGAGTATACTTTTGTGTATATTCTAGATTTATCCGACGTGGAATTCCTAGATGATTCTTCAACAGAGAGTTTGCTTCTCAGTGGGGACGAGTACAATCAGGACTTCGATTCAACCAATTTTGAGGAATCTCAGGATGAAGACGATGCTCTTAATGAGATTGTGCGGTGTATTTGTGAAATGGATGAGGAGAACGGCTTCATGATCCAGGTAGCTGGTCTTCCCTGTCGTAGCAAATAATCATTTCAGGTGCTCAGCGAGCACATCAGGGCGTCTGTGTTCTTTTGTCACTTGTGGTCTTACTGAAGACTGGTCTCTCGCCTATCATGTTTAAAATCCCAGTAGTAATGACGGGAAGGTCTCTTCAAATGAAGGAGACTGCTCTCTCACTTAACGATCACCCTCCCTTTGCGAGAGTGTTGAGTTTGAGGTCTTCAAGCCAAAATTCTGGAAGCCATTTTTGGAAGCCATTTGGGTGGGTGAGCATCTAGATACCTTGAAGGGTAGAATGTAGCAGCCCTTCCAGCCTGGATCCCTGTTGTTTATAGCCCTTCAGTGCGCAGTTAAGGAAATAAACGTTTCCTCTCTTGTCAAAAATTGTTACAGGGCCTAAGCATTACAAACCACCTCTCCCTGTAGAAAGGGTATCTTTAAGAAAAAAGGAGCATAACCCACGTTTTGTGATGTCATTTAGAAGATTTGGAGATGTTCGTTGCAGGAATAAAGAGTAATATTTTCTCGCTCTTTTCAAAGGTATTCTCAAATAAGGGAACTACAAAAGTGTAGGGTCACTACACAGGTTATACTTGAAGAAGTGACTGCTACACGTAATCCTCCGAACTTGTCTTTTTTAAAGAACAGTGTCCACACTTTAATAAGCTATTTTAAGGATATATTTCCCTAAAAATTAGTGGGAAGTAGATGAGAGCAGTAGTTTTGTGTATGTGTGTGTTGCGTGATTTAAGTAATCTAGCAAGGCGCATTTTCATAGCTGCAACAAGAGGGAGTTCTTGAAGCAGCCGACTCTGAAGTACAAAATCCCTCCTCCATTGGCCCTCGCATCATTGTGTGGAATGAGAGTTGAACTCTGGGAGGCAGCAAGAGACGGCCACTGCTAGCTGAAAGGAAGGGGACTGGTCTTTTTTTCTGGTGAGCAGACCTGTGACTAAGCACTCGTGTGTTTTCGGCAGTGTGAAGAGTGCCTCTGCTGGCAGCACAGCGTGTGCATGGGGCTGCTGGAGGAGAGCATCCCCGAGCAGTACATCTGCTACGTCTGCAGGGACCCTCCTGGTAAGCCTCCTCCCCGTTCTGGTGGCAAGGCGCCTAGAGATCTGATTACGTAGGGTACCCACTGCATAAGACATTGTTACTACTTCATCAGTTAAATTCTGCTTCCATGGTGAAATTTTAAAATATTTTTCATTGTTTGTGACAGTTTCGTTTTCTGTGTTAATTACTGAGGCCAGAACATTAGCCTCGTTTCATTAACATAACTGCTCCATTACTGGAGGGACAGAGTTATGTAGGTCATTTTCCTGGAGAAGGATTAGCCCTGTCGTGTATCCCTGTGTATTGATTTCTAAATAGGTTTATGTGTGCCTCTTTGAGTGGAACTGTATTCTGAATGTAACTCCTTGTGATGTGATTTTAAGAAAGTTCCTGACTGTGCTGCATATCCAGCTTATTTTAGTAGATGGGCTCTCCGACGATCACGGTCCATCCCTTTATTTTACTGCTGAGACAACTGAGGCATGGAGAGTTTCGTGCCTTGTGCACAAGGATAATGCTAGACATGGCAGAACTGAGGTGAAAACCTGTCCCTTTAGACTCCTTGTCCAGTGCCTTCCTCCGTGCCAGAGGCTTTCGAGTAGCAAGGTTTTGCATATTGTGTACACTTTCAGTTGCCCAGGTAGAAGATAACTAGATATTCTCAAATAAAAGCCTACCAGTTCTCCTCTTGTCTTTCAAAAAAAAAAAAAGATTCAGACCTATATGACTGTGGGTACCTGTTTATTCATTCAGCAGCCTTCACTGGATGCCTTCTATTTGCCAAATGCTGGTAAGAAGTAGGATGATTGATTCTAAGCATACCTTTCCACTATCTCATAGTATAGTAGGGGTCACAGACACATAAGCAACTAATTTAACAGACATTGACGTTGAAGATGTTGGATTATACAGGACCCTGTGAGATCTTGAAGAAGGGTCCTTATTCACTTAAGTAAAACTCTTACTTCATCCAGTTCAAAACAAATGTTAGCGAGAGAACGGGTACCCCGTTTAGTTTCTGTCCAGCCCTCTCAGCCTTTCTACAGGGCAGATGACGGACACATCACAAATGGAAAGCCGTACCCTCAAGGTTCCTCTGCAGGTCTCCTCTGCGTCTGAGCGCATCCTGAGTTGTCGGTAGTGGGGAGGAGACCCCGAGGTCGGAGGAGGCTCGCCGGCTTCTCAGAATGCTGTGTTGCTCTTCTTCTGAATTTATTCTTAGTGTCAGAGCTCACCTTGCTCACGGCAGTGTTACTAAGATGGCAGTGGGAGGGAAGTCCGAGTAAGTGGAAAGCTTTGTCATTTTAATGTCACCTTCATCTGCAGGTCAGAGGTGGAGTGCGAAATATCGGTATGATAAGGATTGGTTGGATAATGGGAGGATGTGTGGGTTATCGTTTTTAAAAGAAAATTACTCTCATCTCAATGCCAAAAAGATAGTATCCACCCACCACCTGCTTGCTGACGTCTACGGTGTCACTGAAGTCCTGCACGGGCTGCAGCTGAAGATCGGCATACTGAAGTAAGTGCGGGGCAGCGGGCGGCGCGCACTTGAGTTCAGGGTCATCAGGCAGCCTTTGGGAGGTTCAGATGAGCAATTTGGGAGACAGAAGAGATATTTGAACACATTTTAACTTTGAAAAATAGGATTAATAAGCTTTTTGGATGAGTAGCGGGTTGCTGCCTTTTGTCCTGGAATGAATAAGCATGGTTGAAGGTCACTACCACCTCTGCTAGTCCAGCAAATGCTGGTCCCTGCCCTGCTGTTTTGTGTAATTGCCGTAGGTGCAGAATTAAGTACAGTTACTTGGTGAGCCGGTATTTTGTGCCCTCCTCCAGGAATGGTGTCCAGATGAAGTAGTATTTTTAAATTACCTTAAGATGGACTCTGAAGAGAGCAGGTCATATAATCCATCCCTCTGCTCTGCACCAAATGGGTTTTAGTCATCCCAGACTCTTTTCCCTTAAAACAACAACAAGAAAAAAAAAAAACAAAACAAAACAAAACAACCCTAACCAATCCCTAGGGAGCCTAAGCCTCCCTAAGTAACATGTCCAAGTATTCTCGAAGCCCATGTTTTCAGTTCTTCTAATCCCTGGCTAGAATTCTTCTCTTAAGACAATATTTTATATAAAAACAGGATGATTCACTGGTTTCTCACAAGATTGTCTTCATTTTGACTCACTTGCCTGGGCCAGAAACTTACCCTTTCCCCTCCTCGGCCTCGTCTGTCCAGCTTTCCCCTCAGCCTGGTGTGCCCAGGCACCTGTCTGTCGTAATTCCTTCATGTTGTTCTGTGTGTTTCTGTCTCTCTTCTTCATGCTGTCCCAGCCCAGGCTGCTTTTTCCACACTGCCACACCTTTTTAGTTCTCTGCGGCTCCAGTCTTGTACTCTTTGAGTTCATCCTTCTTACTGTTGCCAGGATGATTTTAGTAAAAGATAAGTAGGACTTTGAAGTGCCTGGGTGGGTGAGTCGGTTAAGCACCTGCCTTTGGTTTAGGTCATGATCCCAGGGTTCTGGGATCAATCCCCATGTCCCTGCTCAGTGGGGAGTCTGCTTCTCTCTCTCCCTGTGCCCCTCCCCGCTGCTCTTGCATGTGCGCTCTCTGATGCGCTCTCTCAAATAAATAAAATCCTAAAAAATAAATAAATAAATAGGAGTTTGCCTCTTTTTCAGCTTCATGTCCCACAGTGCCTTCGTGGCTCTGCAGCATGCACTCGGAGTCCTTCCCTGATAAGTATTCTGTTGTTTGCTTGCGGTGTCTTCCCTCTCCCACTTGTTCTTCCCAAACCATAATCCCTGAGTGAAGCCTGCTTTATCATAGTTAGAAGCTTTTACTCACACTTCGAACCTTCTACAGCTAGTCTTTTGAGCAGGTGCCTTTTCATGATACCTGCCCAACCAGGGCTGACCACACACCCTTCTTGGCAAACTCCTTACATACTGAGGTTGGCACTTTTGTGCACTTTGTTTTTTCATGTCCGTCTCTCCTTACTACACCACGAATTCTTTTAGGGTAGGGCTTATGTCTTATTCATCATCTTGTTGCCAGTCCCTAGTATACGTATAAGTATTCAGTGACTGTTGAATGTAATTTGCTTCTGTTGTATGTCATAAATCTGAATATGGATTTCTTTTTCTTTTTTTTTTTTTTTTTAAGATTTTATTTATTCACTCGACAGACAGAGATCACAAGCAGGCAGAGAGGCAGGCAGAGAGAGAGAGGAAGGGAAGCAGGCTCCCTGCTGAGCAGAGAACCTGATGCAGGGCTCCATCCCAGGACCCTGGGACCATAACCTGAGCCGAAGGCAGAGGCTTAACCCACTGAGCCACCCAGGCGCTCCTGAATATGGATTTCTTTATAAAAAGGGTATACGAATGCTAAAACTTGAGGGAAGAGCTAACCTATTAAGAAGAAAGTCTATTTCATGCCAGAAATTAGTGCTGTAGTATCAGATTTCATTTAATCCTTAAAATAAGCCCGAAAAATAGATCTCCTCTCATTTGATAGAAGGGTAGTCAAAGATAGAGGTACTTGTCTAAGCTCAGTGACAGAGCAGGACATGGTCCATTAGACAGAGTACAAAACCAACTTTCTGCTGTGCCTTTACTATAAAAGAATTTTAGTATTTTCTGATACTAAATTAGAGGTCCAAAAGATAAAATGTGTCATTTTAGAACAATACTTGGGTATTACTAGAAGAAAACTAAAGTTGGCCCCTGGGTGCTTGTCTAACCTGGAAATAATTAATTCACAAACATTGAGGTTTATGAAAGGTTTATGCCTCCTGAGTATTTCCCTTTCTTATCGATTCTGATTAAAGAATTGTGGTTTCACTCACTGCAGAATTTTAATGACTAGAATTAGCGATAGGAGGGCGTTACCATAGACTGTGGGTGCGGGCTAATCAGTGCAACATCTTTGGAGGCCGCTTGGACATTTATCACATTTAAAATGTGTGCCCACTATCCAGCAGCTCCGTATCTGACTGAAATTTCCCCACCGTGTGCAGAGAGCACACGAACACGCACACATGTCTGTGGGTGGGAATGGGCTGCTGAGCCTGGACCGGGGTACATGGGTACTGTTGAGCTCTAGAGTAAAAGTGGGGGAAACGTCTGTGCACTGAGGGGGCAAGATGCCCATATATGTTTTCTATGAGGAAAGCAAACTGAAAGCCCCATTTGTATAAAAAGAGAAAGTATATGCTTATCCATTTAAAAAATAATTTTATGTGTGTCGAAAACATCTGAAAGATTATACCTCATTTTTTTATGATTGCCATGGTAGGGAGGTTTTTACTTTGTATGCATTTATTGCCTGAATTTTTTGTCATGAGCAAGTATCACTTTTTGATTTAATGAAGATTTTAAACTATTGTCATATACAAGTTTTTTGTGTTGTAGAATTTAAAAAAATATGGTGAAACGTCAATAGGAAAAGAAGAGCATCTATCAATTGATGATGTGAGCTATGAACATAATTACATTTATTGTTGCCTTTTTTAAAGATTTTATTTATTTAAGAGAGAAAGAGCATGAGCTGGGGTGGGGGTTGCTGAGGGAGAGGGAGAAATAGACTCCCTGCTGAGCAGGACCCTGAGATCATGACCTGACCGAAAGGCAGATGCTTAACCCACTGAACCACTCAGGGGCCCCTCATCATTGCTTTACTACCTGAGTATTATTTCTATAAAATTATATTTTGCAAAAAAGAATTCAAACTTTGGATTAAGTTCTGGGACAAGTTACCCTAAAGAATACCTCTGCTTTTGTCTTGAACCCCTGTCCTCCTTCTAGCCTGGCTCCCTCGGTGAGTCTAGGTCTTCAGTAGAGAAGTGGAGATCAGTTTGCCTGAGTTAGCACACTCACTGTACAGAAGGCACGGACAACCAGGGGTTATCTGTATCATTTTTATTTTCTGAAATTTATTATGGCACTAAACTTGTCCCCCCCCCCCCCGAACTGCTCTTTCTCCAACTTTGCTTTAAGGAATAAACATCATCCTGACCTTCATCTCTGGGCCTGTTCTGGGAAGCGAAAAGACCAAGATCAAGGAATTGCTGGGATAGAGAAAAAAGTAGCAGTGCAAGACACAGTTAATATAGAGGAAAAGAAATACCACATACAGAACCATAAAGAACCACCTCGTTTGCCCCTAAAAATGGAAGGAACGTACATAACAAGTGAGCACAGTTACCAAAAGCCACAACATTTTGGTCAAGACTGCAAGTCTCTTGTAGACCCTGGGAGCTCAGATGATGATGATGTTAGTAGTTTTGAAGAAGAACAAGAATTCCATACAAAAGATAAAAACCGTTCACACTACTCAGTGAAAGAAGATGGAATGCCTGAAAAGGTATAACTAGTTCATTTGTTTTGGCTTGGAAAATATGTTAGACCATAGGAAAATTTTATAAAATAAAACATACTGAATTCCCAGTAAAACTATGCTTATATTTCCAAGTTCACGAATACCTTGTTGGGTAAAGACATTTGCTTTCTCTATTAGAAAACACTGGCTATTTGAACACTGAATTATCCCCTAATTCAGAGTTGTAGTAATTCAGTAAACTTTTGCCCTAATCAAAGTTTCAGTTTTTATAAGCACACTTAACATACCTCCAAAAACTATAAGACGTATTTTTTTTCCAAATGAAGATGTCTGTGTGTGAGAATGTGTAAGAGTTTGTGGGTGTGTTTATATTAATATAATATGTGTTTGAGATAAAAGGTGGCATTCCAGTCTTTTAAAAATTTTAGCATGCTTACATATGCATATCAATTCCATTATGCGATAAACTGAATTCTTACAGCTCTGTGTCCATTGCATTTCTATGAACTTTTTCCTATTCATAGAGATTGTCTTAGAAATATTGTTTCTTCTTTTTTCATTGATTTTTCAGCTAGTAATGCCACTTTAAAATTAGTTCTTTATTTTTCTGGCCTGTTTTATCAAGAAATCACTGTATACAAATAAATTTGGGAAGCCTATAGTTCATGATATTTGTGGCAAATGATTTAGTCAAATTACTGTCCCTTTTATGAAATGAATTCTTTCTGGTGAGTCTGGAGTTCAGATTTTTTGTGTATGTGTAAAGCATTTTGCAATTCTTAAGTTTTTAAAAGATTTTTATCTCTCTCATGCCTCACTGATTTAACTGCAAGAGTTAATTATAGTCTGCGGGTAATGAGACTTTAAACTGGCCTTTGCCAGCCTTCATGATTTTTCCATCATTGCTTTCTGCCTTCACTCCACTTATGTCATTAGCTTAGATTCATTGAGGAAGGGGTTAGTCTAAATGAGCTGGGGTTTCTCGTTACAGAGTATCATTAGCAACTTATTTCTTTAGCATGTCTTGTTGAATGCTCTCCACCCTATGGAGCCCCATGCTAGGCTTTGTGGAGAGACATGGCAAGCATATCTGCTCTTTTAAGGACCATCAGATATAATTTAATTCTGCACTGGCACTTCCTTTAAAAATAATCTAAGAGTCTGATTGGATTTCACTGATTGTTGTGGTAATGAGGTGTTTGGTGTATCTTTCCTGTTATGACATTACATTTCACCTAATTTTGTTTTTTCCTAATGGTTCTTTGGAGAAGAATCCAGCTGAGAGGAATACGGTATTTATTTATAATGATAAAAAGGGCACTGAAGACCCAGGAGACTCACATCTTCAGTGGCAGCTCAATCTCCTTACACACATAGAGAATATGCAGAACGAAGTCACCAGCAGGATGGACCTAATAGAGAAAGAAGTTGATGGTAATTTTAAGAAAGAACTAAAATACAGTGGCTACAGTCTGCAGAGTGTATTTATTATTGTTATGATGGCATTGTGTGAAGTGTTGTAAGTTACGGGCTGAGAACTGTAGGTGCTGTCTCTACTGATGGGGTGTCCTCCTTCACGTCGCATTCAGTACAGCTGGGGTTTGGGGTCTTTCAGGCTGAAAACAATATGTTTGGATATTATCTCATTTTTTTTAAAAGGTGGATATTAATTAAAAACCGGGTGCAATATAGAGAACATACGGAATATTTATTAGTTTCATTGAACTGTGTTTTCTTTGGAAGTCAGTGTAAGGGCCTTAAGCATATTTAAAATATGAGGGAAAACATTTTGTATCTTTGCTCTCACTATGGTCAGTAGGAAGTAAAATCAACAACAAGAAACCCCCACAAGCTCAAGTAGGTAAAACTGAAGTTTGCACACACGTTTTCAAATGCTTTTCTTTTGTATTTTTCATTTTATCACATAGGGCCCTGAGGAGTGGACAGGAAAGATACTATCCCCATTTTATAGTTGAGAAAATTGAGTAAGAAATAACTGATTCCTAATCTAATAGGTTTTTTCCTAACCTCATACATAAGATTGTACCCCCCCACACACCTTTTTTTTTTAATTTCACCCTACAGTAAGGTAGAGCTCCTACTGCTTTGTTTTTACCTGAGGAAAGAGGAAAAGGAAATCCATTTCAAAAACATCTTCCATATGGTTTAATTTAGCTTTTTGTTACTTTAATGTGAGTAGATATGTGACGGGGGAAAAATACATTTGACACTATCCCTTATTATTAATAAAAAGTGTGGAATAACTAATTGCATTTTGCCTAGGCTTCTAATATGCTTGCATTTTTTTAAAGTAATGATAAAATAGTGGGACTGGAAAGGACACTGAGAAGTTGCCACCTCCTTTCCATTCTTAAAAAGAGCTTCCTGATTTAAAAAAAGAATGGTTAGAGTAGTTAAGTTTTATTTAAAATGAAGCAGAGATTATTTAAGTCTAAAATAATAGCTTCAGCAGGCACAGGAAACTGTTTCCTATTCCAGAAGAGAGTAGAAGGAGATATTCAAAATGAAATTTGTTTATGCCTATAAAGGGAAAAATTACCTAAAATAAGAACAGAAGTTACCAAGAAGGACTAGAGCTCTTGTGGGATATGATATAATATAAAAGCTGCTAAAGCCTCTCAGAAATGGCTTGAGTCTGTTCATGGCCTTGGGGAGAAAGGAACGTGAACTCTGTCTCCATCCTTTTCCAGCCTTCCAGGTAGACCATTTTGTGACTTCTTCCAGTTGCCATTTAAATTTGTTTGTTCTGTTCTCTCTTGCAGTTCTGGAAAGCTGGCTTGACTTCACAGGGGAGTTGGAGCCCCCTGACCCTCTCGCAAGGCTGCCCCAACTTAAGCGCCATATCAAACAGCTCCTAATTGACATGGGCAAAGTACAACAAATAGCAACTCTTTGCTCTGTATGACAACCGTGAAAACCTAATGAAAAGAATGTGGGTTTCTTCAGTTGATCATTTTTATTATCCACAGGACTGCTAAGTGGATAGTTAAAAAGCGTAGTGATGTTTGGTCATTGACTGATTTGTGACATCAATAGGATGGCACCTGGGAAAGGAAAAGGAAGAACAACCTCTATCAAGGAAGCTAATATTAGAAAAAGCTTATGAGCAAGCTGTCTGATAATGTGTTATATGCCAGGCAGGGATCAATGAAGTTGAATATAATTTGTACCGAGGAAATTGAGTCGGCAGGATTTTTCAATAGTTGCTTTACATGAAGCTCGAGATATGTGTAGAGAGAAAGATGGTGTGCTTATCTAATTTTTAGTAGAAAGATCCATGTAATAAACCAGCGTTTGGCCAAAAGCAAAACTGTAGAGGCAAGGAGATTCTGGAGAGTTCTATAAGGTTGCTGTATGAACTGTCTTCTCTGCAGGTGATCCCGCTGCTCTGGAGTTTAGAGTATTTAAACTTGTATGGGATCATGAGCTGTTTCCTAGGTAATGAATATCCGTAATCAGAAAACTGACAGTGGAAGCCTCACTTCTGAGGAAAACAGTTGTGGAATTCTGACTTCATTTTGATTATATATTTTAAAAATGCCAAATAATTGAAATTTCTTGCAGGCATTAAGCTCATTATAAACAGAATGGCTTGCAGAAGGGTCCGTGTGCCGAATGACGAAGACGCTGCTGGAGAGAGAGTGCTAACTGTCGTGGGAGTTCCGCTCCCGGGTCTTGCGTATGCCATCAGCCCGTCAGAAACACAGGTGTCATGCAGACTATATATGTCCTACATATAGTTGAATTCAGGACTCAGGCATCAGCGTACAGTTTGATCCTGAGCATGCTTGGTGTTTGCCTTCAGATTAAAAATTGTAAATCACCTCAGCTGGGATGAGGAGTGACAAAAATAATGAAATAATTTGTGGCTGTGGATTTTTTAACTGCTGGTAGTGGGATACTGGAAAAGCTTCATTTCTGAAGATGAATTTTATTTTTAAAAAATACATGCACACTCAAAACTTTTAGCTTTGATCACAAATGGACACATTTCTGAAACCAAAGGCAACTAAGTTGCTGAGTTAGCTCTTGCTGGAATTCGGGCCCGGGCCCTCCTGTCTGCCAGTGCTCTTGTGAGTTGTGTGCCGCCGCCATGCTCCATACGCGGGTATGCGTAAGCGTGTGTGCTTGTTTGAAACAAACACTCAACGTACATATGTACATATCCTACACATATTTATATCTGCACATATCTAGTTTTATTACTATAGACTATAAGAGTTGGTGGTTAACATGAAATGTTACCTTTTAACAGACTTTTTAAAAATTAAAAATGTATGTACAGGTTTTGAAACTTTTTTAAAAAGGGGAAAAAGACTGTTCAGAGGAGGCAGTTTGATGATAGAACACTTGGATATTTTATGCCTCCTTCTGTTTATCAGTTCTAGCGATCTGTGTAAATGCATTGTAGAGCTGATACACAGTAAACTTGAATTTATCTTTGATAAGAATACATGCCACTGTACATTCAGATATTATTTAAATTTGCAAACACACTGTTCTATATGTAAGGTACTGTATGTAAAACTCTTTATTAAAACTATTCCACATATCCTAAAATTTCAGCTTGCCTTCTTGCGGCCTTATATTTTGATGTGAAGACGATTAAAAGAATGTGCAAAACCATCATTAGAGATTTTTATTGCCTTTTGACATTTTCCAACTTGACAAATGTGCCAAAGATCAACAGACATAAGATACAGTCTTGTGTATTTACTTGTTATACATAAACGTTATCAGAGATCTTACTGGGAAATGAAAAGCTTTAATAGAGGTGGTTGGGATACTGGCTTAAATTTGTATATTAAAGTAAAAAAAGAATAGTGCCTCTATTCCATGTGTGGCGTAAGCGTCCTAATGTCTGTATTACCTTTCATTTGTGTTAAAAATAATGGCTCTAATCTTTTCCCTGTGGTCGTTAAATTCCAGACATTGAATTTGTATCTTTTTTTTTTTCCCCCCAGAGTGGAGCAGATAGCATCCTTAACCCATGAATAGTGGAGTTGCCTAGATTCTTGTCACATACACAGAAGACCCTTTGTACCTAGTAATACTCATCTTCTCAGTCCCTGGTGACCACAGTTAGATTGCTGTGCATTGTTTCTGTAGTACCTTATGATCAGATCAGTTTATTTGTTAGCAGCCAGCAAATGAGAAGTTCCATTAATACTTAGGTTACTAAATTTTTGTTCTGCTTTTATGTATACGAATTGAAAGTCTGAATTTTTTAATTTAGGTTTTTAAAGTCAGTCAATGTCAGATTACTTTTATACACAAACCCGTTTAATTTAGAATATATCAAAACTTGATTTGAAGTAAGCTGCGCCTTTCCCTGTTTGAGTATGAATTGGTTTTTGAGAAGTAAGTCCATTGTGAGAGGTTTCAGATGAGTTTTCTTTCCACTTAGTCTTGCTTAACAAATACATGTCTTTAAGTATCAGCAATAGACTAGAGAGGGTGTTTCTTGATACCTTTTCACTGCTACCCTGACAGAACCAAACGAGCACCAGTGGGAGGGATCCTGAGTATGGGACTGATAAATGTAACTGGTACTCCCTCATGCGCATGCGTAGTCCCCCTGACTTAGTATTCTAAAACTCAAGGACACTGCACTCTTTCCTTAAAGGAACCCAGTCACTCTCCTAGTTTCCGAGCACTCTCATTTTCACTGATTGATTTCCTCACATACTCATAGTCCACGTGTTTGAAACAAAGCACCCTATTTCCCCTCCACTCAACTGGACCTCCTCCACCTTCACTCTCTGCTGTGACATTATGCTGAGAGCCCCAGCTTGAAACTCAAGAGTCTCCCCATATCTCTCCCATCACCACCTGTGCTGCCTGCTCAGAACAAACGCTGTTTACCTCCTTTGCCCTCTCTAGTTTTTTTTCACATCGTGCTGTGTTAATATTGGTGTTGATACTGGCCTCCTGAAATTTGAACCTTGCCATCACTATAGTTCATGAAAACGGTCATTTGCCAGGCTAGAAGATTCAGAGTTCCTGAGCGTCTGCTTTATGTCAGTGTGGTGCATTACCTGCAGAGTCTGGTTTAATGCTTGTGTGGATAGTTGGGCAAACGGTCCTTTTCAAGTCCTCAGGAAGACTTAAGTGGCAGGTTCAAGATGCAGATGCTGTGCTGGTCAAGCTCATAACCTCCAGCAGAGGGTTTTTTTTTGTTGTTTTTTTGGTTTTTTTTTTGCTGATTTTGTCAGTTAAGTTGTCTTCTCTGAAGCCGCTAGTGACTCCCTGTTTCAGATCAGGTCTGTGTCATCCGGCTTTCAAATTCATTTAAGTACAGCCTCATTGTTAGATAGACCACGCTCGTTTTCCATGGCTTGCCTCCTTAACATTTCTCTCTTCTGGAAGATTCTCCTTTGTGTCTCTACAAAACCGAGCAATTACTGGAGCTTCAGATTCTCCTCCATATCCCAGGCCGCCTCTTGTACACTGTGCTGTGCCTGCTACAGAGGAGCAACGTCCGGGAGCGCTGTACCCGGCACTGGGGGACTGGTGTGAGCTCTGCAGTTACGCCACTCCCGTTTTCACTCTGGCACATGACTAGCAGTCATCTCTCTGAGCTTGGGGGCTCTTCATCCGTCAGACGTGCATGACAGCTAACAGAACTGTGCTGAGAGGTAGATGAAGCAAATAAAGTTCCCAGAAGCTTTGATTAAATTGTGAAGTTGAAAATTAGATGCAGTGGTCACATTGAGTGTCATCCTTGTGCCAGCCATCGGGTTATGTGGCTGGATCTAGAACTCACCAGGTCATAGTCTATCAGAAACATTGAAAGCCTGTTTTTCAGAGATGGGTGATATCAAAGACTACAAGGAGCCAGAGAGGCAAATAATGGAAAGGTAATTACATTTGTAGGTAGAGGGCTTTGGGGGAAATAGAATATGTACATTAACTAAAAAAAAAAAAAAAAAAAAAAAATGGTATTTGAATGTTTTCTGACCTCTGTGTAGGAATTTTGGAAAATTATCTGCTCCTGGTACCTATGTCATTGGGTACCCCTAAAAGTAGATCTGAAGATAAAACTTAAGTATGTTTACTGTGTTTAAGAGCTCATCCAAGGAAGTTAGAGTGAGGAAGATGAAAGGGCGGGGAGGGGAGGAAAAAAAAGTTATGCACAGCAGAGGACACTGCTATGGGCAGTGGACCTTTGCTTTTGCCATTTGAAACTATTCACCATAAATTTAAACAATTGTAAAGGGTGTGATTTCCAGTTTGTAAATACTGGCATATTAAAATCAACCTGCTGTTTTTAAATGTATGTAATAGAATCAATCATTTTGCTACTTACCAACATCTGTTTTCAAAATACACAAGCAAGCTTATTCTTGACATTGGGAACTTTCATGTATTTTTTTTTTAATTTATTTTCAGCGTAACCGTATTCATTGTTTTTGCAGCACACCCAGTGCTCCATGCAATCCGTGCCCTCTCCAATACCCACCACCTGGTTCCCCCAA
>NW_019154098.1:9029430-9376408 GCF_002288905.1 Enhydra lutris kenyoni | reverse complement strand
GGATTGCATGGAGCACTGGGTGTGCTCCATGCAATCCGTGCCCTCTCCAATACCCACCACCTGGTTCCCCCAACCTCCCACCCTCCGCCCCTTCAAAACCCTCAGATTGTTTTTCAGAGTCCATAGTCTCTCATGGTTCACCTCCCCTTCCAATTTCCCTCAACTCCCTTCTCCTCTCCATCTCCCCATGTCCTCCATGTTATTTGTTATGCGCCACAAAATTAGTGAAACCATATGATAACTGACTCTCTCTGCTTGACTTATTTCACTCAGCATAATCTCTTCAGTCGTATTTTTTTACAATCTTTTTTGCCTTTCCATTTCACTTCCCAATAGAATGTTGCCTACCATTATACTTAGAGATCTCTATCATTCTCCCTTTTGTCCATGAAAAAAATAAATAGTAAATTACAATTAAAAAGTAGACTTAGAGGCTTCTTACTAGGATGTCAAAATACATGTAGTGAACAGAAATATTACTGAGTAGAAAATGGGGAAAATCTAAATTAGAATTCAGTATTTCAACCCTCCTTTAAACCTAATTGATAGAACAAGTAGTTCTATCAATTAGAAAAGTAGAAAGTAGAAAAGTAGAAAATCAGGATATAGAACACAAATGTGAACACTCAGTTTGACCTAATTGGCTCACAACATTCTACCCAACAGCATGAGAACAGAAATTTCCTTTTCGAGTGCATATGGAGTAATCAGAAAGATGGACAGTATAATAGGCTATAAAACAGGTCTCAATACATTTAAAATAATTGAAATCATTGTATGTTCTCTGGTGACAATGGAATTAAACTAGAAATCTGTATAGGATATCTGGAAACCGCCCCACCTCCGACCATGAGTGGAGATTATTAACACATCTGTAAAATAACCATGAGACAGAAAAGTTCTAAGTAGAATCAGAAGATACTCTAAATGAAAATAAAAACAATATGCTAGCAATAGGGAAACCATATAAACCAAAATGGTTCTTTGAGCTAATCAGTAAAATTGGTTAACTCCTACATAGACTGATCAAAAATTAGAATGGAGAAGGGAACATTACTATGTGTCCAACAAACCACTTTTAAAGATATGACCATAAAGTTATATGCCAATAAAATTTGACAGCTTACCTGAAGTGGAAGAATTCCTCAAAAGATTACCAAAAGTGACTCAAAGAAATTAAATAAATTGAATTCATAATTAAAAGTGTTTTCTCAAGACTCCAGGCCTGAATGTGAATTCTATGAAACAGTTAAGGAAGAAATCTCAATGTTGCACAAGCACTGACAGAAAATAGAGAAGAAAGGAACACTTAACTTTTGGAGACGCAACTTTGACCTCATGCCAAACCAGGAAAAGACACCTAAAGGAAAGGAAATTACAGACCAATACATGGTCCTCCTGAATAGACACCGAAGTCCTCAACCAAATATTAGCAATGTGAATCTGGTGATCCATTGTAAGGATAATAGATTTAAGTTGAGTGTTCCACAGGAATACAAATTTGGTTTAATATTTAAAAAAATCAATGTAATATGTCATCAAAATAAAAATATGTTCATTTCAATAAGAAAAAGCATTTTATGTTTCAGGATTTATTCATGATTAAAAACTCAGAAAAGAAATGGACAGGAATTTGCATTAATATAAAGGGAAACGACTGAGAAACTTACTCTTTATGTTGTAATGATAAATGAATACTTCTTTCCCTAAGATAAGGAAGAGGGCCAGAATGTCCACTATCTTCACTTCTAGCCACCATTGTTCTGGAAGACCTGCTAGTGCAATGTGTCACTGAGCAATAAAGGAAGAAAAAAAGGTTTACTACTTGGAAAAGAAGAAAGAAACATTTCCAAGTGACATGTATAGGAAATAGTGTAAGGAATCTACCAGAATGCTGCTAGAACTAATCTTTTTGCACATTAGCAACAAGCTACTGGAAATTGGATTTAAAAAAAAAAAAAAAAAACATTTTCCGGGGCACCTGGGTTGCTCAGTGGGTTAAGCCTCTGTCTTTGGCTCAGGTCATGATCCCAGGGTCTTGGGATCGAGCCCCACATCGGGCTCTCTGCTCAGAAGGGAGCCTGCTTCCTCCTTTCTCTCTGCCTGCCTCTCTGCCTACTTGTGATCTCTCTCTATCAAATAAATAAATAAAATCTTAAAAAAAATACCATTTTCCGCAGCATCAAAAATGTTAATACTTAGGGGTAAATCTGAAAATATACATGCAGAACCTGTACATAGAAATGTAGAAAACAATGCCTAGAATACAGTGAGATAAAGGAATAGAAAAATACACCAAGATCAGGGATTGGGAGATGCAATATTGTTAAGTGTCAGTTTCCCCAGAACTGACCAGTAGATATAATGCAATTCCAAGTAAAATCCCCACAGACTTTTTGAAGCAGCAATCAGCAAGCTGATTCTAGAATTTAGAATTCATAGGGAAATGCAAAGGACCTAGAATAGCCTAAGCAATTTTGAAAAAGAAGAACAAAGGACAATTTCTGATTGGGGCTTATTATAAAGCGTCATTAAGACGATGTAGAGATGGCAAAGAGGGATATAGATTGATGGTACAGAAAAGAGAATCCAAAAACAGACCTAAAAAGTTAGGGGCAGTTGAATGGATGAGAGCCGGTTCCTCCCCATCCTTGCGAGCATTTGGTGTCGCCAGTGTTTGTTATTTTAGCTCTTCTAATAGGTGTACCGCGCAATCTCGTTTTAATTTCCATGTAGGTATCCAACGTTCCAGCACCATTTATTGGAAATACTGTTTTCCCTTGAATTATCTAGGTGCCTTTGTTGAAAATCAGTTGGCGGTAATCATGTAGATTTATACCTGTACTCTGCATTCTCTTCCCATTGATCGATGTGTCTCTCTTTAAGCAACACCACACCATCTTGATTACTACAACTTTATAGTAGGGTTTGGAATCAGGCAGTGTAATTCCTCTAATTATGTTCTTTCTTAACTGTTCTTGATAATCCTGGGTTTGTTGATTCTTGATACAAATTTTAGGATCAGATTTTCTACTTTTCAGAACATGTTGCGATTTGGACAGGAATTGCACTGAATCCCCAGGTCAGTTACCATCTTAACACTTGAGCCTTTTGATCCAAGAGCATGGTGTATTTCTCCTTTGGCTCAGAATTTCTGTGTTGTTTTCTCAGCAATGTTTTGTAGTTTCCAGTGTTTAGATTTTGTACTTTTTGTTAAATGTATTTAAAAATATTTAATTCTTAATATTGTGAGTGGAATTGTTTCTTTCAATTTCATTTTCAGATATTTAATTATTAGAGTATAAGTAAAATTGGTTTTTTAGTATCTTTGTGACATTGTTAAACTCACTTATTAATCCTAGAATTTGGGTACATTCTTTAATATTTTCTGAGGAGGAGACTAAGAAGACTTTATAGGTTCATGGAATGTGAGATCCTGGATTGGATCCTGGGACAAAAAAGGATAGTAGTGAAAAGCTCTTGAAATTCACTGAAGTCTGTAGTTAAATAGTATTATATTGATGATCATTTCTTGGTTTGGTAATTGCAATATGATTGTGTAAGATGTTAAGGTTCAGTGAAATTGATTAAAGAGGGAACTGTACCACTATTTCAATCTCTGCATAAGTTAAAAAAAATTATTTCAAAATAAGCAAAAAAAAAAAGACACAAAGAATGAAACTTACTGTGAACTATGGATTTAGTTAATGTATACATATTGCCCCAATAATTGTAACAAATGCACCACACTGATGCAAGATATTAGTATCCTTCACCTGTGTGAAAGAAGGTATATGGGAACTTTCTATGCTCAGTTTTTCTGTAAATCTAAAATTGTAAGGCCTATTATAAATTTTAAAAAGTTGAAGAGAGAAGAATGTGAGAAGATAATTATAATATGCTATCTTTGTGGTTTGGAAAGAAAAGAATTAAGTGAAATTATTACAAACCCACAGGCAATTTAAGGTTCCAGCCTTGAAATAACTCTGTCTAGGAGTCAGACTTGCCCAGGAAATCAAGGAGGAAATGCAGTCATTAAAAAAGTATGCTTCAATAAAATCAGCACAGGAGCACTGGGGAATTGAAAACAACTTTAGAAGACAGGAGAACAAGAGAATATGGTGTGGGAGAAAGGCTGAGCTCTTAGAAGGTGGGCTGGCCTGATTTCAAATGGACAATGGAGCTCTGGGGGCCAGAGCAGGCTGATCAGGCAGGAAGTGGAGCCTCACGGGAGAGGCAATTGCTTTGAGAAGAGGCACTAGAGAAAGCAAAGGATCTTAACTGTTACCAAATCGGAACAGACTTGAAAACATTGGACCAGGCTGCACTCAGATCTTGGCGCTCTTGTTGGATTTCTCTGAAGAGAGACAGGGCTAGGATCATGGGACTATTGACAAGTTCCATCTTAGAGCCACAAAGGGGGACCCCATGGTAAGAGTGAGGGAGAAGCATCCCTTGAATGGACCACTGTATAGGATGCTTACAGAGAACCTAGACCCATGTGAGAAGACGGGACCAGAAGCATCAGTACAGAACCACTGACCCCATGGGGGGGGTTCATTACTGCCCAGCCAGGGTGAAACTCCCACTTCTCACATGACCATCCTGTCTCCAACCTGAAAAGGTGCTTGGGGAGCTGCCTTATAGTTTGGCAAAGGTGGATTTCTAGGGTCCCCAACTTACCTTTGCTAGCATGGATGGAGGTAGAGCCACAGTTTTGTTTTTGTTTTTGTTTTTTGTTTTTTTTTCAGTGATGCTTGCTGGAATAGAGCAATTACCATGCAAAAGATTTTCAGGAATTTTGGTGATTTCTCCAGAAACCCAGCAGGAGGGATGTGAGTCTTGAGTTACTGGGTATGGGGGAAGAGGGGAGAAGCTGTCCAAGGCAGTGGCATGGAACCAGCAACATGATAGCAGGGGGGTATAGAGGAGAGGCTTCTGGGAGTGATTCTCTGTGGTGGGTGGCAGCTGATGGATGTCAGAAACAGGGACATCTGATGTTACAAGTGAACTCACGTGAGTTTGCTCCTTGGTATGAGTTACAGGTAGAGAGGACACCAGGTAGAGTTGTCACACAAAGGAAACTATTTCCAGCAAATAAGGAGATCATGGGGAATAACCTGAAAGCTGTGACTCCTCAGCAAGGGTGAATGGGTTCCTTTATTTAGGGTTGGGATGATGATTTAGCTAGGGAAGCCTCGTCATTGTCTGTGGGGTTGGGCATAAGTTTGTGCGTGTGCCTAAGGAGACATGCCTGTACATACATTGTATGTTATGTTATGTTGTGCTCCTCCATGGGTGGGGATTTTAGCACTATAATGAGGTAGTGGTAACTACAGGTCACTCCAGGGTCACTCCAGGGTCCTCCTGCGCAGGCATGTGTTGGGATTTGAGCTCAAACTGGCCTGGATGGTCTGCACAGTCCTTATTGCTCCAGGGATAGTTTCCATTCCCATCTTGGGGTCTCTGGCCTTCGATGAGAGAGAAGCTGGAAAGGAGAGCTTAGGAAAAACATTGGACACAGGTTGGTGGATACAAGCAAGTGGGCAGTAAAGGTCAGGTCTTGGGATCCTGCTGGAGAGGATGCTGGCTTTCCAGCTATTTTCCTCTGCTTCATTCTAGTTACTCTCTATTCCTAACTTCTTCACTAAGCCCCCCAGTATCAGGGCAGGGAGGAGCTGAAAGGAAAGTTCTGCGGTCACATTCGGGGTCTGAGCATCCCAGTTGTGAGCCAGGCACAGGTTGTTTGGAGAGGAGCTGAGCAGGCATCACCACAGAGGCCTGTGTGTCCCCATGTGTCCCTACATGTCTCCAGGCTCTCGGCCAGCACAATGGGAGCAGCTGAGTCACCATGAGAAGGGCGAAGAGCCTGGCGCCAGACCCAGCTCCGCGCTCTGCTGCCTCCTGGAGAGAAGCACCTCTTCTGTGCTCCCCGTGGGCACCCCTGCCGCCCTGGGGCGGTGGGGGGAGCCCTCACGGCCCCCTGCATTCCAGGGTTCCAGGGCCCTGCCCCTGCTCCCCCAGCACCAGACCCAGTGGAGCAGGACAGAGGCTGGGCCAGAGGCGGTGACTCAGCACGGCGTGGAGTTGGGCCTCCCGCTAGCCCCTCATCCACCCTTCACTCTTGGGGCTCAGTTCCAGCGGGCAGGTCAGCGATGCTTCCAGAAGACCCGATCCTCCTCCTGACCAATGTCGGAAGGTAGTAGCAGCCTGACACTGGGTCACCATGCATCACAGTGCCCTGGTCACCCCCTCACTCCATCCTACCACAGAGGTGTTTGTCAGCTGCATCCTCCTCAGCAGGGCGAGCATAGCACAGTTTTTTTGAGAGACCACATTCCCACATTTTTATTACAGGCTATTGCTGTGACTATTCTCTTTTAGGGTTAGTTGTTAATCTCTTCCAGTGCCTAATTTGGAAACTGAACTTTATCATAGGTATGTAAGTATGGGGAAACCCAGTTCATACGGGGTTTGGTGCTTATCTGCAGGTTCAGCCATCCCCTGGGGTCTTGGAATGGATCTCTGGGGATAAGGAGGAGGGGCTGCTGGATCCCCATCGTGAGGGGTGTCACTTGTCCTGTGTCAGAGGGGCTGGGTGGGGGAGTTTTTTCTGTAACATCTCCTTTTCCAGTAAACACCAACATTCCTTCTCACACTGTCTTTGCCTGAAATCTAAGTCTCATTATTAATAATCCCCTCCCAGCCCTCTACCCCCAGGGCTAGGTGGTCTTAGGAGCTGCCCATGGTCTTGACCTTAGAACACCTGTGCAGTGATTGTCCATCCCCCAGGCCTGCAGCTGGAGAACAGCCTGGTGAGGACCAGGGTGAGCAGCCATGCCAGTGGCTAGTCCAGAGCTGGGGGCCCAAGGAGGCCGTGAGGATGGGTCAGGCCCAAGGCATGGGAATGAGGTTTTGCTGGTAGGCTTTGGGGGCTGCTGAGAGGTGAGTGGAGAGGTTAGGATGTCATTCAGCTTTGCCATTAGAAAGATAGCAAGAAGAAGTCGTCGAGAAGCTTTGTCTGGGGGACATCTTGAATTTGAGATGTCTGCCAAACACTCAGGCAGAGTGGACTTGAAGCTTAACCACCAATTCTGGCTGGGGCTGGGGCTGGGGCTGGGCCTGGAGCTGGGGCTGGAGCTTTGCCTGGGCCTGGGCCTGGGGCTGGAGCTTTGCCTGGGCCTGGGCCTGGGGCTGGGGTTGGGATTAGGGTTGATCTGGGCCTGGGGCTGTGCCTGGGGCTAGGGCTGGGCCTGGAGCTGGGGCTGGTGTTGGGCTAGGTGCTGAGTCTGGGGCTGGTTCAGGGCCTGGGGCTGGGCTTGGGGCTGGTGTTGGGCTAGGGGCTGGGGCTGGGCCTGGGGCTGGGCCTGGGCCTTGGGCTGGGGTTGGCACTGGGACTGGGCCTGGGGCTGGGCTTGGGGCTGGGGCTGGGCCTGGGGCTGGGCTTGGGGCTCGGCCTGGGCCTTGGGCTGGGATTGGCACTGGGCCTGGGCTTGGGGCTGGGGCTGGAGCTGGGCTTGGGGTTGGTACTGGGCCTGAAGCTGGGCCTGGGGCTGGGCCTGGCCCTGGGGCTGAGTTAGGGATATTCAAGCCTAGGGCACATGTGATTCCCCAGGAAGGATGTACAGAACAGGATTTCTTATTCCTGAATCTTTTTAATCCCACTCCCTGCCAGTTAAAATAACTGTTGAGTTTTACTTTCTGTCCTTTGAATCATGAACATAATAGTGAAGGTAACCAATGTTGGGAAGTTACAAGCGGGGGCTGTTTTAAGCACTTCCCCTGTGTGAACTCCCGTAATGTTTATGGTGCCTCTACTGGGGAGTACAGCCCACGGCTCTGAGATCAGGGTCCCTCTTTCCCATCCTGGGTGCAGAGCACGCTCCCCATCCTATCCTGTCCTGCCTTCTCCCGCCTGGGGTTAGCATCCCTCCAGACCCTCGCCGGCTCTCCCACCCACTCAAGGGGCCTCAGCCAGGTCTTCCTTGCCAGCCCACCACCCCTGCCCCTTCCTGTCACCAGTCCCTCATCCTACAGGCTGTTCTGTGAATCTGTCACTCCTTGGCACCATGTCATTTGCAAAATGAGAAAATCAGTAATATTAACTGCCAGCTTCTGTAGAGCCCAGACTCTTCAAGTCCCGTTTTTTTCCCTTACAGCAAACCCAGCAAGTCAGTGCATGTTGTTATTCTCCTTTTTCTTCTGTTTTCCAGAGAAGGAGGTAGGGGTTCAAGAGCATGAGGTGCACATCCCGATCGCACAGGGAGAGGAGTGAAGGAAGAAGTCTGGCTTTGCCAAGAGAAAGCACATGCTTTACAGCCTCTGTGTGGCAGGTACAGCTCCTGCTGCCTTTGGGCTGGGGATTCAGAAGTCCTGGGACAGAGGGGAGAGGAGAATAAGTACGAATAGGAATGTGTGTGTGTGTTTGGCTTTTCTCACTAAAATTCTTATATTCTATACTAATAACTTTGCCTGCTTCCTGCCATATTCTCATTGTCTAGAATAGGGTCCACTCGTGGAGGGGGGGGAGTCTAAAAAATATTGATGGATGTAGGAAGCCAGGGAGGGAGGGAAGAAGACAGGATGGAGAGAGGAATGGAAGAAGGGAGAAAGGAAGGAAGGAGGAAGGGAGGGAGGAAGGGAGGGAGGAAATGCTTTTTTCCTGGGAGGGCTGAGCCTGATGCCCACAGAGCCATAGAGCTTTGGCCTTCATTTGTGAAGATGAACTTCAAAGCTGCCCAGCCCTGTTCTGCTCCACAGAGCCTCAACAGGATTCTCATCCCCCACTGGCCACATGAGTGTCCTCAGAGCGGGCAGACGCAGGTGGAGGCCCCCTTGTGACCAGCAGAGAAAACAGGGCAGGCGCTGCGTCACTGAGTGCTTGTGGGCGGGGGAGCTGGTTCCAGGGCAGGGCGATAAAGGCTCCCTGGCCAGGGCCGAGGGCGGGCAGTGGCTTCTACCCCTCCATACCCAGAAGGGCCCACAAAAATGGCCCTGGCCTTGTGGGTCTTCAGTCTACTCGGCTCAGCCTGCGTGGCGTCGGCCAACATCTTCGGTGAGTTATGAGCCCAAGGCCACGGAGCAGAGGGTTTGGAGGGAGCTCTCAGGCCACAGCTCCGATGTCAGCCAGGCTTGGCCCCAGTGCCTCGGGACATTTCTGATCTCATTCAGTCCTCATGATGTCCCAAGGAGGGAATTCAGATGAAGAGACAGAGGTTCATAGAAGTAGACTGAATTGCCTTGAGTTCACGGAACCAGTGATTGGTGGAGAGCAGATGGGAAATCAGATCTCCCTAATTTAATTTTAGCTCACCCCACCCCATCCTTTTAGTGAATTTTGGCACTGACCTTTTTTTTTTTTTTTTTTTTTTGTATTTCCTTAGCTATCTCAGGTCGAGGCCATCCGTGGGAGGCATTTGAATGTAGTCTGCAGGTAGTGAAAAAAAAAACAAATTCACCTGTTCAGTGAAATAGACATAAGTTCCAGCAGCGGCTCGGCCACTTGCTGGGTGACTTTGGATAAGTCTACGCTTTGGTATTCTTGTTGGAAAAGTAAGCCAGTGACACCTCCCTCCCGGGGTGGTTGTGATTTCTGAGTAAGCTCCTGTGTGTCACATGTGTTCTCAATGTGACATACAAATACGACTTGGGGAGTTACTAATTAGTTTGCATTTCTGAACTGTGCCAAGAAAGTGTCCTGCCCCTAGGGGTGGCTTAATAAATCCAAGAACACCTTCTTTCTGGTGTTCAGACCTAACCCCACCGAGGTTCAGGGGAGTGTGAGGGTCTGAACGTTGACTTCGAATCCTGCTCTTGCCAACTGTTGACCTTGAGCAGGTTCCTGCCACTGTCTTAGTGACACAAGGGTAAAACGCAGACATCACTTCCTGGGAGAGGCTGAGGGTTAAATGAGCCAATGGCATACTTGGAAACACGTGAATAACCACCAAGTTGCAAGTTAGAAGGTGATTATTTATGATGATGCCGGAAATACAACTCAGGAGAGCATCTGTGTTTTGGGGAGCCCATCATTGTCAAAGAAATCCCATCCACACTTCCCTGATGAGCTGCTTCCCTTTCCCCAGAATACCAGGTGGACGCCCAGCCCCTGCGTCCTTGCGAGCTGCAGAGGGAGACAACCTTTTTGAGGGGAGCGGACCACGTTCCTCAGTGCGCAGAAGACGGCAGCTACCAGTAAGACTTCCTCAGCCCTGTGGACCCCTGGGGCCCTAAGAAATGTTAAAGCTTATCTCCACCCCTCTCCCCTGACCCTGTGAGGTGCCCTCACTCTCCCCCACCCGTGTTCATGACATGTGGCACTGTCACTTGGGGGGAGGGTGGCAGATGTCCTCCTCTAGGGTCTGTTCCTCAGGCTGATGAACACTGAGTGTCCCGGTCACTGCTTCATTCCAGCCGGGACCAAGGACTTCCCTTTTTTCCTGCCACAACTTGCAGTCTAATTGCTTTAATGAAAGGTGTGGGGGATCGATGCGTTGGCGCCTCCTGTCCTCTGTGGGTACTTGTGAGAAGTCAGAGGTCAGGGGAAGGACAAGCTGCCTGCACTTCGGCCCTGCTAAGGCCAGCAATCTGGGCCAGGCGCTTCTGTCTCCCCATAGTGAGCTCCTCTCCGGAAGGGGTGTTTGGCCACCCTAATGTGAATGTGCGTCCTGGGCACTCCCTATAGAAGGGAGCCATAATATACACGACATCCCAGCAGAACGCAGAGGAATCCTTTGTGTGGGCCTGGATTTTGACGTTCCTGTGCTATTCCAGTCGCATTGGACGAGGGGAGCTCTGTGCGTGGACTGCGTTCTGGGAACGCCCATGAAACATCGCTGCTGACCTCATTTTGTATGTGCTCTTAATGCACCTGGCAGCGCAGAGACCCCGTGGTCCAGCCCCTTGTTGGGCATCTGGGATGTCTGGAGCGACATAAGGGCTGGGGGGAAGCTCACCTTTGTGGTTTTATTCGTGTCGCTGTTCCCCGTCACTTGTAGTTCCAGGCACTCCCCCGCCCCGGTCCTCCTCAGGGGGCTTGTATTTGCTTTTCTCCTCACCCGGAGCCCTTTTGACCTCCTTCTGCCCCTAGTAGGACAGCCGATCCTCCTGCCGGCCTCACCGCAGACACCACGAATCCCAGACAACCCGAGTGCCTCCTTGTGTAACCCACACCCGAGGCTCTGCTCTCCGCCGGCCTGGACCTCATGGGCTGTTTTGCCCACCCCCGGGCCACAAGGGCACTGGCTTTACCCCCTGCAGTGGATTCCAGGTGGCAGCCACATGGTGGGGCGGGCGTTTGCCACAGACCTTGTAGATGGGATGGCTGGAGGATGGACGGCTGAGCTGTCATGGGGATGAGCAGGACAGGAAAAGGCCAGCTTTGGCACTGTGTCGCTCACCCCCTCCACTCCATGTCTCCCTAATTTAAACGAATGAAAACTTGGAAGACTGGAAAGGAGAGGAAGACGAAGCTGGGTTGTGGCTCGGGGCCCCAGTAATGCTGTCTATGTGGTGTGTCTCTCCTGCCTGCAGGACCATCCAGTGCCGGAATGATGGGGGCTCCTGCTGGTGTGTGGATGCCGATGGCCGGGAGGTGCCTGGCAGCCGGCAGCCTGCTCGGCCCGTGGCCTGTGAGTGCAAGAGGGGGCATCCGGGGGAAAGGGGTTCCTGTGACCCGGCAGGTCTCCCTCTGGGTTGCTGGAGGTTCCTCTTCCAATTAGGGTAACAGTCCTGCACACGAGGCCCTACTTCCTGTGGGACTTCTTTGAAAATCCAGCAAACAGGTGCCAAACCGGCCCACTTGCGGGCTACCTGCCAGGCTCTGAGGAAGCCACAGGCCAGATATCCAAGATCACTTGAAGCAGAGTTAGGCCACAGACACACCTAGTGCTTTCTCACCTCGGTGTTTCTAAAATCGGAGACCTAGGTGAGCATTTCCCCATCGAAAACAAGTATTATGATGTATAGTCAAAGAAACACAGCCTCCAGGAAAGCACATCAGAGCTAAGCCCAAGACAGAGTCCAGTGGGGACTGGTCATCTTGAAATGGTGATATTGAGCCTGGAGCCAAAGATCTCCTTTAAGGAGAAAAGCTCTGTTTGGGGCACGGGGTTGTTTGTGGCGGGCCTGGCCAGCCTGGGGAGCAGGCTGGCTCCCAGCACGCTCCGGCTGAAAGACCTCAGCCTGGTACCATGCCCTCACTGAGCTGTGGTCCCCCATCTTTCATAGGAATGTAGGATCCACCTCACAGGATTTAAGGCAGGTGTGGAACCCCAGGCACACAGTCGGTGCTCAGCAGAGGCTGTGATCATCCAGGTCACTGTTCTTCATGCACCTAGGAGGGTGGTCGTGTTTCAACCCTACACATAGGGAGGGAGACCCAGAGTGGTGCAGGGAGGGTATGGGCAGGGGTGTGCGAATGTGTTCCGACAAGCTTCCGCCAGCAGACAGCCTCCCCTCTGCAGCACCCGGGCTGTGGGGGGTTCCCGTGGACCAGTGCGCCACAGTGGAGTCTGCCCTTCCCTGACCTGGCACATAGGATGCTGGGAGAAGTCCTGGGATAAAGCCGGACAGCCGGAGTGCTGGTCCTGAGCTTTCTGCCAGCTCAGAGGATCCATGGTTCACGGGCCTGTCACTCCCTCTCCACCGGGGGTGGGAAGGACATGTCCTGGTCTCCAGGGAGAGAGCCTGAAGCTGTCCCTGCAGCACGGTCGGACACTTCTCCATGCACCCTCAGGTCCGTCTTTCTGCCAGCTGGAGAAGCAGCAGATCTTGCTGAACGGCTACATCAACGGCACGACGGCAGCCTACCTCCCCCGGTGTCAGGCTTCGGGGGATTACGCGCCCGTGCAGTGCGACCTGGGGCAGGAGCAGTGCTGGTGTGTGGATGCAGAAGGGATGGAGGTGTACGGGACGCGCCAGCTGGGGAGGCCGACCTGGTGTAAGTCTCTGGATTCCCCGCAGCCCACACACCCAACCCCCACCCCGAGTGTGCGCAGCTTTCCACCCATAACCGAGACCTCCTCAGGTCTCCCTGACCAAAGGCAGAGAGCCCAGCCCTCAGTACAGAAAATGAGAGCAGTTGAGGAAGGCTTTATCACTTCTAATATCGCCACATGGTGCACGACCAGGATTTGCTGGCCGGTTGGTAGAAGCGTCAGCATGGAGGTCGGTGGCAAGTCCCCCGTGCGGGACGCCGTCTCTGGCTGGGTCTGGGTCACATGTGTAGGGTGGACATGGACTGCAGAAGCCTACGCACCTACTCCTACCTCAGCATTGAAATCTTGTCCTCGGATTTAGGTCCCAGGAGCTGTGAGATAAGAAACCGCCGTCTCCTCCACGGGGTGGGGGACAAGTCACCTCCGCAGTGTTCTCCAGATGGGGGGTTCCTGCCTGTCCAGTGCCAGTTTGTCAACACCACGGACATGATGATTTTTGACCTGATTCAGAGCTACAGCAGGTAAGAGGAGCCGGCCTCTGGGGTGTGTCCAACCTTGGACTATCTCTTGTTAACCCTTGCTGAAGCTCTTGCTCACTTTGGGGTGTCAGAGGCCCAGGCTGCTGGGAGTTGAGAGAGGCCTCACTCTCATAAGCTGCTGGGCATCTGAAGGACAACAGTATTTTTTAACAAAGCAAGCTGGCAACAGACATCTAAATTAAAACTACGTGAACTCCCACCGTCCCCTTGCCTGGGCCAGGCAACCCACGGAAATAAAAAGACCAGAGAGCGAGGACATATGTATTGCGGTGTCTACTGCATTGTTTCTCACTGTAGCAGAAAACAGAGAACAAAGGGACAGAGAGACCCAAGGTGGACGGCTGGATAAATGGCCACCACCGTAAATACGTATGCAGCCGTTAGACAGAAGGAGAGGGTGCTGCCCTGTATATCATGATAATATACAAGATACAAGGCCTTTGTTTGATTACTTTTTACAGAACAAATAAGCACACACCCTTTTACGTGCATAGATGGGGATAGGATTCTGCTTGGGTCTGTACGAGATTAGGTGAGCACAGGGGATGGATGAGTCAGCGCACACTGGGTGGGGATCATGGCCATCGGCAGGGTCAAGCGGCTGTGGAGAACCAGGGGTAGGGAGAGGGGAATCAGCAGAGATGGAGAGAAGATGGCCCTCTTGCAAGCACGGGCATCATCATATGTAAGTATTTTTGTGAATTGTGTGTTTGTACACATTTATACATGAGCATAGGGATTTAGGTAACAAATGTACAAAAGGAGATGTATGATAGATCTTGACCCAAATAATCAGGTTGCTTCTGTTATTTAAGATGGCCCCTCTGTCATTGTAAAGAGCCAGCACAGACTCGGACAAAATTGAAACGCCCTGAGTGAGATCAGTAAAAGTATTAGTCTGTGGCTGCTGCTGCGAATTCTCTTGGAGAACCTGAGCCTCTGTGTGGTTGGCTTCCAAGCAACCCGTTTCTTTCCCTCTCCAAGAGAGAGTTCCCATGGGCTGTGCTGGGAGAGGTCTCAGGCTCACATCCTGGCCACAGGAGCTGGCCCGTGACAAGTCTTATTTGAGCTGTATATTCTTTTAAAAACTGAAGCATTTCAAGTTAACTCCATGAAATTTCTGTTTGCATAGGTAAAAATAGTTGAACATCAGCAATTTCTTATGTTTAACTTAATACACAAAATTCTGAATTCCTGAATTCCCCCATGGCACCAAGAAGCTGGCTTTGAACTGTCCTCTTTGGACTGATCACACACGGTCCAGCAGCCCAGCACTCTGTATCCCTCTGCCTACTCCTTCCATCTGTGTTACCTGCCTGGCCCCATTGCATTTGCCTCTGTGACCTTCATTCTAACTCCGCCCCTGCTTGGCAATGTGACCTGCTCATCTACTCTGTGTCCCTGTTCCTCAGTGCCCCCATCTGAAATATGGGGAGGGGGCAGGGCCAAGTCCCTGTGCACTAAGTTCTGGTGAGGATCTGATGAGACCTCATCCATGAAACCATGGAGACAAATGCAAATTATTATGCATCTGTAGGAATTCCTCCCATATTGCCCAGGTGCAAAAAACGTAAAGTGTTTTTTCCCCTTCCCAGGCTTAGAGAATGGCCTGCCTATGTGCATATAAGGATTTCCCAAAAGCTCGATTTACTGATACTCATTGATGCAAACCAGTGTGGACTCAGTTCAACTGAGTGCTTACTCTATACAGGCAATTTGACATCCTTCTGCCTACTTTAATATTTACAAAAAAAAAAAAATTATGTTCTCTAGCAAGAGATGACGCATCTGAAACACAGAGGCTAAGGAACTCACGGGAAGCACAGTCAGTGGGCGCTAGTGCTTCCTGGCTCTACTTACTATCCACACAACCCTGATTCAGCTCTCTCCCTGCAGCACCCAGCACAGAGCCTTGTGCACAGTAGGTCTGCAGTCCACGCTTGTCACCGGCGCTTTCAAGAACTTTGTGGGTGACAGCATGAGGCACAGTTCACAGCTCCTTCCACAAGAGGGCAGTCAAGTTAAATGCAAAAGTTCAAGACTCAGCATCCATTGTTTAAGACAAACAAACAAAAAAAATTACTCCTGAAATGAGATCCTTTACTTCATGAAAGCAAGTGTGTCTCAGCGGGAGATTCCGATTTGGAAAGGTCATGGGAAGGGTTGGGTGGTTGGTTACGAGAAGCCCAGCCGTATTCAGAGGTTTCTTGATAAGCTGACCCAGGCAGTGCCAGGCCCAGCTGTTCCACAGCACATGGTGGTAGGAACCCCAGAGGCCAGGTAGAAAGTCTAGATTTCATCCCTAAGGTTGAAGATAAAATACAGAATGTCCAGTTACATCTGAATTTCAGATAAGCAAGGGGTAATTTTTAGTCTTAGTATGTCCCCAATATTGCATCAGGAATTTTGAGCCTGGGGGTGGGGGGTGGGGGGAGATTGGGTATATTTTGAATTTCGGAAAGAATGGACTGGCTGGAGAAGAACAGGGGTAGTGCTGGGAGGCCCCTCTGTGGGTCTGCGGGCTCCTGCTCGGGTCCAGGCGAGAGACCATGTTGGCGTGGACTGAGAGCACGTGGCAGAGGGCGCTGTGAGGAGACAGAAGTGCTGGAGAAACATTGCTGAGGTGGAATCCATGGCACTTGGTGAAGGTGGAGGGTGAGGGAGAGGAAGAGCCAAGCCCAGGTCTCGTTTCTGGGTTCATGGTACAGGATGAGTTTGGAAAAGGAAAGTCACAAGTTTGGTTTTGGAATGCTGAATCTGAGAGGCTTTCTTTTTGAGACTTCCAAGTAGAGAGCACGAAGCAGCTGACTTACTTGCATGGGGCCTGGAGGGGAGGCCGGAAGCCTATGGTGAGCTCATTTGCCAACCTGCTGTGTTGTTCTGCATGTGCCCAGGGATGATTTGCACTTGAACGTGGCCATAGTGTTTGCCTGTTTGAAGCAGGTCCTTTTGCCTTCTGGAGGCCATGGCTAAGGACACCTGTTTGGCTGGTGACTTTGAAAACCATGTCACGGTGTGAAGTAAATTTGCTGGTTCTTCTGACTCTACTTTTCCTACTGCCTTCACGCAGCCACTAATAGAGAAACGTATTCTGCCCAAGCAGATTGTAGGTCAAGATTTTAGGAGCTGATGCCATTGCTAGACCTTAGTGGTCCATTCTAAAATTCAGTTAATTGCTTTGTCAGCTCTTGTCCTTAGTGACTAAGCAACCTCCAACTTTCATAGCAACCCTAGATCCTTGGCCACCCATGCTAATCAGATAACCCAACGAGAAGGATCAGATGTGTCTTAATGTGTGGCACAGGGACATCATTCTAGAACATGGGGAGAAATCTTCGAAGACTGACCACCAGTTACCCTCATAGGAGACATCCACGCCAGGTTCCCCTATTGAAGGAGTGCTCTTCTGACTCCTAAATTGCTAATTTATTAATTGATGGCTGGATTTTTAGAGGAACCATCTCTAGGTGCAGTGGAGAGTCTGACTGAGGGGCGGTATCTGCTGCCTGAGCTCAGGGCATGGATGCTGGTCTGTACCAGACCAGGACCCGGTGCCTGGCAGGGCCTGACCTTTCATATTCCACTGAGCCAGAGCTGTGATTTCTCTAATTGGGCTGGCCACAATCTGAGCCTCAACTCAGGACAGCCACCCTTTCCCTTTCCCCCTGCACCATGATTTTCTTTCTCAAGAACTTTCTTAAGATCCTCCTAAGGGTTTGCTCTAATTCAACAGAAGGGACACATCCTTCTCTACTAGATGAAATATGTCATTTTTTATTTTTAAGGTTTTGTGCTGATTTTCTCTTCTCCTTTCTTCTGACATCCCCAAACAGGCTAGAAACGGGAAATAGAGGAGATCATAGGGGAGACAAAATAAAGGTAGAAAATAAGAATAAGACAAGGCAAGGTTGGCACCACTCACTCTATAAAGGTTTCTTATCACAAATATAAGGGGCTGTGTATTGGTCTTCAAGCGCCTTATACCCAGAGGAAGAGAAAACATTCTCAGTTATTTGGTTTCCACCAGATAAAAGTAAACCTGTTTCTCAGAAGAACACATTTTTTTTCTTCTACTGAAAATGGAAAAATCTTTGTTCCTCTGATTCTCATAAAAGGGACAATGCCGTATGCCACAGGGTCCTATATAACTTGACCATGTCCTGCTGCTAACAGGACAGTCGGTTTCCTAAGACCCATGTCTAGAAGGATAATGGGCATGGAGCTTTCAGGAACAGCATGTTCATGGTAGAGATGCTTGTGTCCTGATGTTCGTCACCAGACCTGTGCATCCCCCAGTGACGACCAGCCTCTCAGTTTTTCCTTCTGCCCATACTGTCATCCCCTGCCCCTGCTTTGAAGTTGGAGACACGCTAATGATCCTTCTAGACATGTTCTCCATTCTCTCCTTGCCAAATCCTTGTTCTTAGCTTCAGAATCCCACTCCAGACTCACTTCCTCTGGAGCATTCTTTGGCTGTACACCGGGTTCCAAACCTAGTTGGCCCAACTATTAGGATAGAGCCTTACCCCCATTTCCTCCAGACCTTGGGTTCAGTTTCAGTAGTTGGACTTTTGTTGGGGTGGCAGAGAGGGGTGGGGATCTAATAAGAAGGAGGTTAGAAGCATGGCAGAGGCCCTCCCTGCGTTTGAAGTGAGGTTGTGAGGATCCGGTGAGATTAGAGGGTGTTTGGTGCAGTGTCTGATCATCTAGAACATGCCCCCTGTTATTATTTTCAGGAGTAGTAAGGATGAGCAATGACCCCATAGGGTTAAGCCAAGGCCAGAGCTCTGACACCCCTGCCTCTAGACCTAAGCTCTTCTCAGGTCACATAGCATTGGCAAGGATGGGTTCCAGGTGTCAGCACCAAGGGTCTGCCCAGAGGCCAGAAGACGACAGCCCTGGAGAGACCAGGTGGCAGTAGCTGCCTTCAGGTCATCTTCCTGGGGGGTTGGGAGGACCCCCCCCCCCCAGTCTAGCTGAAGCCACAGTGATCTCGCATATGCAAGAAGGAAGGATATCGGGAGTGAGGTCCATGCAAAAAAACAATGGAGGCCCAGGTACTGGGTAGCTCCTAACACAGTAAATGCAGAGAGGAGGTCTCTGACCCTAAAGTGGTGGGATGAAGATGGCTCGAGAGTCCTGGGACAGAGCACTGGTCCTGGGACATGACCCTGAAGCAGGCCTTGGGTGGAATCAGCAGAACATGGGTCTAGAGTGATAGAAACTTCCTGTGCCTAGGGCTGGAATGGGTTTCAGAGCCTTGGTCCAGCCAGATGCCCCATCCCTGCATTCTCCGGCAGGCGTGCCTTCCGCATCTATTAGATATCGGGAAAGGCAGGCAGAGGAGAGTGTCTGAATGAAACAGAGTCACATGCCTTTCAGAATGTGGAACAGAACCAGGTGCAGCCAACATACACTGAATAACACCACTGGCAGACGTAGGCAGCACGTGGTCGGTAAGACCTGGGTTTAAACTCTATCTTCCACCGGTGTTTTCAAGATCGGTAGCCAACATAACATACCTTACCTTCTGCAAATACACCTGCAGTGTATTTGCAGGCCGTGCTGTATTCTACCTTTTTATGTAATGTTATGTATGCATCCATTTGAGAAATTTACCATCATTTACTTATTAATTTTCCTATCATTGGACATTAAGGTTGTTTTCAGTGCTTTGTTGGATTAGATGGCACAGCAGTGGGTCTGTGCAGAGAGCTGCTGCTTCTGCTCACTGACTGGGGATGTATTTCCGGGCATAGGTAGAAACACCTTATGCTTGTTTCTCAGGTGCTTGCCCTCTAGGGTATAAACGCAAATCTCTCGATGTTGCATAAAGATGAAAAATTCTTCTCTGGTTGCTAAATCATTGCACACGGGAAGAACTCTCGAGTATGGTTTTCTATCACGTAGCTGCGTCTTACTTCAGGATCAGGAACCCAGTCGATTAGCTCCTGACAGCAGTTGCCAGCTCAGACACGGCGTGGGCACCCTTTCCCTGCACTCGTGGAAAGGAATGCATAGCCCTTTTAAGTGGTGTCATGTTGATTTCACATGTTTTCAACTATGGGACTGGGAAATGTCCTCAAGAATTTCCTATGGTGGAATCTGGCTTCTTTACAAGCTCTGGAAAAGTTGTAAGGGGCTTGGAGTCGTTTGATCTCCCCAAATGAGATCATCTGCAATGCACCATATGTTTGTGAAACAAACTTGGCCTTTCGTCCCTAGAGTTATAGTCTAGTAAAGTTATACTCCAGTAATGTGAGGTTCATCACCTGTGTTCTGCCTGATCCTAGGAGGCATATGCTTGGGTAGAAACTGGTGAAAATTCACGAGGGAGAGAGAGGACTAATTAGTAGGTGACAGCTGAGCACAGCTTCATTTTCACTCATCCAGCTTGGCTCTGGCCAGGTAAATCCAGCTTAGAAAGGAAATGCATTTACTGTAAGAAACATGGAGCAAATGGCATGAGATTTAAAAAAAAAAAAAGGCAGACATTCCTTCTCTCCAGATGAGATGAGTCCACAATTATTTATTTCTACAAGAAAAGCTTGTGAAGACTTATGCTTTAGGAAACAGTGACCATAAATCTCCTTCTGCCTTAGGTTTCCAGATGCATTTGTGACCTTCAGTGCCTTCCGGAGCAAGTTCCCCGAGGTGTCTGGGTATTGTCACTGTGCGGACAGTCAAGGGCGGGAGCTGGCTGAGACAGGTAAGCACACCTCAGGCAAATGGAGGGAGAGAGAGGTATTCCGCAAACCTGGAAGCTTAAGTATCATTTCCTGCCAAGAAGAAAGAGCAGTGTCTGCCTCCTCCCCTGCTAGGCTGCCCTGGGTCTTGAAGAGACCACAGTTTGCAAATGTTCATCTATGGTGCTTTGAACACAGCTGCTGGTATATATGGAGCCTTTGTGCTCACCGGAAGGAGGTGCTCCGCTTTGGGCAGATGCGGCTCTCTCTGAGCCTGGAGAGTGGAACAGCGGATGCATTTTAATCTGCTCTCATAAGCGGTCCTCCTTTGTGGTGCAAACAACCTGCACAACTGTACACAGCAGCCCTGACTTTGGAAACCATTAAAATGATTTTTTTATTTCTTTTAAGATTTTATTTATCCATGGGGGGGATGGTAAGGGAAGTAGAGAGAAAGGGAGAGAGAATCTCCAGCAGACTCCCCACTGAGTGCAGAGCCTGACGTGGGGCTCGATCTCATGACCCTGAGATTATGAGCTGAGCCAAAATCAAGAGTTGGACGCTCAACCAACTGAGCCACCCAGGCGTCTCCGAAACCATTAAAATCTCAATCAGGGGACACCTGGGTGGCTCAGTTGGTTGAGCAGCTGCCTTCGGCTCAGGTCATGATCCCAGCGTCCTGGGATCGAGTCCCACATCAGGCTCCTTGCTCGGCGGGGAGCCTGTTTCTCCCTCTGCTTCTGCCTGCCTCTCTGTCTGCCTGTGCTCGCTCACTCTCTCTCCCTCTGTCTCTGACAAATAAATAAATAAAATCTTTAAAAAAAAAAAATCTCAATCAGACCTGATGCCTGGTGATGCCCCCGTAGGCACTGGCCCTCCTAATGTCTGTGTGATGGTCCAGGTCAGGACTTCCTTTCTGGATGCACCCAGCCCTTGACATGCTTCTGTCCTCGCTCAGGTTTGGAGCTGTTACTTGACGAGATTTATGACACCATTTTTGCTGGCCTGGACCTAGCCCCTACCTTCGCGGAGACAACCCTGTACCGGACACTGCAGAGACGGTTCCTAGCAGTTCGGCTCGTCGTCTCTGGCCGATTCCGATGTGGGTACCGAGGGGATGAGGCATGTGCATGTTTCTGCTTGGAGGAGACCACGTGGGTTTCAGAGTCACCGCAGCCACCTTATCTGTTCCCCCGAAGTGGGCGCCAGGGTTTAAAACGTTGTCAAAGCAAAGAGAATGTGTGCTGTCAACCCAGGAGCCTTGTTCACATGCTGTCCTCTCCTTTCCCCACCCCCATCTCTCCCAGGCCCCACAAAATGTGAAGTGGAGCGGTTCACAGCGAACAGATTTGGTCACCCCTACGTTCCCAGCTGCCGCCGGGACGGGGGCTACCAGGAGGTGCAGTGCCAGAGGGGAGGCCCCTGCTGGTGTGTGGACGCCCGAGGGAAGGAGATCCACGGAACTCGGCGCCGAGGCCCGCGGCCATCTTGTGGTGGGTTGCCTCTCCGCGGCCATCTTGTGGTGGGTTGCCTCTCAAGGGCCTTCTCTTTGGTTCTCGTCAAGTCATATGTCTTTCACTGCTTCTCCAGACCAACCACTCCAGAGCCCACTCATTCCACTGCCTCCTGAGTGTCCCCCAGAGGCCCTTCGAGCCCAACATGATGGAAAACCCACTTATTGTTATTAACTTCCAACATCTTTCTCCTCCTATGTCGGACGTAGTTGTTTCCTCAGTGAGCTCAGAGAATAGGGGCCTCATAGGTGAAGAAAGAAAAGAGAATTATGTTTACTGTGCTGTGAGAGAAGTGTGTACCAGTAACAAAAGCAGTGCAAACAGGGGAGGTTAGGTCTATCTTGCAGAGTGTATGAAGAGGAGACGTTCAGGAAGACTTCATAGAAGAGGTGATGCTTGATTAGTCTTCTCAAGTAAAGATATTTCCTGAAGGAGGAAAGTAAGGAGAGGTGTTCTCCATCTATTGAGCAGGAGAGTCAAATTATAAGGACATATATGATAAGCACTGGTGTGGTACTGATGCTGAATCTGCAAGAAGGGCAGAGAACAGTGTTGCAGTAGGATCAGGATGGGGCTCTGCACTTCAAGCCCGGGGGATGGTCGGGATGAGACAGTGAGGTTCTCCTTACCAGAGCAAAGGCTTCATCCTAGAGGTCAGGTGAAGAGGTTGAAGGATTTTAACCTAGAGAGTTCCATGGTGGGTTTTGTGTGTAAGAAAGACCACCTAGGCACTTGGAAGCAGGGTGTGTTGAAAGCAGGATTAGACTATAGGCCTGGGGCCAGTGTGAAGGTCATTGCAATGTCTTGAAGACTGAGGAGGGGACTGTATTATTTTCCTGGGGCAGCTGTGACAAATGACCACAGAATCAGGGACTTAGAACAACAGAAATATATTCTCTTACAGCTTTGGAGCCTAGAAGTTCAAAGTCAAAGTGTCAGGAGGACCATGCTCCCTCTGAAGGCTTCCAGGGGGAAACTCCTTCCTTTCCATTTTCCTGGCTTGTGATCGTTGCCAACAATCTCTGGCATTCCTTGGTTTGTGGCAATGGGAGCCTCAAACCCTGCTTGGTCATCAGTGGACTGTCTTCCCTCCTGTCTGTCTCCATGGCTCTTCCTCTCTTCTCAAAATGACACCAGTAATATAAAATTAAGAGCCCACTTAACCCTAGTATGACCTCATCTTAACTACCTACATCGACAATGACCCTATTTCCAATTAAGATCACATTCTGATGGAGACATAATACTCCACAGTGTATATGGACCACATCTTCCTTATCCATTCATCCGTTGAAGGGCATCTTGGTTCTTTCCACAGTTTAGTGACCGTGGCCATTGCTGCTATAAACATTGGGGTACAGATGGCCCTTCTTTTCACTACATCTGTATCGTTGGGGTAAATACCCAGTAGTGCAATTGCAGGGTCATAGGGAAGCTCTATTTTTAATTTCTTGAGGAATCTCCACACTGTTCTCCAAAGTGGCTGCACCAGCTTGCATTCCCACCAACAGTGTAAGAGGGTTCCCCTTTTTCCACATCCTCGCCAACACGCACTGTTTCCTGTCTTGCTAATTTTGGCCATTCTAACTGGTGTAAGGTGGTGTCTCAATGTGGTTTTAATTTGAATCTCCCTGATGGCTAGTGATGATGAACATTTTTTCATGTGTCTGATAGCCATTTGTATGTCTTCATTGGAGAAGTGTCTGTTCATATCTTTGTCCATTTTTTGATATGATTATCTGTTTTGTGTGTGTTGAGTTTGAGAAGTTCTTTATAGATCCTGGATATCAACCTTTTGTCTGTACTGTCATTTGCAAGTATCTTCTCCCATTCTGTGGGTTGCCTCTTTGTTTTGTTGACTGTTTCTTTTGCTGTGCAGAAGCTTTTGATCTTGATGAAGTCCCAAAAGTTCATTTTCACTTTTGTTTCCTTTGCCTTTGGAGACATATCTTGAAAGAAGTTGCTGTGGCTGATATCAAAGAGGTTACTGCCTATGTTCTCCTCTAGGATTCTGCCTCCATCAGAAAGGATGAATACCCAACTTTTGTAACAACATGGATGGGACTGGAAGAGATTATGCTGAGTGAAATAAGTCAAGCAGAGAGAGTCAATTATCATATGGTTTCACTTATTTGTGGAACATAACAAATAACATGGAGGACAGGGGAAATGGAGAGGAGAAGGGAGTTGAGGGAAATTGGAAGGGGAGTGAACCATGAGAGACTATGGACTCTGAAAAACAACCTGAGGGTTTTGAAGGGGCAGGGGATGGGAGGTTGGGGGAGCCAGGTGGTGGGTATTAAGGAGGGCACATATTTCATGGAGCACTGGGTGTGGTGCAAAAATGAATACTGTTACGCTGAAAAGAAATTAAAAAAAAAATCACATTCTGAGGTTCTAGGAAGGAAGTGAATTTTGAGGAGACACTGTTCAACCCAGCATAGGGACCGATACGAAAGTAGAAGCGGCGGTCTGGGGCGAGGGGCATGGACGTGAGAAATGTCACAGGACACTCCAGTAAGACTCTATTCCTTCTTACCAGTAAGATCCTGAAGGGAATTAGGGGTGAGGGAGAGGAGGAAGGAACCTAGGAGCTGGATGGATTCCGCAAGATTGCAAACAGTGAAGGAAGCGGGCAAGTGTTTTTATAGTCTCGAAAGGGATCCAATGCTCATGTTCATTCAATAGTTCCTGTGAAGTCACCGATGTCTCCAACTTAACATTTTGAATGTTCTGCATGGTGTTTTGTAGTATTCTATCTGCCAAGTGCGAGAACGCAGAAGAACATTTTGAAGGTCTGTCTTGATGGTATTTATGATTAGACTGATGTTCTCTTAAAACCTAGGGAATATTGTGCCCTCCAGGTTCCAGGTGGACATGGAGAACTATGGTTTTTCCAAATTAAAACCAGAATGTTACCAAATGTGGGGATCATATATTTTTACTTTCTCCTCTCTGGTGTATCTGTCCTATTTCCATGCAAACGAATGCCACAGGGAGTCAATGTCTGCATGCTTTTGCCTTGGTAACACTACATAACAAATGAATGGAAGGGATATGCCCTCAATTTGGAAACAGAATAAGGAAAGCCATGGACTTTATTTCTTCCATACCTCCCTGTAATACCTTCCATTCAAGGCAGCCATGGACTGGTTGAGGGATGTGTTAGGGGTTCGGATGTTCCCAGTCTGTTTTCTCTCTCTGACCACATGTTCCTGTTCTTTCTCTGTTGCCTGGTTACAGAGGGAAATTGGCTGACTTCCTTTTTGGCATCCGTGTGAACCGAAGGGAAAGAGTTATTTTAAAAAGTTGGGGGTGGGTGGGTGGGTGGCTGAAAAGGACCTCTAAAATATATGGTTTTATGGAGAAACATGGAACTTACTTGTTTCCACCTGTGGGATGGAGATGCTTGGAATTTGAATTTAAAGTCTTTTTCCTTAATGTGATTGCAGTTAAGCTAGATTATTCTGATAGAGCAACCTGACCAACCATGCATGGAGTTGACTGAGCAGATCACTGTTTAATTAATAACTTCAAGGAAAGGTCAAGAAGCCTAGAAAAATGTACTAAGTGTGTTTGTTGCGTGGGCATTATTATATTATAGGAAATGTTTCCATATTTCCTATAATATAATATTGTATTATATATTACAACATAGGAAAATATTTATTATAGGAAATACTAATAGCATTTCAATTACGGTTCTTATGCTCCAAGAGCCTATAAACTAGTTAGCCTAGACAAGCCTACGCACAAGGAGGGGTTAGGCAGCCGTGCAAAGAGCATATAGTGAAGTATTAAAGTCCATTAAAAATTCTAACAAGAGAATGCTAGGGAAAAATTTCATTAAAAACAAATAGGAATTTGTGGGTGTATTAGTTTCCTAGGGCTGCTGTAACAGATGACCACAAACCGGATGGCTTAAAACAACAGAAACATATTCCCTCCCAGTCTAGAGGCCAAGAGTCTGCAATCGAGGTGTTAGCAGGGCTGAGCTCCCTCTGAAGTCTCAAGGGCTTTCATCCTTGGCCCATCCAGGTTCTGGGGGCTGCTAACCCTCAGCCTTCTTTGGCATGTAGCTGCTTTCTGTCCCCATCTTCATGTGGCTCTTTTCCCTGCATGTCTGTGTTTTCACATGGCTTTAGAAGGACATCCATCATTGGATTTAGGGCTCACCCGAATCCAGTGTGACCTCATTTCAACTAATTACATCTGCCAAGACCCTGCTTCCAAATGACGTCCTGTTCTGAAGTTCTGGGTGGATAGGAATCCTGGCTGAGGAGACAGAGAGGACATTTGGTGTGAATGTGTGATCAGGTTTTTAGAAAGGGGGCCAGTGCCTATGACCCTCAACTTAGTAGGGGGTCACGCTCCAGTGAAAGGCAGGAGAGGGAGTCACGTCAATTGGAGCACTCATGCCCCCAAATGGCCACCACAGATGCTGCTGGGAGTGGGGGCAGGGAAGAAAATAAAGAAATAATAGGCTAGAGGAGACAGAGGTACAAAATGTTGATGTTCTTCATTGAAATGCTTGACATCTTACTACCAGAAGGGTCTGTGGGGCGGTCTCAGTGTTCCTTGTTGATGTTGAAACCATTTCTCCTGTCTGCTCTGTCTTGTGCAGCTGAAGACCAATTCTGCATCTCAGAGAGGAGACAGGCCCTGTCTAGACTTCACTTCGGGCCCTCCGGCTACTTCAGCCAACACAACTTGTTCGTGGCTCAGGAGGGAAGATGGACGTCTCCAAGAGTAGCCAAATTTTCCACATCCTGCCCTCCCTTGATCAAGGAGCTCTTTGTGGACTCTGGGATTCTCCACCCAATGGTTGAAGGGCAGGATAAACAGTTTCCTGCCTTAGAAACTCTCCTCAGAGAGGCCATTGGAGCGATTTTTCCCTCCCGAGAACTGGCTCGTCTTGCCCTTCAGTTTACCACCGGCCCAAAGCGCCTCCAGCAAAACCTCTTTGGAGGGAAATTTTTGGTGAATGTTGGCCAGTTCAACTTGTCTGGAGCCCTTGGCACAAAAGGCACATTTAACTTCAGTCAGTTTTTCCAGCAGTTCGGTCTCCCGGGCTTCCAGAATGGAGGGACCCATCTCGCCAAGCCCCTCTCCTTAGGATTAGATTCAAATCCTGCCACAGAACCCCCTGAAGCCTCTAAGAAGGGAGATGCTACGAATAGGCTGATTGTGGACAGCTTTGGCTTTGAGATCAACTTGCAAGAGAACCAAAATGCCCTGACGTTCCTTGCTTCTCTCCTGGAGCTTCCAGAATTCCTTCTCTTCCTGCAGCAGGCTCTCTCTGTGCCAGAAGACATAGCGAGGGATTTAGGTGACGTGATGGAAATGGTGCTCAGCTCCCAGGGCTGTGAGCAGACACCTGGCAGCCTTTTTGTCCCACTATGCTCGGCAGAAGGAAACTACGAGGATGTCCAGTGCTTTGCTGGAGAGTGCTGGTGTGTGGATTCCCGGGGCAAAGAACTTGCTGGCTCCAGGGTTCGAGGTGCACGGCCCAGGTGCCCCACAGAGTGTGAGAAAGAAAGGGCTCTCATGCAAAGCCTCTCGGGCAGCCTGCCCGCTGGGGCCAGCTTGTTTGTCCCTTCTTGTAACAGTGAGGGGCATTTCCTACCTGTCCAGTGTTTCAACTCAGAGTGCTACTGCGTGGACGCCGAGGGGCAGGCTATTCCTGGAACTCGAAGTGTGCCCGGAGAACTCAAGCGATGTAAGTCTGTTGAGTATCCAAGCCACAGATCCTGATTCTCTCTTGGGGCCCTGACATGGTGCAGTGCAGAAAAAATGGATTCCGTTGTAACTGCTGCAAAGGCAAAATTAGCCAATTCACTTACAAATTGTCCAGCGAAGTGTTGATACTGTTAGCCATTCTGGTGAGTGAATACGGGGACTCGTTTGGCCTTCAGGAGCTCAAAGTTTTCTGTAGAGCTGACAACAGCTGGTTGCAACAGTGCAACTTTGGTGCTGGGGATGCTCTTGGTCTAGATGTTATTTACAGATTTACGGTTGATGGGATTTCTTTGGCTGTGTAAAGTTTTAGATAGGATTTGGATAGTCAGGGGTTTTCATCTTGGTCTTTTGGGCTCATGGAACTTTTCACCTGACCTACCTGCTCCTTGTCCCTTGCAGGCCCAACGCCCTGTCAGTTACAGGCTGAGCAAGCCTTCCTTGGGGTAGCTCGAGCACTGGGCTCTGACTCCAGCGTGCTGCCCTCCTTGTCCAGCAGTTACGTTCCACAGTGCAGTGCCAGTGGACAGTGGAGGCCCGTGCAATGCGATGGCCCCCCTGAGCAGGCCTTTGAGTGGTATGAGCGATGGGGGGCCCAGAACAACAGTGGCCAGGAGCTGACCCCTCCAGAGCTGCTAAGGAAGATCACAAGCTATCGAGAAGCAGCTTCCAGAAGCTTCCGTCTCTTTATTCAAAGTCTGTATGAGGCTGGCCAACAGGGCATCTTCCCGGGGTTGGCGAGATACCCTTCTTTCCAAGATGTCCCACTGGCGGTGATGGAAGGCAACCTGACCCAGGCTGGGGGGAACATACTCCTGGAGCCCTACCTCTTCTGGCAGATCATAAATGGCCAGCTCAGCCGATACCCAGGGCCCTACTCAGACTTCAGCGTTCCTCTGGCACACTTGGACCTTCGGAGCTGCTGGTGCGTGAATGAGGCTGGTCACGAACTGGAAGGCACCCGGACAGCACCGAGTGAGGTCCCGGCATGTGAGTTAAGCCATGTGGAGAGCTGAATCTGTGTTTTTACAAGCAGGGTGTGTGGTAGGGGGATATTGTCAGAGCTGGCATGAAGTTCGGATATGGCCAGGTAACCTGCCTTTCGTGGTTGAGGCACCCGAATGCATTAGTCAGCTCTTGCTGCTGTAACAGAATACCACGGACTGGGTGGCTTCACCAACAGACATGTCTCACAGTTCCAGAGGGTACAAGTCCCAGATCAAGGTATTGGCAGATTCCTTTCCCAGTGAGAGCCATCTGCCTGGCTTGTGGAAGACCACTTTCTCCCTGTGTATTCACATGGCAGAGAGAAAGAGCTCTGGTCTCCTCAACTTTTTGTAAAGACACTAATCCCATCCAGAGGGCTCCATGCTCATGACTTCTTCTAAATCTCATCACCTCCCTAAGGTCCTCCTTCCAAGTACCATCACCTTGGGGATTAGGGCTCCAATACATACATTCTGGGGGGTGGACATGAGCATTCAGACCATAACACCAAAGCTCATGGAAAGGAAGTCACTTCCATACACCACTGCAGTAGGTGTTGGTGTTTGTGAATAGAATCACATTGTGTGTTGCTCAATCCAAAGGTCTACCTAATTTATGAGAGATTACAGGGGGCCAAGAGCCATATCATATCTACTTTACAGCCTTCCTTGGTCCTAAGATCATGTTTTGCCACAGACAACATCCAGCTCAAATTTGAGGCATTGATTTAAATAATCAATCATACGATGAACTACATTAACTTCAAACCAATGCTCTGTCAGTTACAGGCTGAGCAAGCCTTCCTTGGTGTAGCTCGAGCAGCCAAAGAAGGTCGATGAGTTCCACTCTGTGGCTGGTAGACTTTATAGGAGAGCTGTGGCATCTGAGGCATGAGCAGAATGAGGCTAACTCCATCTTAAATTAAAATGTCTTATTACCAAGAGGCCATGCTGGAAGCTTGAAAGGATAACAAGATGGATTCAACACTTATTATCTAATGAGAACCTCTCTAACCAGCACTTGCTAATGTTACAGGGGGATATTACAGCTCTTCAAGGCCAAAGAAATCTCTCAGTCCACTCTTTGCAATGTTCAACACTCTCCACACCTTTCTGGGTCGTGATAACGTCAATCAGATGATTTTGACATTAGCCAAAATTTAGGCTTTAGCAGCAAGTGGGTTTTTAGAATGCTGGGTCATAGGAGCGTGTAGTAAGAACAGTAGTACCCCAGGCGAAGTCCTGAGTCCTAGCAGCAGGCAGACCCTCCAAGGGAATGGATCGGTATTGGCATGCCTGTTGTATAAAAAGTCTCCTTCATTTTTTTTGAGATTCTCTATACCAACAGTCAGGTCTCCCACACAAGTACATTCCTATGATTTCAGATGCTTTAACACTGAATTTAGTCCTCTTCACATCCAAATTTTGAGGCCCGAGTTGCTGAGGCCAAAAGCACATTGTCACTTGAGTAGCTAGGTTTGCTCACCTTGGCCTGAGTGCCAGACAAAGCATTTGAACTGGGCTGCGAATCTGCAGGCCTTTCCCGTGAGTACCAAGACCGCCCCCAGGATACAGGTTGATCCGCTGGGAAGCAAGTATTAGAGCTCCCATCTGCAGATAGTGTCTATCTTTTCCTTCTAAAGTTCTGCTTCTGGTTTTGCAGTGTCATATTTTTAACAGCTGGAACAGCGGAGCGAACTTTCTCTAATATAATATTATAGTCGTATGTGTCTTTGCTTTACAAGTAAAGAAATACACATGTTCTGGGGGCACTCGTTCAAACTCTTTTGTTGATGGGGCATATGATCCAAAGAGTTTGATGACCAGGGGTTTGGAGACTTGACCCTCCAGGTGTGGTTCATCAGCAGCATTAGCATCACTTAGGGAAACTGGTCGAAATTTGGGATACTGGACCCCACCTGCTGAATGGGTCCCTGCCTCTCTCCAGGCTCCCCAGGAGGCTCAGATGTTCCCAAAATCTTGAGAAGGGCTGGCCTAGAGGACACAGTACAGGTTCTGCTGGGGTCTTCAGCCCTGTTTCTACCACTGACTACTCTGTGGCCAGAGTCACAACCTTGGTTTAATCAGTAAGGTCTGCGTAAGAATGGATAAGTCCCTTAAAGGTCGTTGTGAGCTTTGTAAGAGTAATCGATGTGAAGTGCCCGGTGTGGTGCACAGAGAGTCCTTCTAAATGGTTGTATTCATGCAACTGACATTAACTAATAAAGTGACCAGTGACCTTCCTACCAGTAAGCAGGACAGATGGTCCTGCCTCCAGGGGCATGAGGTCAACTCCTGTCCATATCATAATCTCCAGCCTGCTTGAAACTTTGCTTTCTTTAGGTAATATGCAATTATGGACAACCACTGTATACACTGTGATGTATGATGGGAAGACAATCCTAAGAAGGGTGTGGTGTCTGCTCCCAGGGGCGTAGTGAGGGAAACTGAGGTGTCATCATCTAAATAATAAACAGAAGCGCTGGAAGTACGAACACAGAAAACCAGTGGAGGATATGCCCAGAGACTGGGGCTATTCATGGATTTGGGGGTTGGGTAAAGGTTTGCATGGCATCAGCTTCTGAATTGTGAAGGATGTTTGCCCACCCAAAAATGGGTGGCAGGCCCTTCCTAATAGAGGAAATGGTATGTGCCAGGTCAGGGCAGCCAAAAAAGGGTCTGCTTTGTTGGGAATGGGGTGGGGAAAAGCTCAGTGACATAGGAAGGGAAGGGACTTGGGAGGGAGTGACGGAAGAAGAAGGTAATTATAAACTTGAGCCAGACTTTAAAAGGTCTTACGTGTCAAAACAAATCTCATATGTCCAGTTACAGAATTTCCATTCCTTTCTGGAAGAAATGGATAGCAAGCTAAGATTTCTAAATGGGAGTTTTCACTTCAGGGATTCCTGATCCCTGGGATTGATAGGATAGATTATTTGATCAAGAACATCCATAGAAAGCAATAATGTTGTCAAATTCCAGAAGTCAAGGGTTTCTGCTGATTCCATGCTGTCAAAAGGACCCACTGAACACATTCACTGATGAATTTACGAAGTGGTTGTTTGTGAATAAATATGGCCAGTGTGACTTTTGTTAATAGTGACAACTTAGAGACAACATGTGCCAGACACTGTGCCAAACTCTTCACCTGCAACACATCTTAGAATAATTATAAAAATCTTAAGAAGAATATGTCCCCAATCATCCCCGTTTCACAGATCACCAGACTGAAGCTCAGAAGAGTTAAACACATTATCCAAAATTGTACAGCTAATAAGTGATGCAGCTGACATTTAATTCTCTGAGAACCATGCTCTTTTCTCTTTGCAAGGATAATTATCTACTAACCTACAATGTTTCCCTTCAACTCTTGGTATCCACCCATCCATCCACCCATCCATCCATCCATTTATCTACTACCACACCCATGCATCCATCCATCCATCCATTTATCTACTCATCCATCCATCCATCCATCCATCTGTAGCTCTCCATCCTTCCACTGGAGGCAGCTGGTCGAGATCTCTGGTTCTGGAGTCATACTGACTAGACTAGAATTCTGAATCAACTACTTGTTAGCTAGGATGGAGGCTACATGACTTTAAGTTATGTGACTTGTCCATGCCTCAGTTTCTCATCCATAACACATGGCTAAAAATATTATCTTATTGGGCTGTTGTATAGATTAAATCAGATTGTCCATGTAAATGCACTTAGAATAATGTCTGGGAATAGACATTAGTTTTACTCATCTTCTTACACAGCAGGTCCTCCGTAAATGGTGAGTGAATGCAATTGTAGAAATGAAACAGAAGGAACATTCCAGGCTGTAAAAAGAGCTGGGTGAAAGAAACAGCCGTGGCAGACATGTGTGCACATGTATATGCACACGCATCTCAGAGAGGTCCAAGTGTCCTGCCATGATCTCTTTATTCCCCCAGGTCCTGGCTCTTGCGAGATGGTGAAGCTTCGTGTCCTGAAGTTTATTAAGGAAACAGAAGAGATCGTCTTGGCTTCCAACAGTTCTTGGTTCCCTCTGGGAGAGAGTTTCCTAGCGGCCAAAGGCATCTGGCTGACCAACGAGGAGCTCTCCCTTCCTCAACTCTCTCCACCCCGGGAGACGTTCTCAGAGAAGTTTCTGAGCGGGGGCGATTACGCCATTCGTCTGGCAGCTCAGTCTAGTGAGTTCCGTGTACTTCTGGCTTCTTGTTCCAGCTCGTTGGGGAGGCAAGGGCTTGAGTTAGCTGCCCTTCAGTCCTCCTCAGGACTTTGTGGCCCAGGTTTTCCCAGGCTGATGGGTCCCTGAAAAGACAAAGTGGTTTAGTGTGCCAATCAAAGCTGGAATGATGCACATCTCTCCAATATATTCCCGAATCCACCAGCACAGCCACTTGGGCACAGGTCTCCACATTTCGTACCGCGGATGGTGCCTGAAGCCCACCACGCAACCACATTCTTGCTAGAATGTGAGGGGACCTGGGCCAAAATGCTCATGGTCTGTTCTGAAGCTTCCCTCTACTTCTCTGGGGAAAAAGGAGTTCCATGCGATCAGTGCCGTGCTCACCATCTGTGATTTCTTTCACATGCAGAAAGTGGGGTTCAGGCACATGCCCACATTAACCCAGTGAATAGCTAGCAGAGCCTGGGTGGTTTGGGCCCCCGATGAGCCTCTGTCCCCTGCCCCACTGATCCCTGGTGCCCAGAGCCTGGGGCTGTCTCATTCCAGAGCCCCTGGTCTTCCTCCACCACCCGAAAGCCTCTGGGGCAGGAGGGTCTGACTGCTCTCTCGGTCCTCTCACTGACCCCACACCAACTGGGCAGGGCAAACAATTAATTGCTCTATTGCAAGCATCCCGAGCTCCCTGCTCCTTGACAGATGATCTCAGTGGCTTCCCTCTCCAGGCTTCTCTGGGCTGGGGTCACACAAAGCAAAGCGGCATTCCCCCTGACAACACCCGTGACAAGACGAGAGCCCCCTCCCCAATGCCCCACCCCTGCAGGCCAGGGCCTCCCTGCTTTCCCCCTTAGGGATATCTGCTGCTGCCACCTGGGGATGGGGGCTCAGGTGTCCAAACCCCATTGAGAATCTTCCAAGCACCATCTTTTTTCCTGCCTCGCTGCCATGCCCGTGGTCTCTTTCGGAGCACGAGACACCACGTACTGTTCGTCTTTCTGTCATGGGGCCTGGCACAGTGCCTGACAGATAGAGGAAGCCCAGTCAGTGTTGCTAAACCATCCTTCTTGCTTCTTTTGTCCCCACTTTATTTCTCCTCCCTCCCTTCCCCCTCCCCAAGGTCAGACACTTCTTTTCTCTGTTTCTCAGGGAAATAGGGACTTCTGCTTTCGGCAAGAAACCGGTTATTTTCCATTTTGTCCCTGGACAAAATTTGATGTCATCAGAGGGATACGTGGGACTGATGTTCCTGTGGTTGTGAACACTGGTTAGGGAGGGACTTGAGAGGAAGGGGAGAAGTACTTCCTGGGATTTAGTCATTGAATGGCACAATGGCATTTTCTTCAGAAGTTAAGTTAAGGAAGTTGCCCTCCACCTAGCAGCGCGCTCTGACTTTGCATGTCTGGGGCAGTAGTGAAAAGAGGAAGGGTCCATGGAGAAGGACCAGGGGTGCTCATTTCTCTCGAATCCTTCAAGATGAGAGGAGGTGTTTCTAATGTCGCAGAGGAGAGGAAGCTGTTTGTGTGTAGACCTCCAGGTCCTGCAGGGTCTGGGGGCAGACCTAGGACCACAAGAGATGAGGGTCACAGAGTGTCTTTGGTCAACAACACGTGGTTGCAGTGTTCTCGGGCTTGGGTGGGGGGAGGGACTCGGGAATCCTTTTACCCAGCTGTGCTTGGCACGAGCTTGGTGCTCAAGATCTTTAGACATAAATGTCACACTTACCCTGTTGGGTAATTATTAGAGCCCTTTCACGGGTGGGAAGACTGGTTCAGAGAGCTTAGGGAGCTTGCTCTTGACCACTAAGATCACTCATGAGAACCGAGAGGTGCTGTGCCAGGAATCAGGCAGAGGCTCGTCAGACCCACTGTCTGGGTCCTGGTCTCCAAGGGGTCCTGACCGTGGGCTGCTGGTGTCTCCCCTAGGGAACCACGAGCCCCTCTCTGAGAGGAGCAAGTTGGGAGATGTGCTCCAGTGGGAGGCCGACCACTGCTCTCTGGGCTGCCCTAGATAAGACCTTGTGGCTGCATGGCTGTTGGCCAGAGCCCACGTGGCTGAGGCCCTTCCAGGTTGGAGGCTCATGCTGCTGCTCCCCTCCCTCTCTCCCTACCATAGCCCTTGACTTCTATCAGAGACGTGGCTTTCTCCCGGGGGAGTCCACACGTGCAGCTGCCCTGCTGTGGCCTGGCCCCTACGTGCCCCAGTGCGATGTGTGGGGAGGCTGGGAGCCCATGCAGTGCCACGCCGGGACTGGTGAGCGGGGATGTGCACCCTGGGGTGGGGGTCGTTGGTGGTGGAGTGACATCCCACTTTGTCATTGAGAGCAAAGGGCTTTGTGCTGGGATCAGTGAGCTGAGGCCCCTCTTTGGCAGTGGGTGTCAAATCCCTTAGCGTCTCTGACTTTGGTTTTCCCATCTGTTCGATGGGAGTTGGGACCTACCAGCCGGAAGGTCCAGTGAGTCCTTGCGGGAGGGATTGGGGTGTGTGATCATCGACGGGGGGCAGGGGGCTTAGATGTGGGACTTGCTGCTACTGCTGTGAATGCACAGAAGGAAAGTTGTTTGGGGGCACATACCCCTCTGACGCACTTTCTAAACTTCTGAGTCCTGACTCTTTCCTAGGGTACTGCTGGTGTGTGGACGGGAAGGGAGAGTACGTCCCTGCCTCGCTGACTGCCCGCTCCCCACAGGTCCCCCAGTGTAAGTGAAGCTCGAGGAGCTTTCTCCCGATCCTGGTGGTGGGAACTCTAGCCCAGTGGTGACTGCTGTTGTTACCCAGCCTAGGGATGCTCCTGGATCAGCGTGCCCTCAGACCAGCCCCCAAGGGCAGCCGGGCCACATTTTCCCACATCCCCAGTCCTGGAAGACTCTTGTGATCTTGGCCCTGCCTGATCTGGGCACCTAGCTTCCTAGGAGGAGAGAGTCACCGACCACGGAGAAAGAGACTGGAGTCCCCTTCCTCCCACCTGCTCCCAGGACATGTTCATCTGCTTCTGCCATCTCACGGTCTGACAACCATCCCACAGCTGCCCGAGAGTCCGGCCTCCCTGCTGGGGCTCAGACCCATGTCATCAAGGCCCACATCACATTCAAGGATGATACACCTCTCTTCCCCCACGGGTCTCTGTCCTTCAACCATGACCTGCTTCTCCTCTGAGGTTCCAGATATCTATGCAGGGTCTCTCTATCTACCCCAATGGAGGGCCTGCCTGGGCTCCCTGCTCTCCCCCTGCACCCACGGCCAGTCAGTTAGGAGTTTCACTGTCTCTCTCCCTCAGGCCCCACGGCCTGTGAGACATCTCGAGCCACTGGGCTGCTTTCCAGCTGGAAACAGGCTGTATCCCAGGGAAACCCATCTCCAGAAGACCTGTTCATCCCAACCTGCCTAGAGGTAAGGCTCTGAAGGCCTAGGAGGCTTTGAGATGGGAGCCAGAGCTTTCTCCCACACATTGAGGATGGTTTTTCTAGTTTTCAATCAACTTGTTTTAGTTAAAAACTCATAGGCAGTCACATGACATCAAAAACTAATGATGTACTGTATGGTGATGAACATAACATAGTGAAAATAACAGAGAATATCTATTCTTTAAAACAAGGTAAAAACAAAGACAAAAACAAACACACAAGAAAAACAAAACCAAAAAATCTCACAGGTAGTTCTAGGCCTGGGCTTTCGTCTTCACCCTGGCAGACCCTGGCTGGGTGACTTTGGGCAATTTGCTTACCTTCTCTGTGCCCCAGTTTGCTTTATATGACCCCTAGATTGGGCCATGTTTTTATCCTACCTAGTGCGAGGACTGTTTTGAGGCCCCAGGGAAATACCTTCCATGAAAACTGCAAAATAATCTACACTTATATACTTGCTCCTGTGCCTTTCCCAAAGTCATCTTGGCCACATTGCTATGCCCATATCATATCTGTTTCTTATTATAAAGGGAAGACATTATAATAGTACCTTTCTCAGATTGTTGGATGATTGCAGGAACTGATGCAAAACCGCAAAGAAAGGATTCTCACAAGAGTCTTAACCACTTACTTGCTGAGTGTTGGCAGTCTCTGCTTAGCCCCTGGTGGTTTCTGGAAGCCAGAGGAAGTCAGCCATGTAGAAGTTAGACTACAAATCCCTGAACAGAAGCTTCCTTATTATTTTTTAAGGGTTTTATTTTTTAAGGTTTTATTTATTCATTTGAAAGAGAGAGATGAGAGAGAGAGAGAGCATGAGAGGGGAGATGGGCCAAGGGAGAAGCAGACTCCCTGCTGAGTCCTCCCTGGGACTCCAGAATCAAGATCTGAGCCAAAGGTGGTCACTTAACCAACTGAGTCATCCAGGCACCCCAAAGTTTCCTTCTTCTTCGTTATTATTGTTGCTTTTTGGGCTGTGGACGTGGATCCCAGTTACTACTGAGTTTACAGAGAAATTAGCCTCTTTAGCTTTTTATCTGGGCTGACAGCCCCCTCCGGCTGGGATAGAAGTCTCTTCTACCATCCTGGGTTCAAGTGTCAGCCTGTGGAGAAGGAGAGGTAGAAGCCACAGCTTCTGTCCGAGGGAAGAGCGATTCTGAGCCGGCCCTGAAGGAGTGGTTTCTCAGCCTGCCTCCTGTGGAGGCCCCAGGACTCACTCCTTCCACTGCCCCAACTGGATGGCTGGGCCTTTGACCTAGCTCCCTCGGAGAAGTTCAATTAGTGACCAGAATGTTCTCAATTTTAAGCCTTTCTCCTGTAAAATGTTTTCAAAGTTTTCCTTGCATTTGAATCTTACCTGTATAGCTTCCAAACTACGTAACCAGGGGCATACACCTGACCTCTCTGGGCCTGTCTGCGTAGAAAGGGGGCAGGAGGGTCCCTGCCTCCTAGGGACTGCGTGACACTCTGGGCGTGGGGGGTGGTGAGGATTGGCACGGAGTGGTCCTCATGGTTATGCTCCCTGTTACTGTCAGGTGCTCTTACTGCCATTTCTTGCCTGTGAACCAAGCACAGCAGAGTATGAAATAAGGAGTGGTGAGCAGAAGCCCAGAAAGCCCTCAGTGACAGCCAGGAGGCTGTGGGCGGCTGGTTTTCTGCCGTGCACCTGCTGGTTCTCGTGCTTTTCTGTACCAGATGCAGGAGACAGGACAACTTCTATCATCAAGGCTCCTAGAAGGAGTGCGTGCAAGCATCAGGCTAGTCCTACCTCCTTTTCCTTTTAGTGGGGAAACTGAGGCCCAGCAGATTGAACGGCCTTGCTCGGTGTTCCCCAGCTGGTCCCAGGACAGTCTGGGGGAGACGGGCCCAGCCAGATACAGTCTGGGTAGCTGCCTTCTACTGGTTTCTTCATTCTCTCTTTCAGGTGTCGCAGACCCCCTTTCTCCTAGGGGTGCTTGTGGAAAATCATTTCTGGCACTGGGCTGGGGAGCTTGAAGCAGGATAGTGGCTGGGCTTGGGGGCCGGATGGGTTTAGACGCAGCCCAGCTCTGCCATTCTCTGCCTATGCGATGTTGCTCTGACCCTTCACATCTCTGAGGCTCAGTTTTTCTCACCCTAAAAGAAGAGAACAGTGGGCCTGGCCTCATGGGATTGTTGTAACCATCAATTCCAAGAAGGTACATCAAGGGTCTGTAGCAGATGGCGTCTTCCTCTCTTTTTGGAGAAACCATCACCATAGCTTTGAAAGGAACATTCTGGATGTCTGCCTGCTGACCTGTGGGCTGCAGTAGCATCTTCCCTGGGGTGACGTGCCCTTGGCTTTGTCTCAGACAGGAGAGTTTGCCAGGCTGCAGGAGTTGGAGGCCGGCCGCTGGTGTGTGGACCCAGCCTCAGGGGTGGGCACGCCTCCCAGCATGAACAACAGCGTCCCATGTGAGTGGTTGCCTCTCCCCTTGCCCCTGCCTGCCATGAGCACTGGCTCCCTGTTCCATGGCCCTGGAAGCTTCTCCCCTCGCTGAGCCTCAGGTTCCTCTTCTGTGAAAGAGGCACAGTGGCTTCTTTGGGAGGGAGGAACCAAGAAGCGCAGACCAGCATGGTCCCAGATGCAGTGGCTCTGGGGCTTTCTGGGGGCACTGGCTATGTGTTGCAGATGCCACACCGGCCCCTGCCTGGTCCCTCAGCTGCCAGCTTGGCCCTACAGTCTGCTTTCCACGGTGAAGTCAAGATGATGTCCCCAAACTGCAAAGGGGCTGATGTCCCTTCTCTGCCTCCCCGGGGTCCTCAGGGCCCAAGCGCCGCACCGTGACTCATTGGCCCCGGGGTAGGGGGCGGTGTGTGCATCTTACACCTCCCTCTGCTTCTCTCCTTTGTTGCATTTTCTGCTCTCAGGACCGGGTGTTATAAACTGTAGTCAGACTTTTCAAGAAGGAGGATGCTCTCTTCCTCCGGGTCTTCACGTGCTCTGGTTCAGCCACCTGCCCTTGTGCCCTCCCCGGCTAATTCCTACTCAGACCATGCATCAGTCCTTCCAGACTGGCCTCCCTTCCAGGGCGGAGGGCAGTGATTTCAGCGGGCTCCCAGACGATGCTGCACATTGTCCCCCTCCCCTTTTCACTCTGCACTGTAATTACCTCCCCCACTTGTTCAGTCTCCTTAAAGATGCCACATTCTGTGACAGCAGTATGCGTGCATGTGTGTGCGTGCACGTGTGTGTGTGTGTGTGTGTGTGTGTGTAGGGGGAGTACCGACCTGACCAAGGCCCAGTCTTTGCCCTATCCCAGTCTAGCCCCACAGCGAGAAGACAGCCCCAGACCCTGGAGGGCCCAGCAGGTGGCTGGCAGCAGGTGGCAGTGGGTGGCAGTTGGGAGCAGTAAGTGGTGGCAGCTATGTGGGCCAGGGGCCCATTGGGCTTGTCTTTGTGTCCAGGCCCGAGCCTCTGTGAAGTACTCCCGAGTGGGGTCCCATCCAGGAGAGCCAGCTCAGGCTCTGCCCCAGCCTGCAGGGCAGAGGATGGAGGATTTTCCCCTGTGCAGTGTGACCCAGCCCGAGGCATCTGCTGGTGTGTCCTGGACAGCGGAGAGGAGGTGCCTGGGACCCGTGTGGCTGGGAGCCAGCCGGCCTGTGAGAGTAAGCTGTGACCCTGGGAGGTGCTCCCTGGGCTGCTGGGGGTGGGGTGCTGGGGTGGGGGGAGCTGCTGCTCATCTCTTCCTTCACACAAGCTGGGGAGGACTCCCAGGCGCCAGAGGAGTGGGGGCGGGAGGGGCGATGGCGAGGGGCTGAGGGGTGCGGGGGCAGTGGATTCTCATGATGCCAAAACTTGTGTCTACTTCCTAAGAGTGCTCAGCCCTGCAGCTGAAGTCCAGGAGGGTCTGGGCAGGGATCCCCAGAGCTGGTATCTCAGAACTGGGGTGCTAGTCTGCTGGGGGTTCAGGGTCTTGGTCTCCCCATCCTCGAGTGGGGAAGGGGGCCTGATGGCAGGATCTCAGTGAGGATGGGGCCATCCCAGCCGGGAGGCTTCAGAAATGTGTGGAGGTGTTGATTTATTTCTAGTTTTAGTTCAAAAAATTGTTTTGGTACCAAGTACTAAAATATCTATCAGATAAATATATAATAAAATATGGAAACACATGATTACAGATTAAAATATATTTACTTGGTTTTCAGTGACTTACCTTTTATTTTTTCCTGTATACTCAAGTCATAGGATATTACAGTCATTTGAAAATGTATATGAGCACGTAGGTTAGACCCCGTGTGAATTCCGTCTCAGGACAGTAAAGGAAGACGCTGCAAACTGTTTATTGCAAATGGGGGCATGGAGTCTGGTGGGATTGAGGAATACAGCGCTATGATTCTGATTTCATTGCAGTTGCCTTTCTTTAGCTGTCCTTGTTGGCTTATTGCTTTATTTTTAAAATTTTGTAGTCTGTCTACAACGTCCTGAATGGCGGAGACGTTCTGTTAGGCCTAGAGGGTTGTATGTGTAAAAGGAATTGTTGTGGATTCGCACGTGTGTATTATATTTGGAAGGAGACTGGGGGAGGCTGCTGAAGCAGGGTGGGGGGAAGAGCTGCCCCCTCTCTCTGCAGGACTCCTTCCCTTTTGTCTCTTCCCCCTCCTGTGGTGTGCCCACGCCTTTCCCCACACGCCTGTCCTCCCGAGCTCTGGCGTGCTCTTCTGTCCAGGGCTGGACAAGGCAGGACCCTGTCACGCTCATCTCTGGGACCGGGAGCAGCTGTCACCAAGCAGGAAACATAGGAGGTGCCCGATGGGTATTTATGGGCGGAACTCCCTGTCGTGTGCTTCCCACAGAGGTGTGGTGTCAGCCTTGGTCAGGGTGGAAACAGTCAGCATCCAGCTTCCTCGTCATCTAAGAGTGGCTCTCACTGTCTGGGTCTGAGGACATAGACGGATGTGTCTCCTCCAGGAACAGGGCTGGGAGCACAGGTCCTGTAAGGTTTGGGAGGATCCCATGTTACGTGGCCTTGCTGGGTTCCAGGACAGTGGCTCATGTGTACAAGAGAGTGACCCACTGAAAGTGCTTTTCACATCTCGTGGTTCAGTTTTGTCCCCTCAACAGCGCTGATGAATAGAATGGTCCCATCTCCCCATGTTATGGAGGACAAAACTGGGGCTCACGGGCGTTCATTAGCCTGTCCAGTCTCAGAGCCAGCAAGCAGGACAGCCAGCACCGACCACGAGGCTTCTCCTCCTGACATGTCTGCAGAGTGTGGCGGAGAAAACCAGATATGGGGACCAGGCAGACTTGAATGCCAACTCTTCCACTCCCTTGCTGGGTGACCTTGGGCTTGTCCCTTAACCTCTCTGGACCTCAGTTTCCCAGTCTGAGGGATTCCCAGCACTGTAGCAATTTCTTGAGTCATTATTAGGATTCATTCAAATAGTCTCTATCAACTTCTCAGCCTGGTGGCTCAGAGCACAGCCTCGGCGGCCATGCCTGGTCCTCTCCTGGCAGCCGTAGGACTTAGAGTGGAAAGGCTCATCTCCCCGTGCTTCGCTGTGCTCACCTGTGGCCGGAGGGTGACAATAGTCCTCCCCCACGGAGTTGCTTTGAAGATGAAATCGGTTCAGGGGAGGCACTCAGGACAGCCCCCGCACACAGTTACCGAGCTGTGTGTCCCTGGGCAGGTCACTTAGCTCCTCTGAGCCTCCATTTTCCCCATCATGAGATGACCCTGCCTGAGCCCAGTAGAGAGCAGGGCCCTTGGAGATATTATTGTAACTGCCAGTGTGGAGAGCTCCGAAGAGGAGATACGGGGGCTGGGGAGCACAGAGGAAGGGACAGTGGCGGGGGGGTGGGGGTGTGCATTCCTTTCTCGGAGCAGCACCAGGTAAGGGGAAGCCCTTTTCTCCCGGGGTAGCGGTTAGATTCAGAGGACCCGTGCCCAGGTGCCGGCTCTGTCCCTCCAAATCCTCAACATTCAGTTTCTTCCTCTGTAAGGGGAGGGTGATAACACCAGGGCTGCTGACTTCTTGGGCTTATTTTGAGTAAGGGGCAGTGAAATACTGATCATGACAGAGTTTAACAAACTCGAAAATTCGTGGCTAACGATCACATATGGCGAGGGGCAGCTTACCCTGGTGGGGCACCAAATGCCCCTTCCTTGTTCTGAAAGGGTTAATTCATGTCCTAAAATTTCCAGCACAGGCAGTAAGGTAGTTAGTTTCTTGCTGTTCTCCATAATAATGACTAATGTTAATGACCATTTATTATGTGCCGGTAACTCCTCTGAGCTCTTTATGGGCCTTAATTCATTTCGATTCCCACCATCCTTAGGAGGTAGCGTCATTGCTTGTCGTCGCCATTTTTACAGAGGAGAAAGCTGAGACACAGAGACGTTAATTAACAGGCTTAAGGTGCTCAGCCAGAAAGTGATTGAGCCGGGATTCAAATCCCTGCTGGCTGGCCCCTGAGCCCACAGGCTGACTCTCCCTGTCCCCACAGACACATGGCACTTGGTGAGAACCAACTCAGCAAGCCCATGGCTGATTATTGCAAAACCTCGACCCGTCGCCAGTGTGGCTATTAAAGAGAGGTCCCCTACACCCTGGAGGTCAGAATGGGTCATCCTCTGTCTTTGAGGCCCCCCGAGTACCCTCGAGTCACATGTGGATTACAGCTGTGAAAACCAGACCCATGCAGGCAGCAAGGCTGTGCCCGAGAGTCAGATAATTAACTAAAACTCTGGTCATGTATGAAATTGGCTCACCGAGAGTGTGTGTTATTTCATTTACTTGTTCGCCCACTTATGTAACATATATTCCCAGAGCTAATGTTCTGGGGGGAACAGACGAGAAGCACAGAGGAGAAGAACAGAGGAGAAGCACCCTCTTTCCTGCCCTGGCTCCGTGAGGTGGGGAGGCCGGTGTGCAGGTGACAAGTTTTGGATGATTGACCCCATGGAGGTCCACCCCAGGAGGCCTGAGAGCTCGCTACGTCTACCTGGGAGAGCCACGGAAGGAGTTAGACAGCAGGAGTGCAGTGGGGACAGAAGGTCGGGAGGGGGTGGTCTGCAGCCCTCTCTCGCTCTGGGTAAAGGGGATGGGACCATCTGGGGGGCTGCTGCGTGTTTTGCTTGGGACAGCTAGGGTTGGGGTGCATGTTGAGCTCGGGACACCGATGCAGGAGTAGACCTGGCCACAGGTGAGGAGGTCTGGTGCGCTGCCTTCGACGTGGAGACAACCAGGTGGCAAATGGACTTACAGTTGGGAAGGAGCTCAGAGGATCCAAGCTGGAGAGGAAGATCTGGGTGTGGTTCCCGCTCAGGAGTCTGTTCAAGCAGAGAGGATGCGCTCGCCCAAGAAGAGGGCTGAGAGGGAGGGGAGCGGGCCAGGGAATGGGAGAAGTTAGAGCCCCCTTGTGTGGCTAGCACCCACGGTGGCCCCCCTTCCCTTCCAGGCCCCCAGTGTCCGCTGCCGTTCAGCACGCCGGATGTGGCCGGTGGAGTGATCCTGTGTGAGCGAGCCTCGGGTGCAGGAGGAGCCCCCATTCAGCGGTGCCGGCTGCTGTGCCGCCCCGGCTATCGGAGCGCCTTCCTGCCGGGGCCACTGGTCTGTAGCCTTGAGGAGCAGCGCTGGGTGTCCCAGCCGCCCCAGCCCCACACCTGCCAGCGTGAGTGTCCACCCAGCACCCAGCTTTCTCTTGGGGCTCAGGGCGGAGCACCTGCATTTTCCCCCACCCGCGTGCAGCATTTCCATGGTAAGCCAGGTGGCATCAGGAGGAGGAGAGAGGGCCCCACGAAGCATGTTCTAGAAAGAGCAGATGGGCCTCACAGATTCCTAGGGTTAAGCTTTATTTGGGACTTCTCTGGGACGATCTGCTCCTTGGGAAAACTGCCAGCATCTCGGGCTCTCCTGGGACGTCGTGGATACAGGACTATAAGTAGGAAATGGGTGTTCCAGTGGCCATATTGGTTACTGTGGTGTCGACAAGCTCAGAGCTGTTTGTCTGGGCTCTGAGAGCAATGCTGCCTCACGAGCCTCTCTCTCTCCTAGGTCCGTCTGGGGCTCTGTGGCTAATGCCTGGCAGAGCTCTGGGGCCTGGACCCTCTAGGTGGGCATCAGTTCTGATGGCTGTGTGGCTGGGCCCTTGGAATATCAGCAGAGGTCCTCTCTCCTGCTCTCCCAGCGAGCCTGTTGGTGCGCCCACATGGCTGTGAGGCCTTAGTGGGCTCTGACTGCATCTGCCTTGGCTGAGGCTGGCCATGATTACTCACAGGCTAGCAGGGCTGGGGAGGGTGCTGGGACCTGCACGGGGTCCCCCCAGGGCACTGGGAGGAGTGTCTGAGACAGATGCCCAGATCCTGGGGCTGTCACAAGCCTCTGGGTGGTTGTCAGAAGACAGTATTTGTGGCAAAGCTGCTTGGGATCGAAAGAAAAAAAAAAGAAAAAAAAAAAAACAAAAAACAAATATGCTATCCAGAAGAGCATCTGGGTGGCTCAGTTAGTTTAGCGTCTGACTCTTGATTTTGGCTCAGGTCCTGAGCTCAGGGTAGTGGGACCAAGCCCCGCATTGGACTTTGCACTGAGCATAGTGTCTACTTAAGATTCTCCCTCTCCCTTTGCCCCTCTCCCTGCTAAAAAAAAAAAAAAAAAAAAAAAAAAAAGTCCAGAAAAAGGTCAATATGATTTGGACAAATAAATGGTCTGTCTCCCTGATGGTGACAAAGTGGCCTAAGCTGAAATTAAGACCAGGCTAGTCAAGACTAGATCTAGAGTAAGGCACTTGGGAGAAGAGGGGAGTGGGTCTCGAACCCTTAAGGTTGTATGCAGAGCCATTGTGTATGACTGTATAGGTTGTGCACTGAACAATCTTAGAGTATGCCTTTCATATAGTCTATGGTGCCCATCTTAACCGGCAAAATCCTATGTAGCAGCCCTGTTTTGAATGCAAGATAACATGGAAGATTTTCTAAGAAGAAATGTCCCGCCTGGACCCCCCAAATGTAGAGCAGTGTGCTTTAGAAGCCAAGGCAGGACTGAGCATGCCATGAGGATGCTAAGTAATTTCAGAGCCATCATGCTAGGAAGTGCTTCGACTCTGAGGACGATAGTGCAAGGTGGTAGTGCTTGTGTGTTCTAAGCTAAATGAAGAAGGGTGATTTCACAGAAAAAAACAAAGAAAAGAAAGGCGTCCCACAGGTGTGTTGCCTATGTCTGCTGACCTCCGGGGCTTGTGTGCAGGGCCCCAGCTGTGGCAGACCCTCCAGACCCAAGGGCAGTTCCAGCTCCGGCTCCCTCCTGGCAAGATGTGCAGTGCTGACTACGCAGGCTTGCTGCTGGCTTTCCAGGTCTTCATCTTAGATGAGCTGGTGGCCCGTGGCTTCTGTCAGATCCAGGTATGTCCCTGACCTTCTGCACGAGTGGGGGCTTGGACTGGGCTCTGGGTCACTGTGGCAGAGGACGTCAGGGCTCAAATGAACCTAGGGTTCGCCTCTCACTCATTTTACCAATAGGCAAAGTGAGGTTCAGGACAAGAACGTCCCTTGGCCAAGGCTAATCACAGAGTGGTGGGATGGAATCCGTACTCATCACTGGCCATTCTTTCTGTGTAAAGATGTCAAACCAGATGTGTGCTGAGCGCTCACGATGCACCAAGCACGGCTCGCTGTTGGCTGGATTAGCAATGCTCATGGGCACCCTATTATTACTCCCGCTTTGTAGATGAAGCCTGGAGGACTGGCATAATTGTCCAGAGCCACACAGCTGGGGATGAGGAGCCAGGCAGATGACATGGGGACAGAGCTATGAACGCCTGTGGAGGACTGCCACCACCCATGGAGGAAGGGCTGTAGGAGAACGGAAATGCCAGGATTCACTCCCTGAACCACTGTGCCAGACGTGTCTTTAACAAACCTGCTAGAAGGCATAATGGACCTTCCCTGGAAGGACACTATTGCATGCTAGCAGACAGACCTAGTCCTGTGAATAATAAATGTCAGAGTTTTTAGCTATGTAATAAGCAAAGGCTTCTGTGATTTGAAGTCACAAATATTCACAGAAGGAGTCTTTTTTTTTTTTTTTAATTTTACCTTCTCTAATCTTAGTGTGTGTCCAGGTTCTTCTTCTTTTTTTTATTTATTTGACAGAGAGAGAGAGAGAGAGAGATCACAAGTAGGCAGAGAGGCAGGCAGAGAGAGAGGGAAGCAGGCTCACCGCCGAGCAGAGAGCCCGATGCGGGGCTCGATCCCAGGACCCTGAGATCATGACCTGAGCCGAAGGCAGAGGCTTAACCCACTGAGCCACCCAGGTGCCCCCAGAAGGAGTCTTTAAAAATTGCTCAATTTGGGACATCTGGGTGGCTCAGTCAACTAAGTGTCTGACTCTTGATTTCCACTCAGGGCTTGATCTCAGAGTCTTGGGATCGAGTCTTGAGTCGGGCTCTGCACTCAGCTGGGAGTCTGCTTCAGGATTCTCCCCCTCTCCCTCTGCCCCTCCCCCTGCTCATATGCACACTCTCTCTCCCAGATAAATAAATCTTAAAAAACAAAAGTCGCTCAATTAAGTAAGTTCTTGTTTTGTTCAAACCTTGTTAACTCATAGAGCAACTCAGTTTTAACCCCTTATGCTAAAAATTTTTGGAGAATATACATTTTCACAAAACCAAATACAGAGAGTCATACTTCTAAGACAAAGACAAACATAGATTGCCCCCTTTTATCCAAGGAAATGTACTTGACAACATGAGCAGTGACATGTATTAATTATTGAGCCCGGGCTCTGTTCCTGGGACTGGGCTAGAAGCTCTACATTCCTTATCTCTACTTATCACAGCACCTTGCCCAGTGAGCATCAGTAATCCCTAAGTTACAAGCGTGTTAACTAAAGCCCACTGAAAGTAAGTAAGTTGCCCAGGATTTCACAGAGCTAAGTCCAGGTCCTTCTAGACTCTTTCATTATACCAGGTTTTTTCCTTCCTTCCTTCCTTCTTTCCTTCCTTCCTTCCTTCTTTCTCCCATTTGACAAATGTTTGTGTGCCTGTCACAGGCTAGGGACTGTTTCAGGCACTGAGGACTAACAAAGGCAAAACAAAGCCAGGCACTAGTTAAAGTGGTCAGGACAGACTTTAATCAGTAATATACTAATGCTGTAGGGAAAAGGAATCCAGCTCGACTGGGACTCAACTTTGATTTGTGCCTGGACCCTCACGATCCTCAGAGGGAAGACGGGGTTACTGGTGCCTTGCCGGCTGGGGTTGGGTTGAAGGGAGAGTGGAAGGAAGTAACGTAAGGCACATTCTGACACCTGGTGTGGGCTCAGCAAGGTTGGCTTCTGACTCTGTTCTTTTTTTTTTTTTTTTTAATTTTTGTTGTTGTTGTTGTTGGGGAGGTGCCTGGGTTGCTCAGTCTGTTAAGTGACTGCCTTCAGCTCAGGTTGTGATCCTGGGATTGAGTCCTGCGTCGGGCTCCCTATTCAGCAGGGAGTCTGTTTCTCCCTCTCCCTGTCTCTCAACCCCTCCTCCCCCACTTGTGTTTGGTCTTTCTCTCTCTCTCTCAAATAAATAGATTAGATCTTAAAATATATATATATACAAATATATATATATATATATATATATTATACATATATGTATTTTTTTTTGAGAGAGAGAGAGAGAGAGAGAGAAAGTGAATAGGGGCAGAGGGAAAGAGGGAATCTTAAGCAGGCTCCATGCCCAGCACAGAACCCAACTTGGGGCTCTATCTCATGACCCCAAGATCATGACCTGAGCTAAAATCAAGAGTCAGTTGCTCAACTAACTGAGCCACCCAGGCGCCCCAGAGACTCTGTTCTGGAACTTAAGGCATCTCTCTCCACGTAGGCAAAGACTTTTGGGACCCCTGTTTCCATTCCTGTCTGCGATGGCTCCACGGTGCAGGTGGAGTGTCTGACTGGGGAGCGTTTGGGAGTGAACGTCACGTGGAAGGTGCCACTGAAGGATGTCCCACCGGCTTCTCTTCCTGATTTGCATGACATTGGTATGTTTGGCGACACTATGGCCTTGACATTATATAGCTTCTTGGAAGCTCTTTCTCCATCTGTCACATGGAGACAGTGGAGCCTATAATGCCTTCCTGGGAGCTGCTAATGAGCGAATTATGGCCTGGCCCTTGGAGGACCCAATTATTAAAAAGTATATAAAAATCAGCATCCTGCTAGTGGCTTACTAGAGTTAAATAATATCTCCTGATTACACTTCCGTGGATAGTTTCTAATTGTTCCCTCGATTTGCTGGGCACAGAGAGGGAGACGGTTGTGAAGAAGGGGAGAGTGGGGGGGTGGCAGATCTGAATTGGTTTATAATTTATGTTCTGCACACTTGCAATTATAACACATCTCAGACCACTTATGCTCTTTAAACCCATTATAACACAGTGTCAAGTGGGGCAGGTGTGTGGATGAACTGAGAGAGTGGAGGATCCGAGAAGGAGGAGCAGAGTGGACCGTACGATGGTGCTGTGAGCCAGTGTAGACATAATCTGTATTGTGACTGGGGGTGGGCAGCCCCCTTTGCTCTCCTACCACCCAGTGGCCAGACACCCAGGGTCAGTCCTGGCTGCAGCTTGACTTCTGTTCGACGATGGGGAGCTTCTGGAAAATGCTGCCAGAGTGTGACCCCGGGGAAGAGACTGAGTGTCTCTCATTGTGCAGTCCTCGTGGCACTGGTATCCCCCAAACAGTGTTAGGAATCAGGGGTCCTTTTCTGCTGCTGGAAAGAGCTTGGAAGATTCATGTGAGTTTGAAGATGCAAAAGGAGGAGAGGTTTATTTCTGGTGTCCATGCTGACGACTGTGATTTCAGGCCTTGGGCTTGTTTTCTGTAGCCTGCCGTAGCATGATGCTCATTGTGTGTGGGACTCCATTCCAGCTCCAGAAGTGACACTCATCTGCTTTTTTCCTAGGAAATACTTATGGATCAACAGCTGGATGCCTTTTCACTGTTTAACTAACCACTGAGGTGGATGCCTATGTTGCCTCCTGGAGGCTAGGCCTTCTCTTTGAGTGGTCCCATCATACGCATTTGCTCTTAGAATCTTCACCGATTACAAGAGAGGCATTGTCAGCCGCATTTTGCAGACGGGGAGAGAGAGGTTCAGAGATCGTGGTTTGCCGAAGGTTGGAAGAGTTGTGTACCCATATAGAACACCTGACATTACTGACTGAAAATAGGATATCTTGTACCGACGGGTCTCATGTTGGTGCCACAGAAATGACAGGATCCAGAGACCTGGGTTAAAGTCCTAGTTGCATCACTGACTCTTGTGTAACCTTGGGCCAATCTGTCTCCTTCTATAGGCCTCAGTTTCTCCCTCTGTAAAATGAGTAACCAGGCAATGCTTACATCTCATTTCTATGTGGACATTCTGGGTGGCTCTGCCCCTTGGTCTCCCCTGGTCCTTGCAGAGAACAGTGGTGACATTCCTGCCTCATCCCGTGTCTTGCAGAGGAGGTCTTAGTCGGCAAGGATCTCATTGGACGCTTCACAGATCTGATCCAGAGCGGAGGGTTCCAGCTTCATCTGGATTCCAAGATCTTCCCGGCAGACACCTCCATTTACTTCCTTCAAGGAGACCACTTTGGCACCTCTCCCAGGACATGGTTTGGCTGCTTGGAAGGATTCCACCAAGTCTTGGCTACCAGCAATGACACTCAGGACCCGTTGGGGTGTGGTAGGTCCACTCCTTCCCCTGGGATTGATGTTTTCAGACATGTGAGGCTGTGGAAAAGGCCACCAGAGCCCTGGAGACAGGTCACTCTGTATTTACAGAGTGGGGAATAACTCATTTAATTGTCCAGGTAAAGCCTTTCAGTTATCCACTCTGAGTAGGCATGTGGTCATCACCCCATCAGGTAGTGGCCGAAACTAGAGACATAGGTGACATGACCGAAGTGATCGTTCTTCTTACTTCTTGCCAGGCTTGGGCCTTGGGGTCTGGGCCATGTTGTCTTTGTGGATAAGGCTGATGTCCATCCTGTGTGCCTGCTGACATTTCTTAGTCTGGTTATGGCAATGTGGTCCTCATCACCACGTCCAAATGGCCATTGATCAAACTAGGACTTCACCCTTCGGGGGAGGCGATTCCTGGAAAAAGTTAACAGGGGTTGTCCTTCCTTGCTCTTCCCCTATGTAGCTTTGGAAGTGTTTTTGTTTGTTTGTTTGTTTGTTTTTCCAAGAACGCAGCTGCAAGTTTATTGAATGGCAGCTGCATGAGTCTCTTTGGCCACCATCACGAGTCAACACAAACTCTGGCCCTAAGATAATCCATATTTATCATCATCCAGCTCTATAGGTTTGAATTCCTGGTCTGGTCTCATGGAGCCAAAAACCATGGTGTCAGCAGGGCTGTGTTCCTACCAGAGGGGATCTGTTTCCTTGACTTTTCTGGGGTCTACACGTTGCCCGTATGTCTTGGCTCGTGGCTTCCTTCCTTCATCTTTGAAGCCACAGTGCTGTAGCTCTCTGAACACTCCCATGGTCACAGCTCCTTCAGACTCTGTCTTTCCCTTCTTATGACTCTGGTAGTCACACATAGCTGGGCAATCCAGGACACTGTCCCTACCTTCGGGTCAATTGGTTGGACCAGTTTCCCTTTGCTGTGTAACCTACTGTGTTTGTGGCTACCGAGGATCAGGATGTGGCCGTCTTTTCTGCCTCCTACTTCCAAGGGCTCATGATGAGAAGCCTTCCTCCCCTGTGGCATGAGACAGAGGAGCATTGTTGCTGAGCTGCAGAAAGGGAAGATGTTTTTCAGTTATTTATTTTCCATTATTTATATTGGTTGTAACACAAGAACTACACAGCCTCTCCTCCTGTGAAATGGGCCAAGTTCTAAACTCCACATTGGATTTAAGATTCAGCTGACTTTTACCACAGAAACCCAGAGATGCACCCACTACCCCCACTGCCCACTAATATCTACAGAAGATTTTGCAGTTTACAATGCACTTTCAGAATTATTTACCACTCATGATGGGCCCTGGTGGCACATCATTCCCCCATTTAACAGATGAAGAGTTTGAAGCTCAGATGAAATGAGCTATAGCATGTGTCGTGTCCAGAGCAGGGCTGACTCAAAGGAGGGACTCAGCTTCATAAAACCAATCATCTGTGGGTGTGTAACCCAAGGTCCTCTGGGACCAGAGCTCATGCTCTTTCTATCCCATAGAGATGCCCAAACAAAGAGGATAAGAAGTAGGTGGAGTGGAAGGTGTCACCTGCCAAGGTGGGTGAAACAGGGTCAGAGTGATGGAGGCGTTCAGAACACCCGCCATTGTGTTCTTACATTTACCAGGAAGAGCTATGGACTCCACTGCTGTGTATGTGTGTGTGTGTGTGTGTGTGTGTGTGTGTTGGGGAAGAGTGTTGCGGGGGTGTATTTGGAGGAGCAGCAGCAAGAATCTGCTTTTGTAGTAACCCCAGGTAGTGTTGGGAAGGGAGTCCAGGAACCCCACTTCGGTGCACTCCCTGGAACGTGGTGCCCAGAGGAGGAGGATCAGGAGATGGAGACAGATACGAGGCAGGGGCCAAGTGAGAGACCCTTTACTGGCTCTGCCTTTGCATTCCCCCCACCCCATGACCCTGCTCCTGCATATAAAATCAAGCTCTGGTTCAGAAATCTGACCCTGAGTTTCCTTCTAGGGAACTCCTTTGGTGATTAGATTATTTCATGTCTAACAAGATGGGTAGCCCAGCTCAGCAGGAAAGAGGGCAGGAAAGGCTGAGCTAGGAGCACAGCAGTCTTGTCTGAAGGACCAGTGGGGGCACTGGTGGGTAGAACTCAGGGTGGCAGAGTTTTAGGGCGAGTGGGAACCACAGGGTGGCCTGGAAATGGGACTAAGTAAAAGGTTTTGCCTGGGCTACACTTGCTGCCGGACAGGACTTGGCACTCTTGTTCCACAAAGGGCCAGAATGCAAGTATTCTGGGCTTCCTAGACAATACAGTTTTTGTCTCAGTGACCTAACTCATCCATGGTAGGGAGAAGAGCATGGCTGTGTTCTAATAAAGCTTTACTGGCCAAGCAGAAGGGGAGTTGCATTTGGCCCATGGGCTGGAATTTGCCAGTCCTAGCTCTAGATAAACCTACGTTCTGTTTCACAGCTATAGCTCTTTATTGACTGCAAAGAATCGTTGATCGTGCCATTCAGCCCTACCTCCTTATTCCAAATGGTTAGAAAAACCGGGAATGGAGATCACAAAAGCAGCACTGAAAGCTCTGGGTTTTCTCTGCTGTCAGTGATAATATCTACTTGTTATTGAGTTTCTTTTTTTTTTTTTTTTTTTTAAAGATTTTATTTATTTGTCAGAAAGAGAGAGAGAAAGCACACATGCAGGCAGAGAGACAGGCAGAGGTGGAGAGAGAGGCGGAGCGAGAGGCAGGCTCCCCGCTGAGCAAGGAGCCCGATGCGGGACTCGATCCGAGGACCTCAGGATCATGACCTGAGCCGAAGGCAGCGGCTTAACCCACTGAGCCACCCAGGCGTCCCTGTTATTGAGTTTCTAATATGTGCTGGGTCTTCCTAGCATTTCTCTGGTCTAGAGGGTCAGGTATTATCAATCCCATAGTATGGATGAGGGAGCCAGTGGTATTAGGAAACTGCTCTTGGAAGCCATGTGGATACAAGTCCTGGGTCCAACACCTTCTCAGAGTGGGTTCTTGGGACATTGCTCATCCTTGCTAGGCATAATCTGAAAAATAGGGAAAATAAGACCTATTTCAGGGGGGTCGTGGTTTGCACAACATCATGTAATCAATACAAGTATATCCCTTCACATGTGGGAATGCTCCACAAGTGGCCTCGTCGATTGGCCCTGCTGGGATCCAAACTCAGCTCCACTGATTCCAGATGCTCTGTCCTCTGCATCGTGTGTCGCTCTTCTCAACAAAGGGGCTCTTAGTGAAATCACACCGTTGGATTCTTGTGTCTCTTCTTATTGGCTCTTTGCCCCTTCCGAGGCACATCTGGAACACAGCTGTGTGGTTGCAAGCAGAGCGTTGTCCTGTGGAGACGAAGCAGCGTTCCTGTGTGTCATCTCAGGGGGGCTAAGCTGGATGATTCCCCCAGAGGGCAATGACTCAGGGGGTTGAGTGGGAATGTCCCCCTCCCGTGACTCATGTAGGCATGGAAGCTTGTGTTCGGTGAACAGAGACCACAGGGAGGAAGGGGCTTTGTTTGCAGCTTCGATGGGGTCAGTTACATTCACCCTCTTGCCTCGAGGCCAACCACGCAGCTTCCCTTTAGAATGACCGGTCGGCTGCCTTCATACCAGTTCAGTCCATTAAGGAAAATCTTAGAGAAATTATCTGGATTTTCTATTTGCCATTCTAGACAGCGTAAACTTTCACTCATCCACTACAAGTTCTTATAACAGAGTTAGTTCTCTATTTTTTTCCCCCTGAAGTAATATGTTACATCTTGTTTCCTTCCTCCTCCTTTCTTTCCTCTTCCTTTCTTCTTCCCGTCTATGCGTGTAGCCATCCATTCAAATTTTCAAATCGTAATTATGTGTTAAACATCAGTTTGCATACTTAGGCAGGCCAAGGTCATAGCTCTGTGTTTAAAGAACTCACAGTCTGGGTGTGGAAGAGGGAAATGAAAAGCCAGATAAATGTCCATGTCAAAGCCTTTGACGTCGCCATCAGGGCATTCAGGGAAGACTTGCTGGGGCGGCAGGGGCGGCTTGACGTCTTGAAAGGCGCGTTGGAATCGCTGCTCAGGCAAGAACAGACAAGAAGTGGGGTGTGTGCCTGTGTGTGTGTGCATGCATGCGCGTGTGCATGCGTGCCCCCGTGCCCCTGTGCCCCCATGCTGAGGGTGCTACAGTGCCGAAGGGCATTCCAGAGGAGGAGACTGGAGCAGGGCGTTGCAAAACTGTGGCTTTAGGGGGACAGTGCAGGTGGCTTATGTGGCTGGAGAGTGGGGTGTGTGGGGGATATGACAGGAGACGTACCCAGAGAGCTAGGAAGGAGCCAGAATGGGAGGGGCCTGGGGCCTGCCAGGGCCAGCCTGCGGGGGCTGTTGGGGGGAGGATTTCAGGTTGGAGAGTGACAGGGCCAGATATGGGGTTGAGCAGAGCAGGTTAAGGAGTGAAGGATGCTTACACTTCCTCCCAGATGTCCTTCCTCCACAAAGACACGTGTGTCATTGTTTGGGGCCCATCGGGATGGGTTGGCAGGAGGGACAGCATGACCTGGAAGTTTTGTGAAGCTCTCAAACTCAAACCAGCCAAATTGTCTCATTTTATGAAGGAGGGAACTGAGACCGAAAGGGTTTCTGATGAGTTCGTGGAGGGGGTTAATTGACGGATAAGCCCAACCTGTTGCTGTGGATGGAGGGGTTCTTCGAGAGCCCACACCTGCCAGGGGAGGGTGAGAATATCGAGCCTCTACCTGGTGCTGACTTACACGGGGTTTCCATGGGTGGAAAGGCTTTGGCGGCACAAGCAGAGAGAAACGGGACACAGGTTCCTGGTGCATAGTCGTGAGGCCTGCAAATTACTGAGCTTGTGACAAAAATTAGTCCCTGCTCCCCTCTTTGGCCCCTCTTCCTGCATGCTGGGTTCGCAAACAGAACACCTCAGGCTGGTGGAGAAGGCTTTGTTTTCCTTCAGCAATGAATCTGGAGACTTCCTGAAAAAACAGTCACAGTCCTGGGGTTCAAACACTCGAGATGATCAGCGAGCTGACTCATAGGAATAACGAAACCCCACTCTCTAAGGGAGGGTATTAATCGCTCAGGGTGGACCGGAAAACACAGTGCTCAGTTTCCAAGCTGTTTCTCGAGTTTCTGGTTTACTCAGATGTGCCGAGTACGTGTGCACACTACAGGTAGTGCGGGTCAGGTCAACACTGGCTCCACGTCCCACACGTCCGCACTCACTTCTTCGGCAAGGGAAGGTGGTTGAACTGGTGGATGGAGCAGGGAACAGGACTCACATCCCACCTCTTTCACCTCACCTCTTGGTCTGCCTTGACTTTAAGCTTCAGCTGTCTCCGGTCTAGGAGAAGGTACCTTTCTCATAGGGCCTTGAGATAACACGTTGAAACAGTCTGGCACCATGCTTGGCATAGCCTCTGATTTTACATCCTCACTGCCCTTTGCAGAAAAGCATGCTAGGGAGTCAGCACGAATGTCCCAAGGCTCTGCATTCTCTTCTGTGAAATGAGGTTAAAATCCCAACTCACGGGTGTGTGGTGGTCATGTCCACGAAACATATGGCAGGGTGCCAGGCACAGAGAAAGTGTCCTAAGAGTGGACAAACTTCCAGCGCTCACCTTCACCGGGGAACAGCTCACTTCTTCTGGAAGTCATTTGGCAATATCTTGGGAACACAACCCAGCACCAACAAAGAAAGCAGAAAGAACCTCTTTCTCCCACTCCTTCTCTGAGTTCTTAAATCAGTGTGGCCTAGTTCATGTTCACTTTCTGGACCCTAACTTAGAACTCTTAGAAGATAGGCGTCTCTCCAGTTGGAGTTTCTAGCTTCTCAGCCCATGTCATATCAGAGGAAGCAAATTAGGAAAGACTGGGTGTCAGAGGGACAGAAAGCTCCGAGATTCTGCAGACTAACGGGTAGCACTGGGAGGTGAGGGATGAGGCCAGTGAGGCATCTGGGGGCAAGATGCACGGAGGCTTCACTCTCAGGGTCACACTTGATATTTCTGAGTAAGTCAGAAACCCAGCAACCCAACAGTGAGGGCCTCCACAAATCCTGCGTACTGGGTGTCTCACCTCACTGTGGTCGCAGATCTGAGCAATGCCACTGATGACCCACCAACAGGAAATGGCCACATGAGTCAAAGGTGATGGTGCTGACCTGCTGAGATTGCCCTGTTTGGACAGAAGGGGCACTGAGGCCGGCTCCAAGGAAGGATTCCCTCAAGTATAAAAATAGTGATGGGCGGGGGGATGGTTTAAATAGGTGATGGGGATTGAGGAGTGCGTGTGTCGTGATGAGCCCTGGACGGTGCATGGATTTGCTGAATCACGATCCTGTACACCTGAGATGAATATAACACTGGATGTTCATTAACTGGAATAAAAATAAAAACTTTAAAAGAATCATGACCATTTGCTGAGCACACATAAGAGTCTGGCATGATGATCTGTGCCTTCTGTACATCATCCTGCATTCCCATGGGATGATGCTAACTTTCATGGAGGAGAAAATGGAGGCTCTAAGAAGTCCAAAGTCATTTGGGAGTAGCAGGCAGAGGGATATGAGCCAGTCTGGCCAACTCCAAAGCTTTTCCCCCTGGCTGGGCTCCACCATGGCCCTCACCTAGGGCAGTGTTCCCATGGTGACCGAGGGATGGACCCTCCTGTTTCAGGTTGTTCTCCAACCTCGTCTCCGGCCATTCTTCCCTTTGTCTACTAAGCTCTAGCTTCATAGCTGGCTTTGTCTGGCTTTTTCCTTTCCATTCCTTAAATAATCCAAACTCATTCCTGCCTCAGGACTTTTGTCCTTGTGGTTCCCTCTGCTTGGGGTTCTCCTCACCTAGCTCTTTGCCTAGGGCATTCCCCATCATTCAGTGTCAAACATCACCTTTCAGAGGGCTTTATTACTAACAAGTGCTGCTCTCCCGCCTCACTTTACCCATATCTGAAGTTCTTTTCTGACGCTTCTTATCCTACATCCTGTCAGCTCTTGGGGAGCAGGAAGCTTGTCTACCATTCCCACAGCTTAGCCTTGATTGTGGGAGCCTGGCAGGTAGCAGATTCTCTGTGGGTACTGGTTAAGTGAATGAGCTCTTGTGCTGCTGCTGGGAATTAGCATACCCTGTGTGTTTTGAGGTTCAACTACAAAGCAAGAGCCTTCTCTTTAACATCATTTCTCTGTTTATCTTTTCTAGTTAAGTGTCCTGAAGGAAGCTATTTTCAGAAGGATATTTGTATTCCCTGTCCTGTTGGATTCTACCAAGAACAGGCAGGGAGCATGGCCTGCGTCTCATGTCCCCTGGGCAGAACGACCATTTCCCCTGGAGCTTTCAGCCACATGCACTGTAAGTCCTGCAGGGTTCTAGTGTGAAAGAGAAACCCTACAATGCAATGGGGACACAGCAGAGTGGCTCAACCTTGGCGCTATTGAAATTTTGGGACAGAACATTCCTTTTGGGGACTGCCCCATGCATGGCAGGATGTTTATTTAGGGATATCACTGACCCTTACCTATTACATGTCAGTAGCACACCCTCCCCTCAAGTTGCAACAATCAAACATGTCTGGAGACATTGCTGAATGTCTCTTGGGTGGGGCACATAGTTGCCCATGCTGGAGAAGCATTGCATAGAGAGCATAGTAATCAAAGGGGCCCCACCTCTGAATGCCTATACTCCTCTGCCAGGATCTAGGCCAGACATTTTACCTCTGTTATCTTATTAAATCCTATCGAACCCCCTTCTGGGTAAATATTATTAGCCCAACCTTTACAGATAAGAAGGCGAAGACTCAGAGAAGTAATTTTACCAAAGTCATTCAACTAATAGGTAACATAGCTGGTCTTTGTTTGATCTTGGCATTGTCTGATTCTGAAACTTCTGATTTTTGTAAGTCACCCTTATCAGATTGAGAAATGTAAGACATTTTCCACCCACAGTCATTACAAGTATGTAGCTCATGTTCCCTTTCTGGCCCTGTAAATTTCTTAGGACTGAGTGTACATGTGGCCTTCCCATAGGTCATGTGATTTCACTTGGCCTACTTACTTAGGAGTCACCTGGGTATTGTTGGGTTTTCCTAGCAAGGACCCACAGCCTGCCTCATTGTGTGCATCTTTCCATGTTAGCCTAAAATTATGCTAACATGAAGCAAACCATCAAAGATTTAAATCTGAATAGATTTTAGAATTTTAAAATAATTCACCCAAAGAGATCAAGTCACATTCTCTCATTAGTTTCCTGACCAGAAATAAAGATTTTATTAATTTATTGAGAGCGAGAGAGAGAAAACATGAGCAGGGGGAGTGGCAGCCAAGGAGTCCCTCAGAGTGACAAGCGGACTCTGCACCTAGCTGGATGGCAGGGCTCAATCCCAGGATCCTGAGATCATAACCTGAGCCGAAGTCAGACACTTAACCTACTAAACCACCCAGGCACCCCCCAGAGGAACACTTTCTTAAAAAGGGATCAATGCAATCCTCGGATCCTTGTTTATGAGGTGGCAGTGGGTGGGTGCTGTCGAAATGGCAGGGACGAGAGGAGGATCCTGAGGCTTCACACTAGCCAGACCCAGGTTGTTCCCCCCTCCTTCCTGCTGGCACTGTGACTGAGGCCTCCCTCGTTCCTTTTCTGAGTGTCAGCTTCCTTATCTGTTAGATGGGGCTCATGATACCTCCCTCATAAGATGGTTATGAAGCATGTCTTAGTTCGGGCTGCTACGTACAAATTACCCTAGATTAGGTGGCTTCAACAACAAATGTTTATTTTTCATGGTCTGGGAGGCAGGAAGTCCGAGATCAGGGCACTGGTATGGTCAGGGTCTTGGTGAGAGCCCTCCTCCTGGCTATACCCTCACGTGGCCTTTCCTTGGTGCATACACAGAGTGAGGGATCTCCTGTGTCTTTCTCTTCTCGTAAGGGCACTGATCCCATCACAGGGACCCCACCCTTATGACTTCTTCTAAACCTAAGCACCAGAGTCTTACCTCCAAATACCATCACATTGAGGGGTAAGGCTTCAACATCTGAATTTGGCAGGACATAAACCTTCAGTCCACAACAACGTGCGGCCCATTAAGATATTCAAGGTGAGCCGTAAGAATCATCCCCATCCTGCTTTGGGGGTGAGCTTTGATTGCATCTCCGTGCAGAAGTGGAGGACTGTCATATCATCCCCATTCTCCTGGGTGTCTTCCTTGAGTAACAGAATAGATTTCAGTGGGTGAGTCTCCAGGGTCAATGGTAGAGTCTACTCTCTGGGTATGTTTGTATCTAAGAACATCTCCATGACTCATTAATATCACCATTCTGCCTGTGTTCTTGTCTGATCCGTGTTCTTAGATGGAATTATATGAAAGAGAAGCACAAGGGAGGAGGGTCTGTGAAGTTTTAAGAGATGTCAAGTAATTACAGTATTTCCTTGGTTTCTTTCTTGGTGTTAGGCTAGCTCTTAGAATCTCAATTCCTCTATATTACTGTTCTCACCCACAAATACTTTCCTCCTCTGTTTCCTAACTGTGCAAGTCTACCAGATGATTTTGGAGGTTCTGTTGATAACCGAGTAGCTCTTCGTTTACTTGTTGGTTTATTGATGCTTTAATTCATATATGACATGCATGGCATGCAAAACATCCTATTTAAAAAGTAGCCTTTGTAGTCTCTCCCCCCAAAGTTGTAATTGATCATTAGTTAGTCATATAACTAATAGTCTTAAAATAGAGAAAACTAGATGTTCACAAGTCCTGGGCTGCATGAAAGAACATTTTCCACTTCTTGCCAGCCCTGGAGAACCAAGTCAAGGTATTCTCTTTTGATATCATTCGTCAAAAATGTATCAAGCACCTTTTTTAATCTTAAATTTTGATTGAATACATGAAACAAGTAGAGATAAATTCCTTGTCCTAAGGGAGTTTAGCGTCTGATAGGAAAAGAAGACATGTGAGTATGCAGATGAATGTGTGTAATTACTAATATAATGAAGATGGTTGTTTTATGCTACTGTAGCAACTGACACCAGGTCTGGAAGGACAAGTGGGGGCTAATCATGGAGCAGGTGGAGAAGAGAGACTTTGGGGCAGAGGAAATAGCTTAAGCACAGGAATAGAGTTATTTATCCATGGATTCAGCTAGTATTTATTGATTGGGTCTTTTTTTGGGGGGAGGAGTGTTTCTGGACCCAATTCCAATGTGTGTGTGTGTGTGTGTGTATGGTGGGGGTTTCCCCACACGAACCATAAGCAATTTGGACACTATCCTCTCAGAGATAGTACCAGATCCCACAGATTGAGGACTCAGTCCCATAAGAATGACCCCACTGCCCCCATCCTGTGCCTAGTGGAAAGCCCAGGCTACTACCTGTGTTTCTGATGGACAAGCTACAGGCTGGGAGCTCCACTGACCCCCTCCCACTCAGGTGTCACTCATAAGTCCAGGTTCTTATGTGTATTTCCAATCAACTGGCTCTGAAGCCGAGGTTCCCACTGCCTCCTCCTCGGGTGTGATTAATTTGCCAGAACAGTTCACAGAACTCACAGAAATGTTTTACTCAGTAGACTGCCAGTTTATGATAATGGGGTAGATCTCAGGAACAGGCAGGTAAGACAGGCACAGGGTGTGGCATGGGCAAGAGGCCTGGAGGTTCCACGCCTCTCCAGGCACATTGCTCTCCGCACATCTCTGCGTGTTCGCCCACCAGAAAGCTCTCAGAACCCCATCTTCTGAGTTTTTAGGGATGTTTCATTACAAGGCACGCTTGATTGAATCACCGGCCATTGGTGATCAGAGGTCAGAGGTCGAGACTGAAAGTTTCAATGCTCTGGTCACATGTGTGTTTGTCTTGGCAACCCCATCCTTAAGAGCAGTCCCAAAGTGACCTCTGTGATGTGACAAAAGACACCTTTATGGCTTTCACCACTTAGGAAATGACAGGAGCTTTCAGGGACTGGGTGCCAGAAATGAAAGGAAGTCCAAATATTTCTTATTATAAATCACAGTCTCACAATGGGGGAGCTTGTGTTATGGCAGACACTGAGCGAGACCCTGGGATCCTACACGGAGCAAAACCAGATCAAGTTCCTGCCAGCTTGGAGGTTCTCTAGGAAGCGAGGAGGGCAGTTGTCAAACCGTTCATTCACAGGGACAAATGGAAATAAAAGCCATGCTGCAGCAATGAGGAGAGGTATGGAAGGATGGGAGCATGTAATGTCGAGATGTTGGGGTCCCGGGGCCTCCCTGAGGAAGCAGGCATTGCATCGAGGGCTGCATCCGAGATGAAGGAGAGCTCCGGGTGCTGAGTGCCCTGTGCACTGTGGAAGCACAGGGGGCGTGTGTATAGTTAGACGGGCGCAGCCAGACCTCGGGGTTTAGTGGCCCCCCAGCAGTCTTTGACCGAAGGGTGGGAATACTGATGAATTTGAAGCTGGGGAGTGTCTGGGTGAGACCTGTGACTTGCAATCAGATGTCAACAACGGGCCACCTGGGACCACCAAGGAAAGGGGTCCTGAAAGCACATCAGTGATGGTGAACTCATGTCTCCGTTGCAGGTGTCACTGAATGTCAGAAGAGTGAGGAGGGCCTGTGGTGTGACCAGAACGGCCAGTACCAAGCCAGCCAGAGGAACAAGGACAGTGGGAAGGCCTTCTGCGTGGACGGCGAGGGGCGGAGGCTACTGTGGTCGGAAATGGAGGCCCCTCTCTCCGACTCCCAGTGTCTGAGTATGTGCTGGGGGTGAAATCAGCCACACGACTGGCTGGGGAGAGGGCATGGGCTCTCAGGGGACTTCTAGAAGTGGAGAAACCCATGAACTGCATTTGTTTCTGACTTTATTTTGGAAATTTTTAATCTGTGTAGGATCTGAAAGTGGGATAAACAAGTCACCTACCACCTAGGTCCAAAAACTGTCAGCATTTTCCTCCTTGTTCTTCCTCTCTCTTTTATTTTTGATCATTGGAGAGTAAATTTCAGACATCACGAAACATCACCCCCAAATACTCCAGTGTGTATGAGGCATGGATTTAAAAATAATGAACGAGCTGAGTTTCCCGTTCTTGTGGGCAGTGAGCCTCTAATAAGCTGGTCAGCTTTTCTCTTTCATCTGGATATTGTGGGAAGACTTGAATGCCAGTCCTGGTTCCATAACTTACTTGCTGGGTGACCAGAGCTAATCTCTCAACTTCTCTGACCCTCAGTCCCCCCAGCATTCTCCTGACCCTGAAGGGCCAATGCCATCCTACAAGGGCAACGAGCATTCACTGAGCACCATCCTGAGCAAGGCACAGCTGTTCAGTGACGTGATGGGTGGGAAAGTCCCGGGTGAGCCGACACTTGACCTACAATAGCAAGTGTGATGGGAGTCGTCGGGTCAGAACTAGTTCTATCTCGGTGGTGCCCTTGAGCAGCTCTGTAGTCTGAGCAAGCTACTGGCCTTCAAGAGTTTACTCCTCGGTCAAATGGGGCTGTTCATGCTTGCCTTGCAGGGGAGTTGAACATGTTAGCCATGACGTGACTGAGAGAGGTAGTAAGCTTATCAGAATCATGAGAAAACTCAGTCATATTAGCCGCCTGTTTCCTCCTCTGTGAATCAAGGAACAGGCAGAGGCATGCCCAATTCTGACCCTTCCAAGTCTTTAGGGCTTTGCCCGACCATTCTGCAGCCACCTTCCTGCCCGAGGTCTGGCTGACCTTTGCACGCCTGAGCAGACAGGGCTGACACCAGCTGCCCATATCTTTCAGATTTCTTTCTTTCTCTTTCTCCCTTTCTTTCTTTCTTTCTTTCTTTCTTTCTTTCTTTCTTTCTTTCTTTCTTTCTTTCCCTTTCTTTCTTTCTTTCTTTCTTTCTTTCTTTCTTTCTTTCTTTCTTTCTTTCTTTCTTTCTTTCTTTCTTTCTTTCTTTCCTAAAGATTTTATTTATTTATTTGACAGAGGGAGAGAGATCACAAGTAGGCAGAGAGGCAGGCAGAGAGAGAGAGGAGGAAGCAGGCTCCCCGCTGAGCAGAGAGCCCGATTCGGGGCTTGATCCCAGGACCCTGAGATCATGACCATGGCCCCGGGCCGGAGGCAGAGGCTTAACCCACTGACCAGCCAGGTGCCTCTCTCAGATTTCTGCGTAAGGAGAGGGTCTGATGTACATGCGCCTACTACGTGCCAGGCCAGGCCCTGGGCCAGGCAGTGTGGTAAGCTTCACAGAGGCTCTGAGGGGTAGATGTTAGTGTCCCCAGTCATTTAGCCAAAGAAACTGAGGCAGGAATTGTCTCCATGACTTCCATCCCTCGCTAATCAAGGTATAATGTACCTAGAATTTGAACCAGTGAGTGTCTGACCCCCAAACCCATTCTTTCCATGACAGCAATCTGCTTCTGCTTCGGGTTATCTACTTCCTTATGAAGCACACACCTGCCCATGCACACAGACTTCTACACACTTGTAACACACACACACACACACACACACACACACAGCCTACATGCTCTTGCTCTCTAGAGAACTGGCGGCAGCTAATCACCTCCGACATCTGAGAAAATCCATTTTGTAATGCTCAGAACAATCATTCCCTTCTTCGGCAAAGCACTAAAGCATCTCAAGAATGCATGTGTGTGTGTGTGTGTGTGTGTGTGTGTGTGTATGTGCGCGCGCGCGTGTGTGGGTGCATGTGCGTGCCCAGCTGTGTGCGCACGTCCCCATGAACAAACTGTAAATCCAGGGAAAGTCTAATCCTCCCCCCCCACCCCTGGTATTCCTCTTCTTGAGCAGAAACAGCAATCAGGGGCGTTAACGATTGAAGGTGCTCTTGGCCATGGGGCTGGCGGACCCAGCCGCCCTTCCCAAGTGAGGCAGAGGCCGGCCACAGTGTGGAGCAATTTTCTGGGCCCTGACAACCCTGGCTATTCTGGGATCGTCACCCAAGATGCTTGCCTTTTAACTCCTCTCCTTTCTGCTTCCCTGTGGATACCTTGGTGCCCAGAGTTTAATCTGCACTCGGCAAAGTGTTTCAGGCTTCGTTGGGCCCTGTGCTCATCCAGAGCAAAAAAGACAGCTTTGTCAGTGGTCCCAGAGGGGCTTATGAGCAACAGGACAGCCTTGTCAACTCCAGTGACGCATCTGCGAGGCTCCAGCTGACAAACAGCCTCCAGGTTGGACCTCACAGTCTCTGGCTTCTTACGCAAAGCTCGGAGTTTCAGGTTTCCCTCTCCGGGTAATCAGGAGGATTTCCATGTTAAGAAGCTGGGTCCCCATGGGATGTCAGTAGCCCCTTCTTGGAAGCCAATCAACTTGACTTTGAGAGGAACTTCCCCTTGGGCAGAGGGATTGCAGTCCTATTTTTGAGGCCTTTGTCCTCTAGAAAAAGCCCAGGTATAGATGTCAGCTTTATCTCCGGGTGGGGTGGAGGTGGGGGAGATTTGCCTCCTTTCCACCCGCTGTGTCCAGCTCTGGGTTTCCACCCACAGGGATTACTACTGTAACCTGCCCTCGTCCTCCTGCTCCAGCATGCCCCCCCCAACAATTTTTCCACGATGCTTCAGAACAACTATCTACAAAGCTGTTTTGTTTATGCATTGCCCCTTACCACTCTTCAGAGGTTCTGCACTGCTCTTGGGATAAAGTAGAATTACACGCCTCACCCTCCACTCTGGGTTCTTAGGTACCACCTTAGGTAACATTATCCTTTGGGGCTAGGATCGTAGCTTGCTTTTTGGTCTTCCCATGGTTGTTGGTGCTTGTCAGCAGAATGAAAGAGTTGCTGTAATTATTTGGACGTCTTTGAAATTGTTCCCTAAAGACCATCAGGGATGGAGAGTTTCCCACCACTGCAATTCCAGCAGCCAGTTTTACGTGCTCTGATAGTGAGTGAGGCAGGTGTCCTTGTGGGGCGCCAAGGGACCGAGCAGCTGCTGAATTGCGGTCGTATACCAGCTTTTCCATGTTCTTCGGTTTAATCCTCCCAACCACAAAATCAGGCTCTCAGAGATTGAAATGTGCACCAGGACAGAGTCGGTGAGGGGTGGTAGCGCACGAGGGAGGGACTCGGAAGAGCTGGCGCTCTTCCCCCACTGCCTGCTACATCCCTTTGTGGTGGTCCCTCTCTGTCTTCTCTGTATCACCTATGGGTAAACCCTTAGTTTATGCCCAGAGTGAGTCGTTTACTTGCTGACTTTGGCTGCTGGAGATATCGTAAGTTCATCTTCCTTTAATTCTAGATCCAGTTTCCTCATTCTGCTTTTTGCTGAGCCGCGCCCAAGCCTTCCTAGAGCACGTCAGGTTCCCAGAGGTCTATGCTGGGATCTTCGCAATGTCCCCAGGCTTCCTGAGGCTGCAGTGATCTCGGTAGTCTTTCGTTCATTCTTCAGTGCATCCCATCTAATGCGCGGGAAAGTAGGCCTCTGTCACTCTGCCAGCTGGCGGGTGTTCATGTATTCTCAGAGCATTGTCCTTGCCTTGGAAAGAGATGGGCCCCTAAATAGCTCTCATGTGGACCCTCTATGCTTTCCCAAGACATTTGCAAATACCCCACTGAGTCAAAATGTGGCCTCTGGGAAATTGTACCCCTCGACTGTAGAAATCTGCCAGCTACTGCAATATTCTACGGAATTACCAGCAATCTAGTGCCTGGATTGTTTCTGTTCTGTTTGGCAATGAGCTTCCTCGCAAGATGCTGTAACGTGAAGATCTTGGTCACCAAGGTGTCCCTTTTGCGAAAACCAGCAGATGGTCTAACTGAAGTGCTACACTGACCGCATTTTCAGCCTCTGGGAAGACTTCTGTCGGAAACTGAAAGACCTGTCTCATTTTGTTTAGTCTGCTACAAGGTTGTGAGCCTCTGTCTCTACCTGTTAAACTTTAGGGACAAAGGGCTGAATATAGCTTGGGGTTTGCTGGACTGGAACCTGCAGGCTCTATAAACAAGAGAGCAAGGGGCATAAAAATTTAAAAATAAATAAACGAGAGGGAGAGAGAGGAAGAGATGAAAACAGAAGAGCTGAGCGTGGGCTGAGCCCATGAACTTGACAGCTTCAGTGAGCCACATGGAAGGAATCTCTGGTAGAATTTGAATTTTTTTCTATATCAGAATTTGTGAAGGTGTAAAACACGCTATTTCTCTCGTAATAGCATCCTGTCTCCCACCTGTTTGTCAGAAGGAATGAACTTTTTTTCTGCACTAATTATAAGCATGGAGAAGAGTTTGCTTTGGGTGGTCTTGAATATATTGACGTGATAAAAACCAATCTAGCCATAAGTCTGTTTCACGAAGCAATAGTGTCTGAGAATGGATGCTTTTGTGTGTGCTTGTAATTCCGTCTGCAAAAAACTAATGGTGAACTCGGGGCTTGGTTTTGAGAGTTATTCACAAACCATTGACACCTCTGGGCATTTGTGTGTTTGTTTGTTTCAAAAATGAGTCTCATTCCTTGTGAGTTGCCCACTGTACTTTTCGCTTGGTGAGGAGTGAGTTCCGAGTCTTATTGTCTCGAGATCTTATATTTATTTCTTCTCCTCTGTTTAGTTCCCTGAGCATGTGTCTCTGTCATTCCTACCAGAGAAGAACTCAGGCGTGTTGATGGTAGCTAGAGAAACAGACAGTGAAATATCATTCAAACAAAGACTGTGGGGCGCCTGGGTGGCTCAGTGGGCTAAGCCGCTGCCTTCGGCTCAGGTCATGATCTCAGGGTCCTGGGATCGAGTCCCGCATCGGGCTCTCTGCTTGGCAGGGAGCCTGCTTCCCTCCCTCTCTCTGCCTGCCTCTCTGTCTACTTGTGATCTCTCTCTGTCAAATAAATAAATAAAATCTTTAAAAAAAAAAAAAGAACAAAGACTGTGATGAAGATGCCTGGGCCACAGGACACGTCTTCAGATGGACGTGAACCCACTTGTGCCTGCTTTATTTGTCTTTTAAAAGACAACTTGCTGCTTTCCAGAAGGAAGCAAAAATTGTTTTAAGGAAATAAAACTTTCAATTTTTAATAAAATAATTATAAGATAATTAGCATTCAATGATCAGGACCAAAAACTATAAATTTAGAGAGAAAATCCATATCAATGAGAAAAATGAGTAATAAGGACAAACATAATACTGGATTTTCTCCTTACCTCCTGACAATGAGGGAGCAGAAGGAGACATGATTACACATAGCTCTCTGCATCAGATACGAAGTATTTTCAAAAGGAGTTCCTCTCCTGGGGACATCTGTGTGACCAAGAGCTGTGAATGGAAAGGGGTTTCTTGACCTGGCCATTTTTCTGGCTGTATAGCCCCCTGCCTTTTAGAGTCACATTTGAACAATCTGCTTTCCTTTCAGTGATGCGGAAATTTGAGAAGGTTCCAGAATCTCAAGTGATCCTCGGTGCCAATGTCACTGCAGTGGGCAGGTCCAAAGTTCCTGGCTCTGAGTCCCCCCTGCTGCAGTGCTTGACAGGTAAGGGGTGGTGAGGAGGTGGGCACACACAGAGATCGGCTCGGCTGACGTTGGCAAGATGAATCGAAAAGAACCATTGAAACCCTGATGAGAAATTACACTTTACCGGAACACTGGATGATGGGCATTAAGGAGGACCCATGAAGTCATGAGCACTGGGTGTGATACGCAACAAATGGATCATTGGACATTATATCAAAAACTAATGATGTACTATATGCTCGCTAATTTAATTTAAATAAAAAAAAAAACTGGGAAAATCAAAGGATTCCCAAAATGAATATCCAACTCATAATTTCACTTCAAATTTTATAATACACCTACTGTGTACCAGGAACAATGCAGTGCCAAACACAGGGGAGCAGAAATGAAGGATGTGGATTCCTCGTAGTCCTACTTGTCCTGGTTGGGAGAACTATCTCTCTGTAGCAGCAGCCAGGCCAGAGAGGGCGACATCAACTCTCCTTCATTGAGTGTGTAGATTACAAGGATTGTTACAAGATCATAACCCTCCAGTCTGGGATGGTCACTGGTGTCCCCGTTACAGATGAGTGTGTGTTTGGGTGTGTTGGGGGTGGGGGCATGTGTCCGTCTGTCCTCAGCATCACCTGAGAGTGACAGGCGCCGACTGGCCCGTTCTGCCCACAGACTGTGCTCTGGACAAGACCTGCAGCTTCCTCGCGGTGTCCACGGTAGGATCAGAGGTCTCGTGTGATTTCTATGCTTGGACAAGTGACAACATCGCCTGCATAACTTCGGCCCAGGTGAGTCGTGGCAGCTGTGTGGGGGTTCTGTGTCCAATGTGCTCTGACTGAATAGACATCAGACTTCGGGAAATGGAGACTGCATGGACCAGTGATGGCTCAGGCTGTGGCTGTGTGAGGGAGCGTCCGTCTGAGCAGAATCGCTTCATGACCTGGGTCAGAGGGCATGTCAGTGATGAGCACTCCCTTCTGGGACCCACCAGCTTATCTCACTGGGCAGACTGGTCGCTGGAATGATGGGACCTTGTCCAGAGCCCTAAAAGCATGTCTCTCTGACTGCTGGACTCCAGCATTCCTTTCCAGTGTACAAGTAAAATATGATTATAGTTTAAAAAGAAAAATGTTAAATATTAGTTTGAACCACATGAAGTAACTGTGTCTGGAGGTCAAAGCTGGCAATTTCGCTGTTACCATGAATTAAGATAGATGAAGATAGAGAGGGAAGCAGTTGTCTTAACTTCCCAACTCCTAACCACACGCAGATCTCCATTTTTACTCTTCCAGTTTCTCATAGAATCTTCCAGAAAATGTCTATGTGTTTATAAGTATCCTTTTTTTTTTTTTGGTTTATTTAAGTGGTAAGATCTTATAATATTCTTAATATTATTTTCTACCTTGATTATCTCACATAATGTTTAACTTTCTGTTTAAAATGAACTTCGTTCTTTTTAATGGCAGCATACCAATCCATTCTTTGGATGTACGTAATTTATTTCACATTTTAAAAAAGATTCTATTTAGAGAGAGAGAGAGAGCTTGAGCAGGAGGAGGGGCAAAGGGAGAGGGAGAGAGAGAATCTCCAGCAGATTCCCTGCTGAGTGCAGAGCCTGTGCAGGGCTCAAACTCACAATTCTGAGATCATGACCTGAGACAAAAATCCAGGGTCACACAGTGAATTGACTGAGCCACCCAGGTGCCCCTTTATGTCACAGTGTTCAGGACATGTAGATGTGTTAGCAGTTTTGCCATGTGCCCTTTGCACACGCACCTGTGCAGGGGTGTGAGTGTGTGTTCATAAGTGATATTCCAGAAAGGGCATGCAAGGTGGACCCCTGAATTTTAGGACTCGGGCCAGGGTCTGTAGCTGCAGGAGCCAGAGAAGAGACAGGGAGGGGTCTTGGACTGAATCCCAAGCCTGTCAGTTTGGGGCTTTTATACCACGTGCAGATTCCTAACCTCAGACTCCTTGTCTGTAACATGGAGGCTTGACCTCAAAGGCTTCTGGTGAGGATTTGAGAAGCTAACACAAGACACACAGTAGTCGAGGCAATGTTAGCTCCTTTGAGTTTAAAGGTTAAAGCATTTGGGGGAGGATGACTGTGGCTTTATTTTTCCTTGCTATGGTGACTCATGCCTGTCGTAAGATCCGCCAGGAGGAGATGGAGCCGGGGAGTGGGGCGGGAGGTCAGGTTCTCAGGCTGGTGATGGTCAGGCAGGACCCATGGGCATTAAGGCTGTTGCACAATGCAGACCGGGTGGGTTTATTTTTTATTCAGGCTTTCCAGGTACTGTTCCCTCACCTTGGCTGGTCTGTGTCAATGTGATTCTGTTAATGGGACACCTCTGTCCACACTTCCCATAGGTATTTTGTGGTCAAGAGGTCTGAGATCCTAGTCAGCGACCCCGCTTCCTGGGCAGCTATCACATCCCTAGGAATCTCTGACCTAAAGAAGTTCTCCTCTATTTCCCTAAGGATCAGATCCAGCTTATAGGATTATTAATAACGAAAATAGCTGATATTTACTGAGTGCGTATAAGTACTTGGCATTTCCCTGAACAAAAGTATTGAATTATTGGTCATTAGAGCCTCTGATGCCCTGACGACTGCTTGCTTAGTAAGTATGGATTTTAGTCTACAAGAAGTAAAACACGTCTTCATTTACAAAAAAAATGCAAAATAGGAATGAACTCTCCCTCCAACTCCTCAGCCTGGGAGAGACCGTCTGTCACAGGGACTGTTGAGGAGGTGACTGTGGAGGCAGGCTGTCCCAGGTTTGGGTCCCAGGCCACTGCTAGCTTGTTGCTCTTTGTCCCTTGGTTCCTCAGAATCATCACCTAGGATGCGGGGCACCTGTATCTCCCAATTCTAGTGAGGACTGAGTAAAGTCATACCTGGAAAAGCTTATAGGACAGTTTCTGCCTCAGAGAAAGAGCTCAGTGACCGTTTTGATTGTGGTCACCATTGCTGTCGGGATCGCTTGACCTGCTGGCAGAAATCCCGTCTCAGCTGTCACAGGGCTCCCCTCTAGGACCCGGGGCTCTCAGTGCTACCTAAGGCACAAGGGTAAGGAGTCAGTCGTGGATCATGAGTGACGTGAACAGTCCACACCACCCAGTGCTGAGACCTCAGTGCCAGGTCCTGCCCTCAGGGTCCCCAGCACCTTGTGTCCGGGTTAGGTTTGGGGTGTGGAAGGTACTCTTTACCAAGACAGGAGCCCTGTACCATGGGTCTAGGCTGCTGGTGTATGGTCCAGCTGACAGTTGCCCCACGCCCTCCAGGTCTGACCCCTGCATGGGGGCTCTAGTCTGGGACCCGCCACCCACGCCTTTCTCCGAAGTACAGGACTCTCCGGGTCTCAGAGGCCCATCCCCCCTCCCCAGGCCATCATCCTTGCACTGAACTCAGGTCTTCTAAAAAGGAAGAAGAGCTGTTCCTTCAGATACTTTGATTTAGCTCCTGGCCTTCGAAGATTCCCACAGCTGGGAAACTCAGTTAGGCAACCCTGAGGGGAGGCAGAACTCTAGGAACCAAACACAAGCTGATAAAAACGGGTTTATCCTGTCACCCCCACACAGCGGGAGTGCTGGAAAGAGTCAGAAAGAGAGATGGGAGATTAGCAAGGAAGGCAAGGCTTTGGAAGTCTGACCTCATTTCCAAGCTTAGGAACCTTCCTCTGATCCTCACCGGATACAAGCTACACCTATAAGGACTTCTACGGGCTGGCTCCTGCCTCTCTTTCCTCTCTGAGAACCATGGGCTCTAGCCCTCAAAACACCACAGAATTCTTTAACTTCATTTCTGCCATTTCCTTTGCTTAAAATCCCCCTTCTTTTCCAACTGACGAACTCTTACTCCTACATCAGTACCCCACCCAGATTCACATTTTCCGGGAAACTTTTCTAGCTTTCCCTTCTCAGTAGAATTAATCATTCCCTCTTCTACAGTGACCCCCTCTGGAATTCCATGTGTCTCTGCAGCTAACACCCTGGGCTGGAATTTACCCCTTACATGTCTGTGGGCTCTGAAAGACTGGAAGAAACCAACGGGTGGGAACCTTCTCTTTTTTATATTTGTAGCCCCAGTGCCTCGCCATGGTTAGGGCTGGATAAATGTTTGTGGAATTGAATTGACCATCACGGGGTAATAATGCAGCCTCTTTCCATCTCCAGCATCAAGATACGTTGGGGAATTCAAAGGCCACCGGCTTTGGAAGTCTTAAGTGTCGGGTGACCGTGAGGAGCCGGGCTCAAGGGTCCCCAGCTGTGTATCTGAAAAAGGGTAGGTTGGTCGAGCTGGAAGGCTGGGGGCGTTGATGGCTTTACTTGGCTGGTGTTCTGAGCGGCTTCCTAGCCGGCCCCTTGAAGGAGGGGCCACAGTGTCCCCAGCGCCTGGGGTGGGGAGTCTCCCTCTGCAGGTGAGGAACGAAGTGGCAGAGCAGATGGAGGGGCTGCGGTCAGAGCCTCCCTGAGGGCAGACTGTGTGTCCCCTGCAACCCCCGGAGGGGGCTGCCTGTGAGCGGGGGAGCATCCCCAGCTGGGGGATGGGCTCTGAGCTCCTGGTAGCTGCCCCTCTTAGGCCTTCCCACTCATGAAGCTTCACACTCCCCACCCTTTGGTCTCCACCGGCCCTGGAAGTTACCAGACCTTCTCACAATGGTCCAAACCTCCTAGCACTCCTCCCCTCACCAAGCCTACTCGGGTCCTACTGCATAACATGCTGCACTGCGCGTGCCTGTTTCCTGCCGGCTTGTGAAAATGCAGGGTCCTAGGGAAGCTCTATTTTTAATTTTTTGAGGAATCTCCACACTGTTTTCCAAAGTGGCTGCACCGGCTTGCATTCCCACCAACAGTGGAAGAGGGTTCCCCTTTCTCCACATCCTCTCCAACACTTGTTTCCTGTCTTGTTGATTTTGGCCATTCTAACTGGTGTAAGGTGGTATCTCAGTGTGGTTTTGATTTGAATCTCCCCGATGGCTAGTGATGATGACCATTTTGTGGAGCATAAGGAATAACATGGAGGACATTAGGAGAAGGAAAGGAAAAGTGAATTGGGGGAAATCGGAGGGGGAGACGAACCATGAGAGACTGTGGACTCTGAGAAACAAACTGAGGGTTTTAGAGTGGAGGGGGTGGGGGGAGGGGTGAACCAGGAGATGGGTATTAAGGAGGGCACATATTGCATGGAGCACGGGGTGTGGTACATAAACAATGAATCTTGGAACACTGAAAAAAATAAAATTAAATAAAAAAAAATTAAAAACCACAATAAATAAATAAATAAATAAATAAAAAAGAAAGAAGAAAAAAAAAAAAGAAAGAAAATACAGATGCAGAGTCAGTACACTGGGGTTGGGCCAGACTCTGCCTTTCAGATAACCTCCCAGGGATGCCAAAGCTGCTGGCCGGAGGGCCACGCTTTGAGTAACAAAGGTGTATCATAGCCCCCGGTTTACAGCCTGCTTCCCCAGACAGCCTTCATCCACCCTCACAGAAATTCCCAGAGGAAGGCAAGAAAGGGTTTATTGCCCCCATTTTACAGATAAGGAAACTGAGGCTCAAAGAGATTAGGAGAGTTTTACAAGGTCAAACTGCTAATAAATTGGGGAGGTGGGTTTGAACCTAAGTGTGTCTGAATTCCCCTGTATGGCTTCACAGAGCGGGGACAGGGAAGGCTGTCCTTGTCTGCTCTGTCCTGCTCGCCTCCTGCCTTCTCTCCATCAGGCCCAAGAGAGGGGTCAGCAGCACAGGGTGTGAGCCCTGGGCCTCGGGGAGGCCTCCCACAAGCTGGCACCCTTTGCTGGTCCCTGCTTTCTGGGCCCTTGTTCCCTGGGGTCAGGGTAAGGGTGCTGGCGCTGGCCTGCCTGGGCTGAGCCCGTCTGCCCCTCACTGGCTGTGGCCAAGATCCCTGATGTTCTCTGGGCTTCCATTTCCTCACTAGTTAAATAAGAGTCACCAATGAGCTGGGGAGGTTGGGAGGTTTGGGGTGAGGTTACCTGTGCTTCTAGAACACTGCACAGCATTGGGTAAACAGCAAGAGCAGGAGATTTCTAAGATGGTTTTCCTTCTTGCGGACACGTTTCTGATGACCCCGGGTAAGGCCGCGGACCAGAAGGCAGCCTGGGGCCAGGCTGAGGGCCTGGGGCTTGGCAGGGAGGGAGGCGGGTATACCATCTCCCAGGTCTGTAGCTCAAGAGCTGGGCTCCCAGCAGTTTCAGACGACAGCAAAGAGCTGGCAGAATGTGAAGACGGTGCCACGGCCCAGGCCTCGAGTCTCGGCGGGTCTCTGGAGTGGTCCGCAGCCCACCGCAGAGTCAAGTGTCTGTAGCTTTCTGTCTCTGGCCTTGCCTTCACCTATGGCCTCCATTCTGTCCAAGGGGAGGGCTCCCCTGGGAGAGTGGAGTCCGGCAGGCCTGGGATTTCTCTCATCTGTGGCCAGGTGACTAGAATTTCTGCCCCAATGTTTATTCCAATTATTATAATTTTTTTATCCATTTAAAAATAATAACAGAGCACAGAGGTTTTTTTTTTTCCTAAAAAGGAAAAGCAAGGGGCGCCTGGGTGGCTCAGTGGGTTAAAGCCTCTGCCTTCGGCTCAGCTCATGATCCCAGTGTCCTGGGATTGAGCCCCGCATCGGGCTCTCTGCTCAGCGGGGAGCCTGCTTCCTCCTCTCTCTCTCTGCTGCCTCTCTACCTACTTGTGATCTCTGTCTGTCAAATAAATAAAATCTTTAAAAAAAAAAAAAAAAAGGAAAAGCAAAATCAAACAAGTAACCCCCCCCCAAAATACTCTTTAAAACCAATCCTTGGCCTTTTATCACATTTTTTAAAAAGGCAACTCTATTTCTTTCGAAGTGTTTGTTCTTATTTGTCCTTGTCTCCTGAAAGTCTATACTTTGGGGAGGATTGCAACAGAAATTGAGAAGCTTCCTTGCTGCCAAACTAAATCAGGGCAGAACTGGGGTTTGGGTTTTGTTTTGTTTTTTTTTTTTTTTTTTTGGCTTTTTTTGTTTCGTTTTGCCTTTTTTTTTTTTTTTTAAAGCAGAAAATGCACAGACACAGCCATTTTGCATCCTAAGATAGCAGAGAAGGGAGGTTCCGACTCCTACCTCACCACCACCTAGCACCATCTCTGCTCAGGAACCACTTGTTTAGTTTCCAGGCTGTAAGACAGGGATCAAGTGTCCCCAGTGAGGAGGAATAGACACTTTTTTTTTTTTTTTTAAGATTTTATTTTTATTATTTATTTGACAGAGAGAGATCACAAGTAGACAGAGAAGCAGGCAGAGAGAGAGAGGGAAGCAGGCTCCCCGCTGAGCAGAGAGCCCGATGCAGGACTCGATCCCAGGACCCTGAGATCACGACCCGAGCCGAAGGCAGTGGCTCAACCCACTGAGCCACCCAGGTGCCCCTAGACACAGTTTTTGAAAGCCTCCCACATCCGGGGCACATGGTAGAGGTAGGCGGGCACATGTATTCACACACCTGACCTTAAGTGACCCAGAAGACAGGACCTTGATCCATCTTCCAGGACCGTCCTGTCTGTGCCCACTTAGAATCTGTGGCCTGGAACACGGACGAGCGGCCATGTGAGTTTCCAGTTGCAAAGGAAGACGTTAATAGAAGGTTCTTTCCCGATTGTCTAGCCCAACTCCTCGTTTCACAGATGATGTCGACAAAGAGGAAGTTTCTTGCTGCTCCAACAAGGTAGAACAGACAGAATCACTGACTGATAAAGGAATCGACACAGCAATAAGCTCATTTCAGAGGGTTGTAAGTGTTTTGATGAAAATGAAACCGAACCATGGGATAAAGGCTGACATAGGCTTCCTGGACAGTCCCGTTCACGGAGACAGGAAGTAGAACAGTGGTTACAAGGGGCGGGGGGTGAGGGGGATGGACAGTTAGCGTTGGATGGGTGCAGAGGTTCATTTTGGGATGAAGCAAAAGTTGTGGAGGTGGATGACAGCAGCGATGGCCCCACAACAGTGTGAACGTACTGAAGGCCTTTGACGTATCCACTTACGATAGTTAAAATGGTAAATCTTATGTTATATACATTTTATCACAATTTAAAGAGGAGAAGAAAGATGAACATTCTTTGTGGAAAGTTGGTCAGGGAAGGTGCTTCAGAGGAGGGGACTGGGAACTGAGGCTGAAGGAAGAGGAGGATCCCACCACCAAGGACCTCAGGGAAGGGGGTCCTCCATGCTAGGCAAAAGGTGGTGAAGGATGGGCTGGGGCTTGGCAGGCTTGGTGCATGACAGGGCAGTCAGGCAGAAGGGGCGGGGGAACCAGTACTGGGAGGAGACAGGGCTTTCTGGAGGCCTGTGCAATATCTGCTGAGTGTCAGCTAAGTGCCGGGCACATTGCTCAGCCTTTTTATGTGTGGTCCAGGTTTTCACCTACTCAACGTCCATGATGATTACATACTATCATCCCCATTGAACGGATGGAGAAGTTGAGGCCCTGAGACGCTGTAGGGACTTACACTCCAGTCTGTCTCATTCTGAAGGCCGTCCTCTTGGGACTCACACTGTGAGCCTCTCCAGGACTTCCAGGTGCATAAATCGGTTAAACCCTGGTGAACAGCTGGATTCAGGGGAGGTCAGGGCGGTGGAGAGCGCAAACTCCGCCTTGCCCGCCTCCTATTAGCTCTTTCAGCCCAGGCTCAACCGCTCACTCTCTTCCCCCACATGGGAATCGGACATAATAATAGGATAGACATTTCGTCTATAGATCTATCTCTCTATATATATCCCTGGAAATATCTCATCCTTGCAAAACGATGCTCTAAAAATAACAGGGCTTCTGGGAAAACTAGAGTTAGGGACAGGCAAAACCCAAACCTCACCATTTTTAACCAGAGGACTGACAACAGCAATCACAATCCTGTTTAAAATGCTAGCAGAATTTTTAAAAAGACATACTGAATCCATCACAAAGAAAAGCTACAGTAACTTGCAGAAGAGTCACAGAGCTTGATGTGGGAGGGAGTTGGAGGGGGTGTTGGCAGAGTTAGGGAGGGGAAAATTGCAACCGTCTCTTTGAGGACAGAGAAGGTGGCCAGTCTGGGGTCAGGGGAAGAACGTGGGCCGATGGGCATGGTATACAGTTCCGCGTTTCTTGCAGGTTGCCACCCTCCACTGTGCTTGTGTGTACTGCGTTCACCTGTTGTTTGATGGCAAAAGGCAGTGACGTGCTGGGGAAACCATAGATGAACCGATGTGGCTTGAACCACAGAAACACAAGCTGTAGCAGAGCGGGCTGAACCTAACTCACAAGGCAGGGAAAACAAAATGAGGTCATGTAGGCAAGGCGCGTGTCACTGTGTCTATGTAGATGGTTGGAGCTCAATAAATGTTTGTGTGCAATAATAAAAATAAGAATAAATGTCACCTCTCCGCAGACCCTCATTAGTCCTTCAGGGGTGTGGTGGGTGTCTGTCCAGGTCTGCTGGAGCTCTCTGTTCTCCACATGTGGGCAATCCAGAAGCTCCGTGGTGCAGAGTGTCTCATCTTGGACTTCGCACTGTCCCTAGCTCAACCAGAGGGTCCACTGTCGAATGACCAGTAAACTGAGGTCAACTCTGAAGGGTTTTCAGATCTTTAAAAAATTTTTTCTGCCTTTCCCCGCAGGCCAAGAGTTCACCACAGTGAGTCAGAAGAGCTTCGAGCAAACAGGTTTCCAAAACACGCTCTCTGGAATGTATGGGCCCGTGGTGTTCCCAGGCTCAGGAGCCGATCTGACGGGGGCTCATCTCTTCTGTCTTCTGGCGTGTGACCGTGATTCCTGCTGTGACGGCTTCATTCTTGCCCAGATTCAAGGAGGTAATCAATGTGACCGTGAGGACCGGAGCCTTCTGGTCCCAGGACCGCGGCCTGACAAAGGAGCAAGCTGGGGTGCTGAAGCCGGGATATGCAATGTGGGGATGGCGTGGGGAGGTGTAGGCGTGAGGTGACACCTTAGCTTATGCAGTCCTACAGGTGGAGTTCATTCTAAGAACAACCGCGAAGCTCTAAGTGAAGGCTTAAGTGAAGGTTTAAGTGAAGGAATGCCATGTTCAGATGTGAATTTTGAAGCTTTGGCTTGAGTGTGCAGAAGGTAGTAGATGGGGAGTTGGAACCAAGATGGGGCTCAGTTAGGAGCTACCCCCACAGTCCAGCTGGAAGGCGGGTAGCGTGGGCTAGGATGATAGCAGTGGGGGTGGAGAAAAAGGGTTAGATTCCAGGTATCCTTAGCAGGCAAAATCAGAGGATCGAAGAAGGGGAAGGTGTCAAAGACCATTCTTGGCGATCCAGATTGTTCACCTGGTTGGATGGCTTGTTTGTGTGGTGAATAATGGAAGATACCAGCTTTTGGGATTGATGATGGGAGAGGGGGACTTGGGAAGGGCATGAGCCCATTTGCAATGTGCCAAGTTCACAGAGCCCTTAAGACATTCACAAGATGTGGACTAAGCTTTTGGGTACAAAGGTCTGGAGCTCAGAGGGGGAGTCCAGGTGGGAGATAGAGATGCATGAGTTCCCAGCACTGAGGTGGTATCAGAGCTGTGGGTCTGGGTGGGATTTCCTAGGAAGAGGGTACAAGGTGAGAAGGTAGAGGGGGAGGGGCGTGATCCGTAGTGAACACCTACATAATGGGGAGGATCTTCAAAGAAGATGGGAAATTAGAGCCCAGATATCTGGGAGGAGCCCTAGGAGGGTGTACATCATGGAAACCGTGGTAGAGAGAGTGAGAAGATGAAGGGAGGTTGTCCACAGGCTTGAATGCTGCTCAGAGTTCAAGCATGGTGTTTATAGAAAATGCTGAGGTTAGCCCACAGCTGTCTGTGGGGCTGGATGAGAGCATTTTTTTGGAGGGGTAGGGCAACAGTCTGGACTGGACTGAGTTGCATTCTAAAATCCCTTTTAGATTAATGCTCTGTGATTATATGATGTGCATTCATGGTAGTGTTTAGATAAGCAGAAGTATACATATAGAGAGATAGAGATTATACATGCACACATGTACACGCGCACACCCATATAAACACAGGTATGTATGTGAAACACTGCAGTTAAAATCTGCAATGCTTCCCGCCCTCTTCTCTGAAGACACGGTAATTCCCCCACATGCTCTTATTACTCACCAAACCATATGGTTTTTCAACTTGGAAGGTTGTTTTCCTTAGAATCGTATATGGAAGAATTAGTTTGTTCCATGGAACAGTAAGCCCACAAAATCCTTTTTTCCATGACCTTTCTGGCTTGTACCTCGCTTGCTTTTCCCTCCAAGTGGCACCTGTGACCTGTGAATTATGTGGAGCTGAATGACCACCTCATCACGCCCCAGGTTAAGCCCTCTTGGAGATGCACATAAAACACCAAGCAGATGTTTTCCCCATGCTCGTCCGATGGGCAGATCTGGAGCTTTGAATTATAAAGCTTTGGCCGGATCTGTCGATGACTGGAAACAGACTCCTGCTCCGTCCTTTTACTGTCATCTGGAAAGTCATTTAACCTCTGGTAGATTCCCCCTTTCCCTCCCTGCTTCTGCCTCCTCCAACCTTCAGCTCCTAAATGGCTTTGCTTCCACGGATTATTAAGGACAATTCACGAGACTTCCGTACCTACATTTCAGTGGGGTTCTGAGGGACTCGTGTGCCCCCGCGCTTCCCAGGAGTGTAACAGAAGCCGGCAGGACGGATCCGAATTATTTTGAATCTCTAGCTGGCACTCGTCTCTCAGACACACGGAGTTCTCGTTGACACTTTAGCACCAAAGAACAAAGCTATGTGGATTTCTCTTCTAAGGTCTGAGAGCAGAAGGAAAAAATACACCCACCTCTTATTGAATTCCATGACTCTGTTTCCTGGATTGGGAGAGGGCAGCCACGGGGCTCAGACTTCCTCTGGGCTCTCAGTGGGCTCTTAGGCACCCCTGCTACCTGGGGTGCTGAGAGGCTCAGTCTGGGGGCCCCCCCTGAGACCCTCGCTGCCTTCTGGCCATTCCTCCAGTTCTCAGCTGGGAAAACCCTTCTCCTCTTCTGTGCCTCTCTTTTTCCTCATCTATGAAACGAAGTGGTCTGACCAGGTCAGGGAGTCTAGAATCCGAGTGTGCAGCAGAATCATCTGTGATGCTGTTGACAAATGCTGATTCCCGAATGTCACCACCACCCACCCCTACAACCTACTAAGTCGGAAACTCCGGTTGCTGCTGAGGAACGAGCATCGTCAGAGCTCTCCCTGTGTTGTTAGAACCAGTCAGAGCCCCGACTGGTCCTAAGAGAACCAGCAGTCAGAGGACCTGTGAGGGGATTGTTTACACAAAGATGCTACTGTTGGTTTCTTATTCCCTGTGGGTTAAAGATGGCCAATGGAGGCAGAAGGACAAAATATCAGATTCATAAACTAGACAACTGAGTCGTCTACTTCGGGGAAATTCTGGTGAGAGATGAGGTTGAAACTCTATCTGGATCTGGGCCTAAATTAGGATAAGGGAGGGAATGGGGTTATGAGGTGGCAGATTTCCTATTTTTTTCAGGAGAATCTGAACGGCCACACTAGCTATAATGGGATTATTTACTGAAATGACATAGAGATTATTTAATTTCTAGATCTCAGTAAATTTGGGCAATTAACTTATATGAGACTCGGTTTCCTCACCAGTAAAACAGAAATAATAATGTCAGTAAGAATTAAGGGGATTAACATTTAAAGTGTTTACCAGCATAGTGACTGCAAAGCACAGACATCTGAAATCTTTGAGTGACCTGCCTTATCTCACTAAAGCTGATGTTGCACGCACTTAGTATGGGGTAAATCTCCCTGGTACTAAATAAAGTCGTAACTTCAGGGAAACATTTTAAAAATTAGGATATGTATTCAAAATTAGCATTGGTAGGAGTGCCTGGTTGGCTCAGTCGGTTAAGCGACCAACTCCTGGTTTTGGCTCAGGTCATGATCTCAGGGTCATGAGATCGAACCCCACAACAGGCCCTGCGCTGAGTGAGAGTCTGCTGGAGATTCTCTCCCTCCCCCTCAGCCCCTCCTCCCTGAGTGTGCACCCTCTATCTAAAATAAATAAATCTTTTTAAAAAATCAGGCTTTACAAAAAATTGATCTTATAAAAAATTAAACAGAATAGTCTAGTGCCTCCCCTGGTTATAGAATTCTCTCTGCACGTCCCAGGCATGGAGGGCAGAGGGCCTCTGCTTGAATGCACCCAGAGACAAGGAACTCACTTCCTCATAGGGAAGCTTGTGTCATTGGTACAGAGCTCCTGGTTTTTCATAGTTCCTTATTTAGAATCTGAGTACTCCTTTCTGAGTCCCTTCAAAGTTGCCATGTTTTGCGTGTGTGTGTGTGTGTGTGTGTGTGTGTGTGTGTGTGTTGGAGAGAGAGAGATTGACAGAAGGAAGAGAGACTGAAGCTTCTATTTATTTGCTTAAAGTCTCAAAAAGATCACTCGATGGGGTAGAGGGCAGAGAATGAAGACAGAGGTCTCTAGCACTAAGACTCCCAGTGGTATTGAAGACGTCACTGCTGCTGATCCGTGAAGAAGGGCTCTACTGGAGGGGGAAGGGTTCAGCAGGACAGGGATGGGGGTGGGCCTCCCTTTGGGAATTTGCCACCGTGACAAGTACAGGACTATCAGAGAAGAGGAACCCGACTGAAAACCAGCCTCCTGAGCTCCAATGTCGGTCTGTGTGTCCTCCCGAGGCATTGTTACCTGTCCCCATCCTCCAAGCCTCTCCGGGCATAGACATGAGTCCCTAAAAGGGCCCTCCTTGTTCTTCATCACATCAACCTCTCCTCTCCCTCCTGACTCTGCAGGTCCCATCATCTGTGGGTTGCTGAGCTCCCCTGATGTCCTACTTTGCAATGTGAAGGACTGGAGGGACCCCGCTGAAGCCCAGGCTAATGCCACATGTCCTGGTGTGACATATGACCAGGGGGGGCGCCAGGGGACGTTGCATCTGGGAGGCCTGGAGTTCCAGAGTAAGTTTCTGCCTTCTGCCTCACTTCTTTCAAAATGTATGCTTTGGTGCTCGCTTCGGCAGCACATATACTAAAATGTATGCTTTGCATTTCACCAGCAAGTTCTGCCATTCCTCTCCGAGGAGCCCTCTTTGTACCCTGAGAAAGTAATATTTCTGAAAAGAAATTGCACAAAGACACCGCTTAAAACCTGAACAGAGCATCTCAGCAGCTCTCCCAAGGCTGTAGGTTGGCTGGAGGGAGGCCGGCGCAGCTGGGCGGCCACACTGTTACAGATGGTACAGCTGCATTGCCCCTAATTATAGGAGTGTAAGAGGCTGTGTGCCCTGCCACCCGCACTCCGTTGACAGAAATAGCTATTCAGCTTGCTCAGCCCTCCTCTTTCTTTCAGAAGCTCTTCCAACATTTTCCACAAACTTATAAGCATAAAATCTAGATGTTACCCCAAAATCACCTGCCCACCCCATCATTTTACAGGGATGGGCATTAGCACCTGAGATCCCACGGTGGCCAGTCGGATCACCTCTCTGCCTCCCCCAGCCCTGTCCCCTCAGCTGGTGTCCATCAGAGAAGAACCCTAAGCTGAGGACTGACCACACCAGCAAACTCTATGGTCAGGGCCAGGGAGCTCGGCATCCCCAGAAGCTCATTAGAAATATGGATGCTCGGGTCCCACTCCAGACCCCCAGGGTAGCCACAGGAATCTGTTCTAACCAGCTATCTGGAGAATGCCATGCCTGCTGAGTTTGGGAAGTTTGAGAAGCCCTGACTAGGTGACCTGGAAGTTTCCTTCCAACCCGAAAAGTCAGGGTTTGTGGTGAGAACCGGGCCCAGAGGCTCACTGACTCCAGGTTCCTCTGTGAGGCTGGCCAAAGCCTGGCTCCATCTTGCCTCCTCTCTGTTTTTTTGCCAGCACATGGTTCCAACCCACCCTCTGCGTTGGGAGGGGTGAAGGCAGTGCAGGTGTCAGCCAGATAAGGCAGGGAAGGGGACTGAAGGGGGGGGCTGTCAAAGAGCCCTTGGAGGCTTCCTGTCTCTAGACGTTTGTCCTTCAAAAGAGGGCAGCCTCTATTTCCTGCCTCCAGGAGAAGTTTGCAAGACCTGCTTCTCAGTGTAAGGCAGCTCTTGGGGTTCTAATGGCAGAGAGCTCAACATCTCCTCCTCCACGGGCCTCCCTGACTACCCTGCCGAGTTCAATGTTTCCCCCACCATAGAGCTGCTGTGTTCTGTGTTCTGTGTTCTGTGAATGGCTCTGATAGGCTGTGCATTGGGCAGTGTGGTGGGCAGGGCCCTGAAAGTGTGCCTCAGCCTGTCTACTGTTTGCACTTGCCAGCTGGGAGTGTGCCCGTGCTGTTGAATCCCAGTTTTGGACACCAGTTGTGTGACCTGGAGCAGGTCAGGAGATATCTTCAGGCCTCATTGCTTGTCTACAGAATGGGGTAGTGAGAGGACCCATCTCCCAGGGCTGTGCTGAGGTGGGAGGAGAGAGTGGCGATTATCTTAGATGTGTTTCCCCTCATGCTTGCCATGAGCCAGCCCTGCTCTCAGGCTCTGGTCACTGCTCACTCATGCCCCAACACAGCGCTTGGAGGGAGGCACTGCTTTCCATTCTCCCCATTTTACAGCTGAAGAAACTGAGGCACACTGAAAAGTCTTATTAAGGACCCAATGCTTCCAAGGAGAAGGACTGGGACCCGAAACCAGGCAATATGGCTCCAAAGTTGACATTCTTACCCACTCCTCTCTATAGGCACTTACAGATAATAAGGTGTCACATAGTATTAATGTTAGATAATATTATTATCATCATTTTTTTAACTTTGTCATAGTCTTTGGTTGTTTTTATGAAGTGGACCCATGTCTAATTAATTTCTGGTTTCCCACCATCCAGCATGAAACCTGACATAGAGAATATACAATATCTGTGGAATGAATATTTACCAAAGCCTACATAAAAAAAAATATTGCCTAATTAAGTGGAATTCCATGAGACTTAACTTTTTGGGGGGGGGGTTAATAAAATCAAGTCGCTTATTTATGTAGTGGATAGCAAGCATATGGTATCTATTATTCTGAGAGGTAGGCCAGGTTGAAAACAAGCGTTTGCTGAAAGACGTATGATATATTCATGGGCAATAAATCCAGAGTGAATTGCTTCACATGGAGCATGTGCTTGGTATGTGCCCAAAAATAAAGAATGTGTCCTTGTCTGGCCTCCCTGAGAAGGAGTGATTATCAAATGACTTTTGAGGTTTTGGGTTTTTTTCCGATGCCCTGTGTTTATGTGTATATCTTGGGGTGTGGACAAAGCTTTAAGAAGGGTACTCTTTGGTGGGGATTTCAGGCACCTTGAATTTATATCCATGATGTTCCAAATTGGGGGTCACCTCATACACAAGTGGACCATGAGGTCCTCTCCAACTGAGAAAAATAGGGCACAAATGTTCTCTGCCACAGTAATAGGTTACTCTTCAAGTACAGTGAGTCCCTGGGAAGAGAAAAGAAACATGGTTTAAATTCTTACTAAAATGTGAATAGCTGATAGACCTCCTTTTCTGACAATACATACTGATAGAGGGAAAGAGGAGTGAGGATTTCATGGATCCAGACAGTGGCAGGGGGCCACAGAATGGATCAAAAGCACATGGGAAGGATATAAGGACCACAACGATGAACTCTCTCTGTTACGGCCTCTGCCTTCCCATTTAGCCATTGGTCAGATGTTCTTTAAAACACAGACTTTGGAATCAGACCCCAGAATTCAAATCCCAGTGTGAATGCTTACTCCTTGTATGGCCTTTCTGGGCCTTGGCCTTCCCAGTTATAAAATGAAGATAATCAAGACTTTGGATTCTTGGGAGGTTGGAAGGATTGAAGGAGGAACGTGTGGTGAAGCATTGGGAGTGGTGCCTGGAGCAAAGGGGGCGCTCCATAGATAGTAGAGATTATGCGGCAACAGCCTGCATCAAAAATCCTGGTGATGATTTCTGCTTTTCTCCTCCAGCTCTGTGGCTCTGCTCAAAACACTTCACCTCTCTGAGCCTCAGGGTCTGCATCTGTAAAATGGGTGCACCCTTCTTTACATATTAAAGAATGAAGGGCTAACGTGCTCTATGGTCTGTAGTTTATTTTAAGGCATGGTTTCTGAACCCCAAGTCCTCGCTGCCCTGATGGCACACCTCACAGAGGCACCCTGTAGGACTTCCGGCCTGGACATCTGCTCTCATCGATCAGTTCACCAGCCCTCTGAGAGTCTGGTCCAACAGGTGGTCTGGTTAAATTAGCATTTACGTACAAAGTGTAAGTGAATCGATTGCCATTTGTAGGAATTGGTAACCCAACAGAATCCACTAAATTAAAACAGGAAGCACATCAGTCTCCGTGTTGCATTTTACAAAGCACTTTTACCCCATTGACTCACTGATCCTTTTGATGCGTGAAGGAGGCCGCTTGTTACATCACCCAGGAGAGTGCAGTTCTGAGCTGTGATGGGTCATACTGACAGAAACTGCCTTTGCATGAAGTGCCGTGACTGGAACCTAAACCTCAGGCTTTGGGGAACAGGGCCATCTGTGGAAGCTCTCCCCCGCCCCACCCCATGGTACCACGTGCTTGTATAATTTGTGTTGTCCCAGCAAATTAAGGAGTCCAGTAGTGGACGTCCCTCTGGGGTTGCTCCGCTCCAGACAGTGGGTCATTAATGTCAGGAATCCACATGTTCTCCTTCCAGGATCTTCAAGGGCTGTGGGGAGAAGGGGACAAAAGGGACCCCCCGGGAAAGCAGGAGGGTCAGGGGTGGGTGGCAGAGGTGACCTGTGTGGGCATGAACAGCCACAGAAGAGGGAGTTGTTGGGCTCACTTGTCTGTCACTCGTCCTGAGAGCTTGCTGAGTGTGGGTGCCAGGCCAAGAACTGGGGCACACACAGGGAGGAGTGGCCTCAGTGTTGGAAGGAGTGTGAAGGTTAGTTGGGGTGACAGGAAGATTACTGACATGCAATGGTGCTGTTTGTCCATCTCAGAGGACTGACAAAAGTCCAGAGAACTCAGAATTCCCTTTTAGTTCATTTTTCCTTGTTTGTTTACGCAACCAAGTATCAGTTCATGACAAACAAACCCACAAACAAATAACCCTGCAAATCCCCTGGGAGCCATTTTATCCCATAAGAAGGCCCAGTGATTTTCCTGGTTGTGAGATTTCTCTTCCCTGTTGTCAGATTTCTGTTTAAACATTACTCTCAAGAGAAGAATCCACCCCGAGTCTGTGTCTCCCAAATTGCCCGTGGGCATCTCTGGATGTTTTAACTGTTTGGGACTGGCTGGATCCATCTTCCCATTTCTAAGGGAAAAGGCTTAGAAAGCTCTGGAACTGCTTATGTCTTCTTTCTCACAATGTCTTGAAGTGCAAATGAATGAAAACTAGGCAGATTAAATGTCCCTTACTACCCACAGGGACTTGTCATTTGACAGGAAAAACAAGCCTTGGCAGAACACTCCTGGGTTTATTCTGAATCTCAAAGGCTTCATGCTTTGGTCAGTGCTGAGGCTCTGCTGATGGCTGGTGTCCTCTTCATAGGAGTCTGTTTTGTATCAGTGCTTACCACTGTCTCGGGGTGTTGGGAGGTAGGTGGAGAAACTTACAATGTCTCTGGGATGCTCACTATCTCCACACGCATTCGGAGAAGACGTTTGGTGTGCACATACAAATAGGATGATTCTCTTATAGTTATAGTTATTTACAATGGCAGTCATGTGCTTTGCACTAAGCAGAGCCTGAGACAAGGATTCAGGAATGCAGTTAATTTAGGAAGGGCAAGGAATAGAAGGTAGACTCTGAAACCCGTGCTTTCTAGTTTGGGATGCTGCCCACTGCCAGGCTGTAGATTCAAACTAACTGCCCAGACACAGCACATGAACTTGGCAGAAGTGTCCTGAAGTAAATTAAGTGCTCACCAACCTCCAGGAATCAGGTTCCGTGCCAAACCCCAAAACTTCTAAGTGTGTATGTGTTTGTGTTGCCTTGATTATGGAGAGAGAGGTGATGAGTCAGAGCATGGAGGCCTGTTTGTGTCACAGGGATATTTTAACTCTGCTGTCATGGAAAGAATGGAACAAATGTCTGGACAGTCAAAACTGTTTTACCTTAAAATATTGCTTAGCAGGGAAGAGGTGGAATTATGTTTGCTTCTGTTCCATGCGCCTTCTCACAACCAACAATATTGAGTCGGGGAAGTTTTGGGGAATGGAGGGAAGTGTTGGACATCTGCGTTAGGAAAGCTAATTTAGTGGGCAGCCTTCCTGTGCTTAGGAAGATGATGCTCTGTGTTTGCTTGGTGGGCTCTGAATATCACTGATTACTCTGTTTTCCTCATTCATTCCTCCTTGCAGTCATTAATGTGCTGAACACCAGTTCTGCAGCAGGCATTATGCCAGATGTGTGCGATACAAAGAACACTAAGTCCCTGTTCCTGATGTCTGAAAGCTCTAGTACGTTCAGTGGACAGTTACAGTAAGGTGTAAAATTAAAGATAGAGATGCTTGTTGAGTGTTCTGCAAATCTAGAGGAAGGGCATATAACCCAGCCAGAGGGTTTGTGGGGGGGGGCCTTCTAGAAGGAGGTATTATCAACCCTGATTCTTAAAGAATGAGTAGAGGTTAACCAGGTGGAAGGGGGTGAGGGTTCTCGAGGGCAGTGATACAGAAGGCTGGAAGCATGCATTAGGTGGAACTAGAAAGACAGGCCCCTTGGGGATGGCATGTGGCTGCTCACACTGCCAAGAACCAGGTCGCAGGGAAGTGATTCTGAAACGTACGGTAGCTATAGCAAGACTGGAGGTAGGATTGCCTTTGGGGAAGAATACCTTGGAGCTATATGACTGGGGGGGCTAGTGGGAGAGAGTCAAGGGGACAAGTGAAAGTCCGTGATGAGGCCTGAGCCAAGAGGGAGGGTCCTGCTGTGGGGGAGGATTTGAGACCAGTTTGGGAAACAGCCTGGGTGGATGTGGAGTTTGATGCAGGGAAGGAGGATGGGTCTGAGAGTGTGACCAGGAAGGAGCGGGTACCCTTGATTGACTTGGAAAGTAGGAGGAGGTGAGTGTGGTTATAGAAATGGGGTGGGGGATGGGGAAGACAAGAGAGAGGGCGATGCCATGCCCTTCACCCTGTGGCCTCTGTGCCTGCCTGTGGAGACCTGGCAATCAGTTCAGTAGTCAAAATGCCAAGGGTGTTTTCACTTTGTGGTGATTTACATGCATCTACATGTCAGTCTGTAGATGTCAGGTGGCTTTCTGGATCTACCAAGTGCTCAGCTTTTTGTGTCCTGGATGTAACTGAATTCCACTGGTTTGAATGGTGTTGAAATGAGCCAAAACCAAGGATGGGGTTAAGACTCACCATATTTTCCTGGCTAGAATGCCCGGGGCTCTACTGCCTTGATATGGACAAAAAGTGGGAAAGAAGTCCCATTTTCACCACAGTTCAGTGCATTCTGGCCCCAAAATACAGCGTGAGACCTGTACACCTGTGTGGAGCACCTGTTCTTCTCTGGGTGATGGAGGGCTCCTATAATTGTCCTTGCCACTCCATGAAAAGCAGGACACATCTACTACACCACATCAAGATGTTCTGGGCAACGTGAGAGGTTCACCTGCTCACCCAAGTCAGAAATGGGGACTGCTGAGTGATAAAGAAATCCTTGAGAGATTAGTGCTCTTGAGAAGGAGCAATAATGGGGATGTGGACTAATATTACTGAGGGTCCATGATCTAAATGCTCAGGTGTATCCCATGGTAAATTACTTTGTAAAGGGCTCCTCAGTTTCAGTCTTAGATTTGAGAGCAATAATGCACTTAAGATTGATAAGAATAAGATAATAAGAATAAGAATAATAAGAATTAAGATGTTGTTGTTTCTCCTACTTTTATAGAATAAATAAGAATCCTAATACATGGATGAGCTACACTATTTGGAAAATTTTACCTTATTTATGTATTTTATGTACATCTATGTTACCAAAAGGATAAATCTCTCTCTCTCTCTCTCTCTCTCTCTATATATATATATATATATCCTCCCATCCTTTTGAAGAGTCAGTATATCATATAGATTTGGGTGTAAAAAGATTTAAGAAACAAATTCTCTAATTTCCCTTGGAGGCAGGTCCAAGTCCCCTTGCCTGCCCTTTGTCATAAACAAATGTGATCAGGAAGGGTGGCTGAAGCACAGCAGATTGCTCCATGCTGGTGTTGGAAGAGTATACCGTGGGCTCCTCTGTTGTGTGTTGAATGTGTTTCAAAGTTTCAGAGATCCAAGTCTAGATCTCCCAGACATCATAGGTTTTAATTTCCCCAGATTTTTATAAGAGGCATCCACGCTCTGAAGAGGACGAGGAGAGAATTATGAGTAGGTCTTTTAAGGAAATGTGTAATCCCAATATCGGGCAGTGTGAGATGTTCTAGAATTGCTGCTTATTCCCATTTTAGAAGCAAAACCAAATGGAAATGTAGCTCAATATTTTTGGCTCACCTCCCTGGCATAGAGCAGATCATTCCTGATGTGGAAGGGCTCATGACTTGAATGGCTGAGTTTTCCAAATCATTCACTGTTTAATTAAACCTCTTTAAACCTCCTTAAATACCCCTCTAAACACAAGAGCCTTTATAGGTGTTTGCTATTTTGGATGGACAGAATTCTAAAATACGTTATCCTCTCCTTAGCCTGGTGATTAAGAGCAGGGGTGTGGAGCCAAGCAGGTGGGATTTGAATTCTGACATTGGCCTCTGGATTTTGATCTGCACCTGGAAATTAGGGACAAAAATGCCTACCTATGAGGTTTAAATGAGGCAATATCTGGAAGGTGCCCATCATAGTGTTGGGCAAATGGCGAAGAGTTAATAATAATTGACTATAATAATACACGGTTCTTAATGATACTAACATGATGTGATTAACTTCTTGAGGTCTCAGGTTGTGAACGGTGTGTTTCCTGCCATGCGTGGAGTTTTTTTTGCCTCAAGAACTTCTTCTTTCTTCTGAACTCTCTTCCTGGGCTTTCATAGAGCAGGGGATAGACAGATCTTAGGTCTGAGCAGAGGCAAGAAAGGCAAACTTGACCATAAGGAATGGTGTGGCAAAGCCATTCGCAGCTAGATGATTCCAGAAGAATGTAGTTTTGCAGAAAGAAAACTGAATAATGTTAGTAATGAATCTAATAATGGAGCCTCCCAATCATAGGGTGCTTCTCAAATGTTGAGGGCTCCAGAAGATGGTTCACAGGATTCCCGCTCTCACTATTACTGTCCCCATTTGCCTACAATGCAAAAGTCTCAGAGAGCTTACATGACATGGACAGTTAAGACAGCACCCGAGTCTCTAGGGGCTTGGTTCTCTTTTGACCAGTCCCCATTCCTTCAGTGACTCTCAGTTTCCCACCCTCTCCCCACGATAATCTCTTTGGTGCCTGACCTGGGCCTGACCAGCTCTGGTCTTTTACCAGGTATCTGGAAGACTATTCCAGGATGTGTTGTTTTGGGGGCATGCAACTTGGTAGGAAGGAGGGTCCTGTGTGGGAGAGAGGTGGGTCAGCGTGGCCGTGGTGGGTCCCCTGTGAGAACAGGCACTCTCAAGGTCATAGAAATAAATATCTCTCTTGGCAGTTCCGGCCTCCGTGGAAGGACCTCCAGACACCATTACCAGCTTCCAGCAGGTTTATCTCTGGAAAGGTGAGTGGTGGGGCAGAGAGGGTGAACAGGACACAGATTACACCAGATTGGCCTCACCTCTCGTTCATGGGGCACTCTGCTCCCCAGAGAGGAAACTGTAGAGATTTGTTTTCCAAATGAGTGCTCTTTGTGGCATAGAAGGACCTGACTCTCATCAGATAAGATACCAAACCCTAGAAGAAATGTGTAAAGGGTAGAAGCCCCAGCAAAGATGGGGGAAGGAAGCATGGCTTCCTGTGAGATCAAGTTCACTGACCCCGAGCTGCCCTTGTTCCTGGAAAGGAGATTTGAGGCTTCTTAGGCCAAGGATGCATTTTTCCAGGGGACTCAGCCACAGATGCCATTCCCCCCTGAGGTCATGGCGAGCGGGCAGGTCCCCCTGTGCTGATGCCATGACCCCCGCTTAGAGGTAGTGCCCCTGTGGGTATGTGGAGCAGGTTGGGGCTCCAGATAAAACCCGGATTTGGCAACTTCTTTCTGCTCTGTTTGTTCTCCTCTGAATTTCCTGAGCATCGCCCAAGTGCCTACTCAGTGCCAGGACAGTGCAAGGCATGTGGGATGAGTCTGAGTGGGATGGGATGAGAGAGATGGGTGAGGCACAGCCTTCACCTGTAGGGAGTTCCAGCCTCGGGAAGCAGCGGGCGTAGCTGACCTGTACAAACTGTGGCTGTGAGGCTAGTTGGGGGAAGGGGACTGATGCCACCCCATGTCACTTTCTTCCTCTTCCAGGGATCCCTCCTCACTCTTGTGGGGTCCGCTTAGAGACAGGACAGTGCCCTGGGGTGGAGTCACTGGGTGTGATTTCTGGTTGTATTACTCACTGCCTTGTGGCCTCATGCACATCAGTTACACCCTCGCAGCCCTGTCCCCTTATGGGCACCATGGCAATAAAAGTGCTGGGCACACAGAGCTGCATGAGCTGGGGCAAGTGGCCCAGTGCCTAGTGTAGCCCAGCCACTACCCCACGCTGGTGGTGGCGAGGATGGATGGAGGGCATGAGGAAAAAGGAGGAAGGAAGGGGCGCCTGGGTGGCTCAGTGGGTTAAGCATCTGCCTTTGGCTCAGGTCATGATCTCAGGGTCCTGGGATTGAGCCCCTCATCAGGCTCCCTGCTCATAGGGGAGTCAGCTTCTCCTTCTCCCACTCCCCCTACTTGTGTTCCCTCTCTCCCTCTCCGTTTGTCTTTTTCTGTCAAATAAATAAAATCTTAAAAAAAAAAAAAGGAGGAACAGAGGGAGGGACGGGAGAAAAAGAAAAGAAGGATGCCCACTATATTCTCATTTTAAAGTTTTAAGATTTAATGAGATTATACACTTTGTTTTTCATTAGCCGTCCTTATAAGGTAGCTATAAAAGGGGACGGTATTTTATTCATTTTGCAGACAAGAACAACCAGGCATGGAAAAGTTCAGTGAAATGCCCTCCAGGCTTCCCAGGGGTGGGACCCCGACTCTGGCTCCAGGTTCAGTGCTTCCTAGTTATCAGAAATGTGTGAAAATAAGCTGCCAGCTGGTGAGGGATTAAGGACTTGCTTCTCCCGAGGATATTTGCCACCCTGAGCAAAAGCACCCAAAGGCGTGTCTAATGTCCTATTCTCCCCAGGGGCCCACTCTACTTTCAAGGAAGACAAGTTCCCAACTTGGAAATTTTATTTAATTTTTCAAATTCTGATTCACCTACTTTCCCTCTGAATATTCTGAGATGAGTTACCTCATCTCTGCGCATCTCTGTTTTCTCAGGAGTAAGTGACAATCTTAGCCCTCACCCTCACAGGGCATTATAAAGACCAATATTTATGAACACATCTCATTAGCTTTGCAATGAATCATTTCAATATCGAGGACAGTAATGATTCTCTTAATGAGAAGTTGGCTGATGTGCCCTCAAAGGCCAAGAAGTACAAGTTTCTGCCCTGAATTTGTTCTAGATCCTGTCTCGGGCACCTGGCTGTGGACTGTGAGGCTTTCCCAATTTGCCATTTCGTTGACAAGAGGAATACCCTCCTTTTCTCACCCCAACATAAAACAACAATCTTTTTTTCCCTCCTAGATTCTGACATGGGGTCTCGATCTGAGTCTCTGGGTTGTGGAAGAAACATGGAGCCAAGGCCAGTGTCTCCAACAGACACAGGTACCAACTGCAAAGCCTTTTTCTACACAGGGGTGCCCGGTTGTGGAGATAAGATGGTGATGCTCCACGTCTGGTCCATGCTTGGACCCGTTAGCATCCCTGCCCCCTGCGGCCAGGGACCACCCTCTCAGCTAATCACTTCACAAACACAGACAGCTCCTCAGAGGGGCAACAGGCACTGAAAGTACAGCGGAACCATTGCAGAGTCATCACTGCTCCTGGAAAAGAAAATGACCAGAACAGCAAAACCCAGCAAAAGTGATTAAACAGCAAGCTTCAGCTGATTGTGGTCAGTGAGTGTAAACGGAATGTACAGATTCTGGCACTGTTCAGTGAGGGAGATTTCTAGAGAGTCCTTGGGAAAGGGTCATTTTACTCAGTGGAAGATACAAATCCATATGTTAATAGGGACAGAGTGTATGTGCTGAGATGCTCTATCCCTAGCATCTCGAGTTGTTATTTCTTAGGGGGAGATAAAACTCAGAGGGGGAGCAGGGAGGAGGGGAAGAGGGAGAGGAAGGAGGAGGAGGAGGAAGAAGGGGGAAGGGAAGAGGAGACTCGGGAAGGCAAGGGAAGGGTAGACGGGAAGGGAAGGAAAGGGAACAGAACAGAATGGAACAGAAGGGAATGGAACAGAAGAGAATAGAACAGAAGGGAAGGGTAGATAGGGAAGGGAAGGGAACAGAAGGGAAGGGAGGGGAAGAGAAAGGTAGAGAAGGGAATAGACAGGAGAAGAGAAGGGAAGGGAGGGAAACAGAACAGAATGGAACAGAAGGGAATGGAACAGAAGGGAAAGGTAGATGGAAAGGGAAGGAAACAGAAGAGAAGGAAAGGGAGGAGGGAAAGGGAGGCACCGTGGGAGGAATACCGCACTGCAAAGCAGATAGATTAGGATTTGAGCCACTTCATTTGCCACTTACGTTAACTGCATGGCCATGAGTACTTTGCTCACCTTCTAAGAGCCTTGATTCATGTGTAGAATGCTCCTTGCTTTCCACTAATCCCATTATAGCACATCTGGGTGGAACACCTGGCACTTTGCCTGGCAGTGACCAGATGCCATCCAAGTCACAGGTTCTTCTGCTTTCTGGGGCTTCTGTCTGGCTCAAATGAGAGACAGTGCAAAGCCCACCCCAAATGGGGCATATTCCATAGTAGTTTGGCTGTTGTGAGTTCATTCTGCATTCATAGAGTTGCAGGAGCCAAGGGCTGTGCCCTGGTTTAGACTACAGGTTCTTAGGCCAGAAGAGCAGGCTTCAAACCCCAGCTCTGCTTCTGTCTGCCTGTGCGACCCTGAGTCACCTTCCCCGGCCTCAGTTTCTCCCTCAGTAAATGAGAGAGAGAGAGCAATCCCCATGAGCCAGGGCAGTTGTGGGAATTAGAGTAAGTAATGCTGAAAATTACAGGGGCACAGAGAAGGTGCTCAAAAGTTGGTGGCTGTTATTACATGGCAGTCGTGGTATTGGTGATGCTGATCCTAGCACTGAGCCTGGCTCATAGCAAGCATTCTGTAAAGTTCTGTCCCCAGTCCTCTCTCTTCCTGTATTGGGTGTCAGAGAGCAGGTCCCTGTTTGGCGTGGAGACTAGGGTCAGGGTACATACTCCTGTCCAGTGCTCTTCTCAGTGGTGTCTTTTGCACTTCGGGAGGTCTTCCGGCAGGAGCTTTAGTTTTGCCAGCAGGGTGGTGGGAGGGGTGGGTGGGTGTGCAGGAGGCTGCCCTGCCTTGCCCTCATAAGCAAGCACGTGGCTGGCTTTCTTCTGCACAATGACCTGGACCCTCGCCTTTCTGATCTTTGCCTGAGCAATATGGCAGAGTTGTTCTGCCTTGGGAACCTCCGGAACACGTGGCTGGCATTCAAGTTTATCTGCGGCCAGCCGTTGTTTTTCTGGTGAGCAAGGGTGAGCTCCACACTCCCTGGGGAGGGGAGCGGAAGAGACCAAGCTCCCCTTCTTGAGCCTCCTGGTGGCAGGCCTTGCATTTGGTGCTTCTCATGCATCATCTCGCAAAAGTCGGGGCAACTCTGCTGACTGGTGTCATTGTTCCCACTTCGTCAATGAGACATATAAGGCCTCAGGTACCTCAGTATACCCTGGTTAAGCCAGTCCAGCACTAACTAAGCAGCGCCAGGATTCAAGCTGTGGTCAGCTGCCTCTGAAGCCCGGGTTCTTCTAGAACACCAGCCACTCCTTGGCACAGGGTGGGCTCCAGAGCTGAGTCCTGGTGAGCCCCCGGCTGGTGGAGCAGATGGGTTTTGGTTTGATTTGCAGAGCAGACTTTTTTTTTTTTTCCCCCAACTGAGCCAGTATTTTTAACTTAGGAGATTTTATATAAAAATTGAGATTTTAAGCTTCTCTAGAGAAAAACAGAGGACAAGCTCGGGCAGCACTGGTTTCAGATTTCTGCCTGGCGCCCGTCCTCTGAACTGAGGTGAGCTGCCCTTGCCATCAGGGGCCCAGGTCTCCCTTGGCCCCAGGCCCTGCCTAGCACCAGGAACTCCAGCTGGCCCTACCTCCCCTGGGACACTTGTGTTTGGGGCTCCCCCACCTAAGCCATGCCACGGGGGTTGGGGGGCAAGTAGCCAGACCTCTCGTGGCAAGGTACAGGTGAATGACTTCGGGGCGATTCTGGATGTTCTGTAAAATCCATCATTATACCCCGTGTCAGTCCACATCTATGGAACCATCACATGACTCCCACAGGAAGGACCCCCCCCAAGTCCCCTCACCAGAAGGGGAGCTGGGCCCCACGCCCAAGACCTTGGAGGAAATCAGGGTGAATAGACCCAGCTCAGCTCGTTTTTCCCTTTCTCAGCTGATTACATTCCTGGGCTGAGGAAGATAACGCCCCTGAAGGAGTCACCCCTTTGATCCACTCCTGTCTGGCCGTGCCCAGGGCCACTTCCCTGCCTTGTTTACCTGGCCTGTGCACTTCGGTGTTCCTCTGAATGGCCTCACCATTCAGGGCACAGTGAGGAATTCTCCCCTTTCCGCTCCAGGTCACTTCAGTTAGTCTGAGTGTTTGAGACCTGCAGAGGGAAGCCAGCAAGGAGAGCCTCCTATCTGGCAAGGCCTGTAAATGGGCCCCGGCTCAACTCCTTGAACTGTGTCATGTCCCCAGAGTAAGCACCTCTACCAAGTCAGAGCTCTCATGAAGGGCAGAAATCAGCCCTTCACCCCTGGGCCTAGAACACTGAGCCCTTCAGCACTGGAGAGCCTCTTTATAGGGCTACAGAACATCAGAGAAGGAGGGAACAGCATTGACCTTGAGGCACAGGAGGACTTGGTAGGTGAGGAAGAGGGGTAAGCATGAACAGTAGTCCTGGGAGCAAGCAGTGTGGCAAGGCTTCAGGAGTGTAAATTGAAGCAATTGGAGATAAATCTTAAGACACGGGTAGAGCCTGGACCAAGAAGAAAGCTTGGACTTCTGTCCTATGGGCAGCACGGCACCCAGAAAGAGCCTTCAGTGAGTGATCATGGCACATGAAGATATAAGGAGAGACTAAGGGATAGTCAAGCTGGAGCTTTCATGGTTCGAGGCAGAGCAGAGCTGAAAGCTGTCTGAGCAGATGAAGGCTGCCATTTGGGAGAGAGCTAGGACTTCTGTGTGGCTTCAAAAGATAGGAGCATCAATGGTTCACAGTGATAGATTTGACTCCACAAAAGATAGGAGCATCAGTGGTTCGAAGTGACAGCTTTGACTCCATAACTTCTTAATGGTGGAGTACGGCGCTGTGGTCAGCCCAGACATGTCACGCAGGCTGTGGGGGCAACAGACGGAAATCCTGTCTTTTGGAACCAGATGGCTCCTAAGATTTCTTCCAAACTAAGAGTCTAAGAGTTTGCAACTCTGTAATTTTTAGGACTGTCTGAAACCTTCTGGACTCTTCCTGCCTGGCTTGACTCCCAGCCACATGGCCTCCAGACATGCCCTGAGTTCACACCACCTAAAGAAAGTGTGTGTGTGTGTGTGTGTGTGTGTGTGTGTGTGAGAGAGAGAGAGAGAGAGAGAGAGAGAGAGAGAGCGAGAGAGGGATGGTGGGAGACAGAAAGAGAAACTCATTGTGGAGATAAAGCAAAGGAAGTTGACTCTCTCCTTCCTTTTTAGATTTGGCAACAGACCTTTTCTCCCCTGTGGACCTTAACCAGGTCACTGTCAATGGAAGCCGATCCCTGCCCATCCAGCAGCACTGGCTTTTCAAACATGTGTTTTCACCTCAGCAGGCAAACCTATGGTGTCTGTCTCGTAAGTATCCTCTGACCTCATCCTTCCCCTTCTAGATTCTTTGATCAGGCAACACAGACCTGGTTAACAACTCTCGATAAAAAGATATGATGAAACTCAATGGCATAACTCAGGGATCACTTCAGTATTGTACCATCAGTAATACTGAAGAAAGACAGGACATAACCTGTATCTTCAAGAAGCTTATATGATAGATAATCTCTACTTTACTCCAAGAACCTATCATCCTTCCATCAATCTATTCATCCCTTCATCCACTATCCATCTATCCATCCATCATCCATCCATCCATTCATCCATCATCCATCCATCCATCCATCCATCCATCCTTTACTCAGCAGGCATGTGCTATGTTTAGCATGTGCTATGTTCTAAGCCTTGTGTTTGACCTTGGAGATGAGAAAAAAAAAAAAAAAAAAGAAAATGAATTAACTATGACCCCTCCCTGTGAGGGAGCTACCATATACCAGTGGGAAAGTCTGACGTGGTAGTGGGAGCAGGCAAGATCATTCACAGAGTTCACAAAGTTTTTACAGTCCTGTGGCCTTTGGTCTGAATATTTCAACTGCCTCTGAGATGGTCTTGGGTAGATCCAATGGAGTATTGCCCTGGTTCTCCTGCATTTCTGTGTGTACAGCTCACTCCTCACCCTGCTAGACTCTGCTTTTATTCAGAGCCACATGGGCTCTCAGTTTGATGGAGAGTCCTCTCTCCAGCTCGTAGAACCCCAGTATTTTTTCTTGGACCTTCCAGACTTGGTAGTCTCGACTCTCCTGGGCCTCTGTCTTCCCAGGAAGAATCCCTACCAGGCATTTCTTCCTTGTAGATCCTGTAGAGGTTCCTTTCCTGCAGGCCTCCCAAGGACTAAAACCCATCACTCTCTTTTTTGCAGGCTGTGTCCAGGAGTCCTCTTTCTGTCAGCTGGCAGAGATAACAGACAATGCACCCTTATATTTCACTTGTGTCCTCTACCCAGAGGCCCAGGTGTGTAATGATGTCGTGGAGTCCAATCCCAAGGGCTGCAGACTGATCCTGCCTCACAGGCCAAAGACTTTGTTCCGGAAGAAAGGTGAGTACTTGGTGGGATCTGCACAAACTGCTTTTCTAGTGGGCTCTGGGCTCTGTGGTTTTAGAAATACCCAGATTAACTTATTCTTTTTAAAATTAGGGTTACTCATGCTCCTTGTAGCAATGTGAAGCCATTTAGAAATGCATGAAGCTGATGATGGAGAACAATCCTGTTCTGCACTCCCACTCCTTAGAAAAAAACACTGTTAATGCACATATGAGTTAAAATTCCATTTCACTGTATACTACAGAAAATGCCAGCAGTGGCTTTAACAAGATAACAGTTGATTTGTTTCCTCCAAAGACATTAATAAGACTATTTTGGGGGGGAGGGATTTTTTTCCCCTTGTTCAGCCTCTATTTCTGCCAAGATGTTATCATGCTTCACTTACTGTTCTACCTGTTCTGGAGGTCTCTCTTACATATCTGCAACCTTTGATTTTACACTCAAATATAAGATAGGGGCCCAGAAACTAATTGGCAGGCTTGGAGTATGTAGTGAGAGCTTGCTGACTTGAAGTTTCCCTGTAGGGTAGTCTAGTTGGGCCACCCTTTGGGGAATCCCTCAGGTCATTATTTTTAAGTCTTTCCTGTGTAGGAATCTTATAATATCAAGGTGGCACCATGAACCTGGCTGCTATTTGTTTGGACGCCAGATTAGATTGGAAGATGAGATTCTCAACCTTCACCTTGTGGATGAACTTGAATGAATCCCCTAGTTTCAGTGTGGGACTCCCACCACGATGGGCAGTCCACCTGTTGCACCCAAGAGATCATCTCTTTTTTGTACTCTCTGGAGAATAAACCTTCCTCCTTCTTCTATGGTGGGGAGAGGACACTTGTCTCCTGTGCAAAAGAGACAAAGACATCTGGAGACCTCATTGCTTCTTAAGGAAATTTCCAGCCTATCCTAGTTTAGTCCACCATCATCCCAGTGATGCCAATGCTTAAACTTTTGGGGATTCCAGAAGGTGAATAAAGTTGTTTCTTGTTCTTGCCACAGAAAAATTGAGGATTCAGCTTTCTTAGTCTACAAATTCAACTTCATACTCTTCTGTGCGCTTTCTAGATTCTAGAACTTTGTTGATCTATCCCCTCTTCTATTTTCTTTATCCTTGTGGGTGTGATCCTTTACAAAATTCCCCTGACTGTTATTTTAGTGAGATTTGGGAGGAGAGCAAAGGGTAGGCATGTGAGTTCAATACACCATCTTTAACTGGAAGCTCTCGATCTGATATACACATACTCATCCTCATATTTTCATGGATACGACAAGTTTCTTCCTAAATAATATAATTTATTTCTTCCCCTATATAGTTGTACTGAGAGATAAAGTGAAGAACTTCTACACTCGCCTGCCATTTCAAACACTGACGGGAATTTCCATTAGAAACAAAGTGCCCATGTCTGAAAAATCCATTTCAAATGGGTAAGCTACTTCAGTCCCCTTAAGTATTTATTATTAAGACTTTTCTATATCCATGAAGATAACAACTTAATATCAGTTAAAGGCACACACATAAAAAACTGTAAACCCAAAGCAAAGAGTGAGAAGGTCATGAGGAGGTGGCCACACCTAAAAACTGTGGCTAAGTTAACGAAACACAAAATTTAGTCCTGAACTCCAAGTCAGCTGACACAAAAGGGAAACACTGACCCATATCTTATCAAAAACAATTGTCAAACACAGTAATAAACCGAATCAGCCAAGTCTCACTGTGTTGTATGCAGAATCTGGAGAGCCAGTAGAACCTTTAATAGGATCATAAGATTATAAGGACTTTTAATTTGACTTATTATTTTTAAAAGTATGTTATGATATATTTAGTTAGTTAGCTGTGATTTACTTGTTTTAATTGAAGGTGACATTTCTGTCAGCCCAGTCTATGGATCTCACCAACCAGAATCACCAAGAGGACTTTTTACAAACCTGGGTCCTTCCCTGGACCTACTGAATCATCATTTCCTGGGATGGGGCTCAAGAATCTGAATTTTAAGTAAGATTCTCCTCCTGGTGATTCTTTTCTACTTTGGAATTTGAGAGTCACTGGTCTATGATCTTTTGGTCTACGAAGTGTTATTGATCGATGAAACTGTGTCATGTTGCTGGTGTTGAAGATTTGCTTCTGAAGGTGACTTAAAAAAGTGTTACAGGGTGACCTTAAGATATGGCAGGATGCTGCCCATGAGGATGGGACAGGTTAGAGAAGGGGGGATGGAACAAGGGATCAGTCTGATCCTGGTGTTGGGGACTCAGAGAATGGTGGTGCCATGGGAAAGCATCTCATCCAGGCTGGAACTTAGAATTGGGCTTCCAAAAAAGGAGAACAAAGTGATGGGTGGGCTGGTGGGTAGATGGGCAGGACTCTGGGAGAGGAAACCATGGGGTAAGAGCCCACAGGAGTCAGGGAAGAGATGCAGTCAGCACTGGAAAAACTGCCCAAGACAGGGAGGTTTTATCCACTGGGATGTGACTTCTGGGATGGGTTCAGGACTCCTAAAACCAGGCAGGAGAATGGCAAGAACGAGGCAAGGTCCCCACTCCAAAAAGGAGCTGAGGGGTTGAGTGAGTCCTCAGGGATCAGAAATAAGTGATCAGAGCTGGGACATGTGGTCAGGGTGAGAGAAGTTAGAACTGAGCCCAGGAACATTGGCTTGGACCCACTAAGTTTCTCCAGGAATGGTCGTAGAAGCTGAAGGTGGGGTCTAGCAGCCACCTGAGTTATTAAGGAAATTATGTCCTGGGATGGGGCCTGGATGTGCTGACCCAACAAACAGGGGCATGTTCCTGAAGTGTAATTAGCCTACACTGCAGAGTGGATATGGCAGGAAGCTGGGTCAGGGGACAAGTGCTGGTCTTTGGCAACAGACACCTGGTTGTGTCACTCCGACTATAAGCTTACAGAATCCCCCATTTCTGCAGATGCCTTCACTACCATCTCATTCTTTTCCCATAGCCCCAGACTGGACTTTCTCCCAATATGAAAGGATTGTAGGGGCACATTCTGATGCTAGGTGAGCTTGGCTTAAAAACTGGCACATAGCAGGCAGAGAATAAATGCTTGGTGAATGAATAAGCCAATGAATGAAGGAGAAAAGAGTTGAATTCTGTTTTCAGAAGGAACTCAAAGCTAGGAATCCACTCATGCATACTGACCAAAGCACCCCCCACTTTAGGGAGTCATGAAGAAAGGAACACCCAGAAATAAGAATGACTGTAACTCCGTAGGTCCTGGGCCACCCACACAAACCCTCTTGCCCTCTCTTTCTGTTCTCATGCCAGCTTCTTCGAATGTGAACGGCTGTGTGATGTGGACCCGTGTTGCACCGGCTTTGGCTTTCTCAATGTTTCCCAGTCAAAAGGTAATAGCGATAATAATTCTGCCTGCCTGTGTGCAGCTCTTTGCAGCCTGGAAAGCATGCTCACACCTCTGGTCTTCTTGTGCTGGATGGGGAGGCGTGATTCTTGTTCCCAGATGGAAAGTGGGGCCAGGGAGAGGGAGGTGGTTAATCACTGGGATAGCTAGTGTAGGTCCTGGCCCACTGGCACTCCTGCCCTGCTGAAATGGCCTCCTTCCATACTCCCGTCTCATCTAAGACTCAACTCAGGCAGCCGGGGTAGATGAACTCTGGATCCATCCATATGACCTGAGTTGAAACTTGATTCAGTCACTTCCTAGGGGTGGGATCCTGGGAAAGCCACTTAATCCCAGAGTCTCAGCATCCCTTATCTGCAAATAAGGATACAAATGCTATCCCCTAATGGTGTTACATGATCCAGTGATATGGTGCAAACAGGGCCCTAGCACAGCCCTGGGCACATGACGGGTGCCCCATGAGGACCAGCTGCCTCCATCCCTGTGTTCTTAGACCAGAAGCTCATTGCGGTACAGGTTTTTCATCAGTGACTAAGGTCCCACCTGGAATATGGTAGAACACCCCAAATATCTACTGGGGAATGATGAGTTTGCAGAATTTCTCTCATTCAGATACAGTCTTCCATCGTGATCATTTTCCTGGTCCTGGTTCCTCTTTGCTCCAGGAGGAGAAGTGACATGCCTAACTCTAAACAGCCTGGGATTTCAGATGTGCACTGAGGAAAACGGAGGAGCCTGGCGCATTTTGGACTGTGGCTCCTCTGACACAGAGGTCCGTACCTATCCCTTCGGATGGTACGAGAAACCTGGTGAGTGACCCATCCCAACCAGCTGTGTGGGAGTCTTTAGTTGACCATTTCCTAACCATGTATTAGGATGATGTGCTTAGGCTGGGAAGTAGATTAGCTGGGATTCATTGGGTACACATGACAGAAATTGATTCTGTTCAGTGTAGGCAGAAAAGGAATTTATTAGAAGTCTGCTGATGGACTCAAAGAAAAGATGACTCGCTAGGTCTCAGCGACATGGATGCATTCAGCAGGAAGGGATGGATGCATCTCCATCATCAGGTTTTGGTGGTTATAGTCAAACTTTAAATTCAAGGGAGAGATACTGGCCCAGCTTGGGCTATGCATTCTCCCATTGCTAGAGGGAAGGTGGGAAGGCTTGAGTGACAGTCCCAGCAAGACTGGATGCACTGAGGGAGAGGAGGGTCCCCAAGGTACAGTTAAGGTGTTATTACCGGCCAGGGGAAACCAACAGATGTGCCCTCTGTCAAGGTCCCTTGTTTTTTGAAACTTGATAGTTAATCAGGATAGTAGAAACACATGGCAGTCTTGGGACAGGAAAGAGGGGCACCAATGTATATTTGACAACATACATGGAGTTGAGATTTCAGGGTGAAGGCAGGGTTGTGTCAGTGTGGACACTTCACACATCTGTGCTGAATATATCCCAGCACATTTTAGGAGCTCAATTTGAAAGTGGTGAATGAATGAATGGTTTGCATGTTGTGATGGAGAAGCTCCTACACTCAAATGAAGAGATACTAATGTCTTCCCAACTCTGTCATCTACTGTGGGTTTGTCTTTGGAAAACTCTTCCCTTTCCTCCATTTCTCTGTTGGTAAAACAATGAGTGATACTCACTCCGGTCTTACCAGCTCCTACCTTCCAAGTGTGTATCAGTGTGGGTACTCTCGGGAACAGTGGGGAGTTGCATGGAGACTGGACATCATCCCCCTGTGTCCCAGAAGCAAATTCATAAAGATGTCTCAGATACAAAGAGATTGAAAACCCTGTCTGAGTAGGTGTCCAATGGAGAGGCTGAGCTGAGGTTCATTATCTCTGGTCTCTCCTACTAGTGGCTTCCTCATTAGTTTCAGAGTTGATGATAAGACAGATGCTGGCCCTCCTGGGGCACCTGCGCTGGAAATGAGAGTCCTGTGATTTCTGGCTTGGAGGAATCTTAGAGATCCTTAACTTTGATCTCTGTATTCTTCATATCACCCAATACAACACATTGCTCAAAGGAGGGAAGGAGAGGAGACCGATATTATTCATGGGTCTGCTGTGCGTTCACATGTGTGATGTGTCCCTGCTTGTGCTGGTTCTTCTACATGGGTGTATAATTCACTAAGCCTGGTGCCCTGTGGAGTAGGCATTATTTCCTCCATTTCAAGATGAAGAGAGAATGGCATAGAAAGTTGAAGCTACCCAACCAAACCACACAGCGAGAGTCAGGTTGAAAGCCCAGAGCTCATGACCCCAAACTTCACTCTCCTCCATTTCCATGCTGGCTGGTGGGTCTTCGATATCCAATGAGAGATCAGATGGGAAAATGTCCAGACCCTTTGTCTGACTGGTTTTCTGCTAACTCAATTAATTAATAAGCAATTGACTAGTACAATGAAGAACACAAAATAAAACTGACTAATAAGCTAATAGACCAAAAGTCAATGATTTGGCCTCTGGTTCCAGAGCCATCTTCTACTTGAGGGGCCGGAATGGGGTTCCTTGGTGGAATCTGGCCCTTGGCCCTTGTTCATGAGCCTACTAATCCCCAAGGCATTCCTTGGCTTCAGGGCAGATTTATTTGGAGTTAATTATTAGCAGGTTGAACAGAATCTTCCCTGTTGATGTCTACCTTGAGAATCCTGTGACCGATCCTTGGTCTGAATTCACCAGTGTTAGGGTAATGCTTTTTAGTTTTATTTTAACATCTTGATTTATTTTAGGAAAAACCTCAGAGTTGTATGACAAGAGTCTCACTGGGTCTCTATTTAGAGAAGAATGTTCTATGTAGGCTTTTACTAACTCACAGGGACAGGGGAGAAGGGAGTGCCTGCTGAGAACAGCAGCCTCTTGGGAGACCCAAGGCTAGCTGTGAGTATTGGGGGGGCTTTGAAACAGAACTCTTACCCTGCAGAACCTCCCTTCCCATCTCTCCTCCCATCCCTCTTCCCATCTCCTCACCCTACCAAAGACTGAAAAATGTCATTTTGCATCTTCATATTGCTCAGGGAAGAGTTGGGTAAAAAGAAGCTTAAGAAGTAAGTCATTTGTTCAGAAAGATCATGGGAATCAGACCGGAACATTGCAACATCATAGCAGAAGTTGGCAAAGCAAAGAAACCAAAATGCTCATTGTCCCGACTCATCCCATCTATTCTGTTTCTTCTCATCTGACGGCACAGACCACTAGCTTTTGCCAATATATATTTTGTAGGGTCAGGCTGGGGACTCAGAGTCTGTCCAGAAACTCCAGGCCAGGGCATTAAGTATTCCCAGTGGTGCTCTCTTTCAGCGAGCTCTGACTGAGTGCGGACCATGCCCAAGGCCTTTGGTGTTACCAGCCCAGCCTATATTCCTTGCACTCTTCCCGTGTGGTTGGCTGGATAAAGCAGTAGCTTGTCTAATCTTCATAACCACTGTGAGATGAGGAAAGGGAGGTCCAGGGAGGTTAAGTCACTTGCCTAAAGTCACACAGAAATTGTGTCTTGTGCACCCAACTATATACCATAATTATTGAGCCCATCAGAAAGAACTAGGTCTGAACTTTGGCTCTGTCATTTGCCTGCCTGTACCTTGAAGGGGGCATAAGACCCTGATCTTCCCTTCTCCATCCATCCTGCACATGAAGCATTAGTTTTTCCAGAAAAATCCTTTGCAAGAATTTCTGTAATAGACTTCGCTCTTGCTTCTGAACCATGGCTTGGCCACTTAGTGTACTGACATCTGTACTGAGTGTTTACCCCAGGGCCCTGGTGAGCCCCCAGCCTGAAAGCCAGACACAAGAGGCCTAACACAGGTCTCCTTTCCGAAGAACTAGCCCTGAGGAAGGAGAAAGGAAGTGATACTCACTGAGTTCCTACTGCACGTCAAACAGTGTGGGAGCCTGAGAGGCAGAAGTTCCTGCCTGCGGAGCAGTTAGCTGGGCTGAGGATGCAGGTGTGAGAGAGACAGAACATCTCTGAAGCTTGGACTTTATGTCACAAGAGCGCGTCCCTCCTGTACTGATTTATTACCTCCCTGTGAAGTTGGCTCTATTCCTCTCTCCTTGTGAGGAGACAATTATTCTCTGTAATCAGAGAGCTACTCAGGGACATGAGGACAGAGCTTACCCCCAGGCCAGTGTTCCTGTGGCAGGATCCACGGGAGCTTCTGGAACACAGAAAGGATTATGCAAAAGTGGCTCCAGGGCAAATCTGGATGTAGATGAAGAAGAGCATGCTGAAGGGAGCAGTGGCCACTGTGTGGGGACAGGCATCAGGCCGTGGAGGTGGGGTGCACCATGGTCCTGCCCTCACAGCCCTCAGGCCTTCAGAGACCTGCCTGCAGGCCATTGGGCAATCACACCATAACCTCCATACCAGGCTGCTCACAGAACAAAGGCCAGAGCTTAGCCTCCTGGGATCCAGGAGCAGAGAGCACCAAGAGGGGACACGAGAGAGCCCACGGCAGTGCCCTATCTGATTTTACTGTCCACAGTGCACAGAAAGTACCATGTGTCAGCTCAGAGCTGAACTTGATGCTGAACGACTCTGTATGCAAATGAGGCTGTTGGCAGCCCCTTCCTGGCAGTAGGACCCTGGAGCTAGCATTCTTCGCATCCAGGAGGGGAGTAGCTGGGCAGCTGGTCTGGCAGTGCCCCAGAGCCCAGGGTTTTCTGGAAGGGGAGGGCCTCGGGGGCACTGGTACCTTCCGTTTGCCCTTTGAAGACAACTAGGGCGACCTGTTCTCTCCCCAGCTGTGCATGGCCTGCAACAGGCACAGGGTCTCTGATTTCTTTGTAAAGTCAAGTGTGGCGTCTAAAAAAAAAACAAAAAACAAAAAACAGTCGAAGCCACATGGTTCCCGCCCTGTGCTAAGCAAATGTACTTGGACCTTGTAGCGATTCTAGATGTGGGAACATAACCTGGGAAGGAAATGAAAAATGCTTCTCATTATGCCTCCTTACAGTCCTCGTGGAAACGGCCACCTGTAGGCAGTGATACAGAACGGTCCACTCTCCATTCTCACTCACATCCAGCCTGGTCCTCAGCACCAAGCTGGCTCTGGGCACCAAGCCAACATTTTGCAGCAACATCTTTCTTAGTCCCCAAGCAACCCAATGCAGTAGGGCCTGCTGTCACCCCCGTTCTGTGCTGGGCTGACCAGGGTTTCACAGGTGGCAAGGGAGAGGGGAAGCCCTGATTTGCCATGGTGTAAATGTCCCCACCATGGCCACTTAGGCTACCAGCTTGCTCTCTGTCTTATCCCAAAGGCACAATCCTATTAAGAAATACTATAGGAGGTGACGAAAAGTAAGGAAAGAAAAAACAACAGTAGAGTCATGTGATCTGTTCTGTGCTGAGATGAGCTGCATGGTGGGGCTCCTGGGAATGGGCTCTGGCTCGCCTAATGCCTCCGTGACATTAGACATTTCTATATTTCCCAGTGGTCTGCGGTACAATAAAATACACTGTGTGCTCTGTGTATGCCACATGCCTTCCTTACAGTACAGTATGACACAATACACCATATAATACAGTACAATTGCAGGACTCCTTGGCAGGCTGCCCTTACCTTGATTCCAAGATAGATTTCCAGAAGCAGAGTTACTGAGTCCGAGGGTGAGAACATTTGAATGCCCTTGACAAGATGGTCTCATTGTTCTCTGAAGACTTCACTCAGTCTTAGGACCTTTGCTCTGAGAACCACTCTCTTCCAGGAAAGACAAATATTTCAACACACAAACCAAGCTGGCCTGCTGGGTGTAGTAGGGCATGACGGTGGTTAGCAGTTCTGAATGTCGCCTGAGGAGCTCACAGAATGTTGGATGACCGAAACCAGAGCTCCGTGGTCCCCAAAGTGTGTCCCTGAGAACTTGTTAGAAATTCCAGATTAGGGGCGCCTGGGTGGCTTGGTGGGTTAAAGCCTCTGCCTTTGGATCGGGTTGTGGTCCTGGGGTTCTGGGATCGAGCCCCATGTTGGGCTCTCTGCTCAGTGGGGAGCCTGCTTCCTCCTCTCTCTCTCTGCCTGCCTCTCTGCCTACTGTGATCTCTGTCTATCAAATGAATGAATAAAATCTTTAAAAAAAAATGCCAGATTATGTGCCCCACCTAGAACCCCAGGACCTGCTGAATCAGACACTGTGGGGGCAGAACCAGGGTCTTAGAATGATGCCTGGGAGGCAGTGGATGTTTCCAGGCAGGTGAAACCAAGAAAAAAAAAAAAAAATCCAGCACAACTGGAGGTTCTAGAACCGAGAAAGGCTGGGTCATGGCTCACTGGGCCAAAGTGAAGAAGGGAAGGGAGAGGTGGCACTTTAGGCCAGATTAGGGCATGACTCTAATCTAAGGATTTTCAGGAGGCAGAGGAGGATAACAGTGGCAAATTGTGTCACTGCAGAAGGGCAATGTTAAGAGCGAATAACGGCCAGCATTTATTGAGTGCCTACTGCATGCCTAAATCTTTACATGTGCCAACTCATCTAAACCTTACAGGCCTGAGATATATATTGTTGTAACCCCTATTTTATAGACAAGGATGCTGAAAACAGGGAGTTGAGGTAACTTTTTGAGGTCACACATACGGAAGCATCCAAGCCAATGCTGCCCTGGGCCTCTGACCCCAGAGCCTCACCCTTGACTGCTGCTCCTACCCCTGCAGCTGGACAAGCATGGAGATTAGTCTGGGCCCCTGGGAGAAAATACTGATGGAGCTTTAGACCTGTTCAGTATGGTGAGAATGAGGGGAAGAAGATAGCTAGCACTTACAGATCACCTACTTAGTACGCCTGATGTCTCATTTAATTTTTCACAGCATCCTCCTTTTATCAGTCCTGACACTGGGTCTAGAAAAGTCAGATGACTTGTCCCTCCACACTGTTTCTAAGTGGCACACAGAGATTCAGGTCCAGCTCTTACCCATGCCTGGCGCTCCATTATCTCCTACCAGCCTCATGGTCATTCTCAAGGTGGACTTGTATTAGCCTCATTGTGCACATGTGGAAATAGGCTTGGAGGGGTTTAGTTTCTGGACCAAGTGAAGAGTCAGGAAATTATGGCTGTGAGCACATGTGCTGTTCTCCACCTGTCCCTGGAACAGGGCAGGACTGCACCTGTTCACCCCCCCAGACTCACTACTGGCTTTGGTCAGGGACATGTGTGCAAATGAGGTGTGTGTCCTTTGTAGGCAGAAGCCATAGAGCAAGAGTGAAGTTTGCTGTGTTTCTTTTTCCCTGCTGTTGTGGAAACCAGGGGCATGGTGGAGCCCTCTTCCACCCGGGATCTGGGAGGGGATGACATGGAACCAAACTCCAGCCCACCTGCTGTGGATATGAGGTATAAGGGACAGACCCTCCTGCATGGTGGTTTTAAGCCACTGAGATGTGATTGTCCCCTCAGCCCAACCTAGTCCATCCTGACCGATTCAGGATGTCTCCGGGAGCTGAACACAGCCTTCCTGCCTTGCAGGTGTGATTTCGCCATCACCTCTGAACCTCTGTTAATGCCTTTGAATGTGTAGGGGAGCTAAAAGGCTGCCTCTTCTTCTTTTCAGTTGCTCAGGATGATGCTCCCAGTTTTTGCCCCCCGGTGGTTCTGCCTTCCCTCCCAGAGAAAGGTAAGCGCATGGTCTTTTCCACCTCTCTGAGGAGAGATCCACTTCCCTGGAGAGTCTTCTCCTCTTCCCCTTAGTTTTGCACACTGTGGATAGCTCGCACGGCCCTCTCGTCTTGGTTAATTCAAGCTCCTGTCAACTGCACACATAGGTAGATAGGGCAATGCTGGCACCATGCCCATTTCACAGATGAGAAAACCTGCTCCCAGGGAATAAATGGGACCTTGACTGAAATGCCTTGACTGACTAGTGTAATCCACTGGAAGCCGAGGAGGGTTTAGTCCGGTTTCTGCACATTTCTTTCCAAGGATTATTTTCACCCAGTCCAAAAATGCCTACACCTGCCCTGTCCTGGGGCAATGTCAAGAATGGTGACTCTTTTGTCCCCAGAAGGAAGAACTAGCCATCTCTTAGTGCAGAGAAGCAGGGACTTGCAGTCCTCAGCCAGCTGGGTGGCACAGGAACATCTGAGGCAGGGTCTTACACCCGGGACCACGGCCCAGACTGAAGCTGCCACCTGGTCCTGCACATGGCGTACGGCCCCACCAGCACAGTCTTGTCTGGTCACAAGGCAGCAGGAAGTGTGGGACTGGGGTGGGCTCAGGGCAGGTGAGCGTGGGCCTTGATGCACATCCTGGTTCTGCCTTCCTTAAGTCAGGAAATGACTGCAAGGGCCCAAGCGACGACGTTAATTCCCGTCCTGTGACATGATGTCTGAAGAGCTCCAGACACCTGTCATTACGATCCTGGTTGAAGAGACAGAATGTACCTTGTGTAGGAGGGTATCACTTAGCCAAGGCTGTGGCTAAAAGTGTAAACGTCCTCAACAACCCAGGTTATGAGCTGCTTCCACCAAGTTTAAAGAGCTAACTTTGGAGATTGTATGCACACGTGGATATTTTTTCCGGCACATTCTCTACAGAATTGTATCTGTGTCTAAACAGTTGAAGACTTTATGTCTAGGACTTTGGGTGTGAGAGTTGTACAGGTATTGCATGGTGGCCGCATTTTGAAGGGCTGTGACGTAGGAGTCACCATTTGCCGAGTCGTGGATGGTGGACAGGGAGGGGGTCGCTTAGGATTGGTTGACACACCCAAGGCCAAGCAGGGAATACATTTCCCAGCCAGACTGTGGTCAAAGTTGATATCAACTTTTATCAAGATAATGTAAAAGCAATTGAAATAATCAAATTGTCCTCAAAGATTTATGGTTGAAAAAAACCCAACTGGTTCCTTGTCTCAGTTCTACCGCCTGCCACTTCTGCTCCCAGAACCTACCTCGTTTAACTCTTAGAGGTGTCTAGTCTCTTCCTGGTCTCTCTGATTCTAAATAACACGAGGATCCTGCTATTTCTTGATTTGTCCATCTTGGAAGCTACTGTTGAGTTCCTGGCTTGAATGGGGGAGGATTTGGTCTTCTCTTTTATCACCCTTTCCAATGTTCCCCCTTCATTTGCAACATGTAGTAATGTCAGGACTTGGGGTCAAAACAAGAGTGAGTATTACTTGCTCTGTCCACATACATATGGCTCACGGGGGAGCCCCACAGAGTGAGAACGTTCTCCTGTTTCCATTACCAGTCACTGTGTGTGGGTGGCTCATAGTTCTGCTTCAGCCCCATGTTCCAACTCTGCCTTCCATGACACCTCGTCCTTCCTGGGCTTCCTGGGGGGCCTGTGGAACAGACAGGTCAGACAGGTGCTCTGCAGGCACCTGGGGATTAGCTTCTCCCCGCTAACATGGCTGTTAACACACCTCCCTCTTCCTCTCCCCCCTGAAAAATGTGTTCAATTCCCTTACCTGCTCTTTGCTCATTCCCTTTACTTCATTTTATAGGAGGGAAAGAAGAGAAATTGTGCTGCATTTAATTAAATGCGAGAATATAGTCTCTTTTGAAGTTTTTTAACATTTAGCGAAGGCTCCATTTTGTCCTCAGCACTGCACTAATCATTTGATCTTCACCCAAATCTCGAGAGACCCAAATCTCCTCTTTTAATATCGGTTAGTTGTAGAAAATTCAAACAATGCAGAAATAGAGAAGACAAAAATCACAGAGTCACATAGAAGTCATGCCAGTTCAAACATTGCTTTATTTGCTTCTAATCTCTTTAGACTTATTCTGTGGTCTCAGGTAGTTGTAAGCTCTCCACGATGTTACTCTTTTGCTTTTAACGAATAGAGCATCCTGTGTATATTTCCAAATTATTATAGATCTCTCTAAATCATGTATTCACATATGCATATGCTCGTTCATACATGTATATTCATTCATCCATTCATTCATTCATTCATTCCTCTGTCACGATGCTTCCCATCTGGTGAGGAGGAAGCAGGTAAAGGCAGGTTGGTGTCAATTAGCAATGGTTTCTGTACTCTTTGACCAGGTAGACATGCTGCCCTTCACTAACTCGTTCCTCTGTTTTTGGACATTTGATTGTTTATGACGCTTCCCCAGTACAGAAGTGCTGCAGTGAATCCCTGAGTACATAAAGCTCTTCCCAACATCTAGGTTACCTCTCAGGGGCACATTCTCCAAAGCACCATTACTGGGTTTGACAACTTTGTATTTTAAGACTCCAGGTTTGTGTTGTCACATTGGTCTCCAACAGCTGTTCCTAGTGGCACCCTCGCAGGCAGTGAGTTCATTTCCGTCTCTGAATGTCAGAGGCGTACTGTGCGATAGGAACAAATCAGAGCATGTCTGCCCTCAGGTGACGAGAGTGCTTCCACTCTGGTTTCGTGATCATTGGTATTCCTGGGACTTGAAGGCCCCAACCAAGAAGGAAAAGGACGTAGAATTTCGCTTCCCCCTTCACACATGCAGGCTGTGGATCTGAGCGGAGCTTTCCAAGGCAGAATGACATGTCACAGTATTTTTAAACAAGTGTGATTTTGACAAGTGTGATTTGGAAGCAGGAGGGATGTCAGAGCTGGCATTCCATCTGTGCTTAGAGTTCCCAAATTGGAATTAGGAGTCCGGGTGTGTTCCTTTGGTGGGAATCAGGAGGAGAGCACAATTCTGCCTCCATGGTATTGAGATGCCAACGTGATTCTGATAGGGATTGTGTGTGTGTGAGTGTGTGTGTACACGCGCATGGGCACACATGCGTGCACACACCATGTATGTATAAAATGCTTATCTTTATGCACTTTCTGTTCTGGGAGAAAAGGAAATATTTATTAAACACCAAATATTTTACAAATCACTTAACGCTCGTGAGAAATTTAGATGGTATTAAGTTCTGTCTTTCAAATAAGGGAGTGGAGGGTCAGAGAGGTTAAATGAACACCTGGGATTTGAGCCCCCATGCATCTGTCCCCTCGCTGAGCTAGATAAGAATGTCTGGTTGGTTTGAGTTTCTGGAAAGGGTGACAGAGATAGAATTCCAGTCCTAGACTTGCCTGGATGTCTAATGCTTGGCCTTGTTTCTTGTGATGAGTCTGTGTATTTAACCACCCAATCAAAGCCTCTTTGAAGAGGGGCTTCTGAGACACTGATTGGTCAGTGGGGATGGTGTGAAGGTGAAGGAGGGCTTCTGAACTCTCATATATCTGTCTGGGGTGCATACCATGTACTAGAGCACTTTCTTTATGTTGTCCCAGGGAGATTTCGAACACACGAGCTGGTTTGAAGATGGCAGGAGTTTGTCAATGGGCCAAGTTTCAGAAAGCCTTTCCTTCATAGAGAGTGGTTTGTGTGTGCAAAGGCCCAGGGGTATGAAACAGCCCGGGGCACTCAGACACTGGAGAGGTTTCCATACAGTGGGTGTATGGCCATCAGTGAAGTGAGATGGATGAGAGAAACCTGTGCTTGAGTGTGAGCTGGCAGGAGACTTTGTACAACGTTTGGCCCTCGAACTTTTTAGGATCACTTGGGGATGGGTGAGGAACCAAGGGGCAGCGAGCTCTAGGGTGGGCAATTTAGAAAAATGTGTGAAGGAAAAACAGCTCATCTTTCACTTCAATGTGGTTCGGTTCTTGGGTGACGGATTCTGAGTTTTCACTTACGTTCCAGAAGAGGTGCTGTGCTGTGTGTTGGAGGTCTTGAGTGCAAATAGAGGAGCCTGACTTTTGGTCAGGAGAAAGGCACAGAAAGTCAGAATTGAAGGAGATGAACCACCTACCACCGAGGGGGTTCAAGAGGGCTCCCCCCAGATTCACTGCAGACAGGCAGGGCAAATGCCACAGGTGCACCATGGCCACACTGGGTCATAAAGAAGGATTGAGCATCTGTCAGATGCCAAGGTGGGAATAGAAAGCACCCTGGGCAAGGGGGGTGCATGAAGAGAAGGCCAGGGTGAGCACTGGCCCCACATATGCAGGGAAATACAAGTCCTTCAGGATCCCGGGACCAGCAAGGGGCAGGGAGAGGCTGGATGGGGGACAGGGGCCAAGAAATAGAGTGCTTTGGGTCCCACACATCCCCGAAGGTCTTTACACAGTTGCACAGTGAGCTTTAAAACTGTCCGAAGACCCTCCCTTGGGGCTGTGAGTGCGATGCATTGGCAGATGGACAAGTTTGATTTTGGAAAAATGGGGACAGTTGTGTCATCTCTGTTTAGAGCACCATTTTACTCTTTGGGGAAAAAATATACATTATAAAAAACAAAAACAAGTGGAACACTAAAGATGTTTTTATAACAGACAAACGTCCATTGTTTTTAAAAGACCCACAACAACCCATCCTGAGAGGATGCTTGGGGTTAGCAGGAATCGTCTGCTCAGACATCGGAGCCTGCTGTAGGGGGGCCTCTCTCTCCCCCTCTCCTGCATGCCCAAACACGGAGTACTGGGGTTGCAATCCAGAGGAAAACACAGACTATGAGGGTTTGGAGATTTGTATCTGCATTCTAAGCTCGTGCCACCTGAGACGCTTGAAAATGCCCCTTAGGAAATGCCAGCCCTTGAGTGCGAGGCCCCCCATGAGCAGCAGGTGCGGAGGGCTGTGAGTGGCCCTGCGGCCAGGAGGGTGCGAGGTGGTGCTGAGAAACAGGCCTCCTTCCGTGGGCCCTGCCCAGCTTTCCATCGCTTCTCCTCCCCACCTGCTAGAGCTCAGGGACAGCCGAGAGCCTGAAGTTCAGGTGATGGGAGTGGCGGCACGAACCATCTTTTGGGCTGGACTTTGTCTGCCTTGCCTCTGTGCTTTCCCATTGCGGTGCCAGCGGGCTGGTGGAATTCAGTTGATCATTTCTACAGATGTTTTCCATTAAGCCAGAGAGTGGTGTGATCCCAAAAAATGTCCGTGCTGGCCGGGAGCGTGCACATCGTCTAATTGAGGGAAACAACGGGACACGGCACAGCCTCAGGCTTTGAAGTCCGTCCACCCAGCTTCCAGTCCTATTCCTGTTCTCACCCACTGATGTCTGGGACCGTATTTCACAGCCTTGTGCTGCCTCTGCTTGCCTCTTTGAAATGGGGATGATGGTAGAATATAAGACAGACGAATCTAGGAGGCTCATGTTGCAGAATAAGTAAAGGACAGTGTTCCACACAGAGCCTGATAAAGTGAGTATTTAAGAAATGTCAGTGATAATTCACAAGTCCAAACCCATCTTTTCATGGAAGAGGAAACAGGCAGAGAGAGAACATGGCCCTACTAAGTCACAGCCATTAATAGCTCAACGGGAAAAGCTATAAAATTATACACACACACACACATAATATGTAGAGAGAGATTACATATACGTTATATATAATATATATTATATATATAGGGAGGGTGGGGGGAGGGAGGGAGGCAGGGAGGGCATGCAGGGGGAGGGGCAGATGGAGAGAGAATCTCAGGCAGACTCCCTAATGAGCAGGGAGCCCGATACAGGGCTCGATCTCATGACCCTGAGATCATGACCTGAGCTGAAATCGAGAGTCGGATGCTCAACTGACTGAGCCACCCAGGTGCCCCTCTTTTAAAAATTCCTGAGTATTAGGATATCATGTCAATCACTGTGCTAAGTGCTTTCCCAACTTTAACCCTCACAACTGCCCTATGGGTTGTGTATGATTATGCCCATTTCACAGATTTGGAAGCCAAGGGTCAGAGAAGTCCAAGGTCACACAGTTAGTAAACAATAGAGCTTGGGTTCAAACCCAATCCGAATTCAAACATAGTCTCCCCCCTGCATGTGCTCACTGTCGCCGGTTGAGTTTTCCGGGAATCAGACTCTGAAGGGGTTTGGTGTGCATGTCCTTGTTTAGGGAATGGTATCCGCAGGGGTGGGAGGGGGAAAGGGAAGGCACAGAACTGGCCAGAGGAGAAGGTAAGCTACAAAGTGGTCTCAGCTGCCCTTTCAGGGATGCTGGGATGACCTTTAGAATGTCTGTGCCCTCACATTGGTCACACGTTGATGTGAGCACGACCTTCTGGAGGGGTCAGCAGCACCCGCAACGGCAGGGCAGACCAGCTCGTTCCTGACAGCACAGCGTGCACCACAGGGGGGCAGACTGTAATAGTCTCATTGGGGGCAACCTGAGGACGCAGCAGGGGCCACTAAAGACTGCAGGTGCATTGTCGCCTTCCCACTGAGCCTCGATACTGGTGACATCATAACCCAGACAAGGGCGAATTTTTAATCCTTTTGGTCCTCAGGCTGAAAGGCCCAGGTGAGCAGGCGCCCACTCCAAAAGCTTATGTAAAACGCACGTCTCCTTTCCAAATATGCAGAGTTTGTGCGTGTGCACGCCCTGTCAAGGGAGCTCACGACTCAATGTGTAGTAACTCCATGAGAACAGCTGTCTGGGGGTGGGTCACATCTCCCAGGGACCAGCTCCCCTGTCTGAGCAGGGCGTGCCGCCGAGACACCCCTCAGGCACAGGACCGTGCTGCCCCAGCAAGTGCTATCAGCAGGGACGAGCATGCTGTGGGCACAGCTCCTCCTGGACCCCTAGCAGCCCCTCCTTGACCTCTCCTCTGAGACTCAGGGGCCGAGAAACACAAGGGCACAGCTGGCGAAATGGGAACACAGCCATGGCAGGTGGAAGGAAAACAGAAAATGTGCGTCCTAGGGCACATCTATGGGGTCCGTTCGCCTTCCGCTCTGAGCTAACATCACCTCTGACTCTCCACCCCTCACCCAGCTTTGTTGTCTGCTGTCAAATCTTCTCACCTGTTTACTTCTCAAATGTTCGTCTGCCCTTCCTCCAGAAGGGAAAATGCACAGGGCTGAGGCTTCATCTGTCTTATTTGCCACTGTAGTCTCAGCTCCCAGAAGTTTGCCTGGTACCTAGTTAGCACTCAGGAGGTATTTACTGAATGAATAAGTGTACTGCTTCTTGCTTGCTAGGTTTTGTGCTCCCAGAAACTGAATTTGGAACTTATGGCTTGATCCTTCACACAAAACCTAGTGTCTGGTCTACAGTAGATGCTCGATATTATTTCATTTATAATTGTTAGATTGAATATGTGTATATTCCATCTGCTCTAGGTTACTTAAAGCTAATAGTGATTCAATTAATGTTTGTTGGAAGAAGGAATAAAGGGTGGTAGAGTGTTGGAAGCCACCAAGAGATGGGAGCCCTTCCTTGGCTGCTCCTTAGATGTATGATCTTGACCAATTTAAAGAACTTTTTGAGTCTCAGCAGCCTCACCTATAAAATGGAGATGAGGATGCCTACTTCAAAGAGGTGTTATGAGGCTTCTAAGAGATATTACATGTAAAATTGCTTTATCCAGTGTCTGCTGAAGGTTGGCTTTGTTGAAATAGCTAACTTAGGTCAAGCATGGCTCGTTTGAAGGGATCCCTTTCACAGGCAATATTTATGATGCTGCCCCTACGATTGTACAGTGTACAACCTGTGCAGGTGTCCATAGTGAGCTTGGGAGGCACTTAATGTTTGCTGAAGGACTGGGTCTTGAACCCTTGATAGATCTTAGGGGATGTTGAAGTCTTAGGATTTTCCTCAGAAACTTCCTCCTCAGATAGGACCAGTTTTGTATCTCGCCCATCAAGGATTCGCTCAATCAAATTTAAGAGAGATAAAGCCAAGAGGAAAATATGCCAACTAGGAACTGCCTTTTGGGTTTGGTCATTTTGGCTTTAGCTTTAAAGATTTTTCTCAGATCTCTTGCTAAGCTATAGGAGGTATTTTTTTAGCCTGGAATCAATCAGATACCATGTGATTAAAAAAATGAACCCAGTGGAAACTGTGAGGTGGAGGGAACTGACTTTTGGTTTCACCCGATTTTCTCTCCCTTCCTATTCCTGGCCTTCAGCCCACTCTGGGAAACTCATAACTTCATGCTCCTCAGCACCATGCCTCCCCTCTGGAATGTTCATCCCACCCCCAAATCAGCCTTGATTAGCTAACCCAGATGGAGTAGAAGCACCTTGCTTATTTACTGTTTCATTTCCTAGTGCCCTGCTAGGGAACTCTTGTGAAACCTAATGGAGTTAACAAAATAATTCAAACTAAGGTGAACATGATTGATATTATGTCAATATGATATTTTTTACAAGAGGTTTCACATTTTAACAAGTGACTAAATCAGAAAACTTTTATTTCTCAGATAATTTATCAAGTATTTGGCAGGAATATTTTAGACAGGTTGCCTTTCCTAGAGCCCCTCACTCACTCTATGTAGCTGACTATAAATTAAATCATCCCTGAATGCAATCCATCGACAGTGGCAGATTTCCTTTAGTTTCATGGATTATAATAATATTAACTGTTGATTAAAAATACCAATACTGGGTTATAAGTGGCTAATGCCATATAAAGTTTTGTTTCGTTTTAATGATCCTTTGGTCATTCCTCATTTATTCTTCCCCACTGTTGAGTCTCTGCTGAATTCCCTGACCTCCTTGGAGGAACTGGATTTGATTTATAATGGAAGCAGTCACCTTCCCTCCCGTATGTGCAAAGTCTAGGAGGTGAGAGGGCCCAGCTCAAGAGCCAGGAGCGACTGAGGGACGGTCTCAGTATGGATGAGGCATCTGGCATCATGGGGGAGACAGTGGGGAATGAGCGGGGGATGGGGTCAGAGGATGGAAGGAAAAGGCATCGTTGGTCTTGTCGTGATGGAGACTGAAGGGATGAGCTCCCCGCCACTGGAGTATTCAAGCATGTTGCAGATGCCCTTGCTATGTGAGGAGGTGGCTTAAGTGTCCTCTAAGTTTCCCTTTGAGTTTTCTATTTTTGTGATTCTAGTGATTGGCTTAGTTATGCTTTAAGGTGTGGCTTTTGTTTTTCTGTTTTTGCGATAACTTACGCACAGGCAGTAGGTTTTTGGCAGAAGTTTGTAGAAGTAGAAGCAGTGAAGCAGAGAAACCTTGGCTTTGGGTGAATCTGGGTTTCAATTCTAGTTCTGTTCTTAGTCTGTATGACCCAGTGGGAGTCACGCCACTGCTCTGAGCCTGACTGTCCTGAAGGCAGATTTCTTAATGTCCCTGCATCCTCAAGTGACTATGAGATTTGGATGAAGTCACAGCAGGAAGTGCTCAGTGCAATGCCTGACACACACAGTAGGTACCTGATAATGGTGACAGCCACAGCTGCCCTTCCTGCCATGATCCCTGGAGGCGAGGGGGGCAGAGGGTCTGAGTGTGGTCTCAGGAGTCTGACTTCCTGGGTCCACAGCAGCTGTGTGACCTGGCCCATGAGAGGTCAGGCTAGCCTCTGCCTGATGCTCTTGTTAAGCATCCCAAGACAGACCTCTGCATTATTGGAATTATTTTGCTCGGCTCATGCTGGTTCTCCATATGCATTTGTGTCCCTGCATTTCTACGGTGGACTCAGAACCCAGAATCACACACAATGACCTCGAGAAAGCGGAGTTTACATGCTCTCAGAAAACCGTATAATTGTACCGTCTTCCAGATTGCCTTGGTATCGTGGGGAGGATTTGAAAGGGTCTACTTGATACAAGCCAAACTTTTTAGAGAGAAGTCAGATGTAACCTGAGCCTTTGAATTTTCAGTAGGAATTTTGCTCGTGATGAACTTAGTCATTTGTTAGGAGGATACGAAGGGAGTATGGCTCCAAGTCCAGTTTCATGTGTATGTCTTCTTCTTAGTTAGAAATTTTCTCCAGCAGTGTCTTTGAAGTGAGTGGTGTAGAAGATGATTACTCACCAACCCACAGCTCATAACCTCAACAGATGCTGGACCATTTTAGATGTCTCTGGAAATCTCTGCCTGTGAAGTTCATACCACTAGAGGGAACCACTTTATATTTGAAGTTGAGTCAGGAGGAGAAAGGGGTAGCTGTGGGGACTGGGAGGGGTCAATCTTGGTCAGGTCTTTGGTTTGCCAGCCATGAGCTTTGACTGTGGCCATGTCATTCACCACCTCTGAGCTTCAGTTCAGTCCCTTGAAAAATAGTAATATTAATACAACCAAAGCACATAGTGATTAAATCTTACAGAGGAAATGAAAGGCTTATGAGCGGGGATGTACCATATACAAGTGAGATAATATTAAACTGATGGACCATTATTTGTTTCCTAGGTGATTAATTGATCTACTCATCTAATTATTTATTGAGGTCTTGTGGTATGTGAGTGATTATAGTATTCATCTTTATAAAGAAAGAATTGGTATCCTATTTCTTCTTTATTAATTAATGAACTTCATTAATTAATTCATTTATACACATTTATGAATTGAGCAGTTCATGCAAAATCATGATATTATCATTCCTGCCTAGCACATGGAACACTTAAATGCCACTTACAACTATATTACTACCTCTATTGTTCATAGTTTTATATACTATTATGATAGGTCTTGGAGAAGCAATGAAAACTGAGGCAGAGTTTTTGATCTCCAGGAGCTAATAATTTAATAGAGAGATAGAAAACAAGAAAATTGCAATGTTGTGTGTTTGTAGAAGAGTGGATATATTAGTGGGACAGGTTGGTGGCAGTGAGGTAGGAGTCTTAGAAGGATTTGCATAGGAAGAGACATCTGTATTGTGCCTTAAAGGATGGTAGGTGTTCATTATATGAATACACCGACTTCATTTTGTAAGTGCATATTGAACAAAAGGAGTAGTGAACAAAGTCCTATAACATAGAGTGATTTGCTAGACTGCCAGTTGTGAGTTTAGGGTAGTAGGGAGTAGTGGGTGAGAGATGTGGCTGAGGAGGTAGGTAAGGGAGGCAGCAGACAGATTGGGAGGAACCTTGGAGGCCCTATTTTTGCTAGAAATTCAGATGGGATGTGTTACCCCAGGGAGAGTAGCCACTTACAATGGTAGAGTCTGAAATTTAGACTTGAAAGAACATTTAATTTAACTTTCTTTCTATAATGTTCTTACTAGATGGACATTCAGTCTACTTGAACACAAGTTGCAGGCAATATTTGGCATTTCAGGTTGGGCAGTCCCATGGGTAGTGGTGCTAGTGTCTGAGACAGAATATGTAAGAATGGAACTGGTTGAAGACTGTGGGTGAAGATGGAAGTAAGAGTAAGCCTTCAGTTTTCCACCTGCTGAGTTTGGGATGCCTTGTGGTATCTGCTTAGAGGGGTCCAGTAAACATGGACTGTCTCAGCATGGGGCTTGGGTGAAGCTTCTGGCCCAGAGATAATGTGATGATCATCAATGTGTCAGTATTTTAAGTCGGGGGAGAGTGAGATCACTCGTGGGGAGTGTATTGGATATAAGCAGTAAAGGTCAAGGACAGACCCCTGGGGAACAGCAGCATTGAAAGGAAGAGCAGAAGAGAAGCCAGAGGAGCAGGAGGAGGGTATTAGGGATGCTGGTGGTGTGGCGTGTGATGGAGACCAGGGGAGGGAGACGTGACCAGCAATTTCAAGGAAAATGGGGAAGGACTGCAGATACCCATTGAGTTAGTCAAGGAAAGCACTCTGCAAATGTAGTGGGATGGTGCAGGAAAGAGCTATAGAGTAGTGATTTGAGAAAGTGGAAATTACAAACTTTTCCCAAGTATGTTGGCTCTGAAGAAGTAGAATGAAATTGATAGCTAAGAAAGAAAGGTGGCACATTTGCTGGTAAACACCATTTTAGGTAACGAGGCACCCCTGAAGATGTATTGAAGCAGAATCTCCCTCCATAATGCCAGACTTTGCCTATATTTGCAGGGAAATCAACCCCTGAGATCCAGCCCCCAAGTTAAAAAACCATGGGTTAGAGTAACATGTTGTTTTCGGGGGGCATTTGAGTATGTTTCTATGCTAAGACTAAAGTGTCAGTGTCCAGGGATAGGCCAAAGGCAGAGGATGGATGGGAGTGAGGCTGGGCTGGGGGTGTCATTGGTTATCGATGCCCCTGAGGGAGTGAGAAAGAGCCAGTTCTAGAGCACAGGTGGGGGAACCAGCTCCCACAACCATCCTTTCTCCATTTAGGAGGAAGAGAGAGAGAAAGGTGGGGTGGTTCATAGAGAGCAGAGAGGGGGACACAGAGTTGAGGCTGATGCTGATGACAGTCTTCTTTTCTCTGGGAGGCAAGAAAGGGGTCAGACACCTGCTGAGCCTGGAGGGAGCAGTAAGCACCAGGGATGCTGGTTGTAGAGACCGGAAGGAGGCAAGGACTAAGATGTCAAGGAGTTGAGAGTTCAGGTGAGGCTGGGGATCCAGATATTGGGAAGGTGCCAATCTGTGGAAAAAAGTCTCTAGTTGTGCTCAGCTGATGAAGCCAAGCTGCAAAGAAAGCAGTTCCTTGGATTAATCCAGGTGGGAGGAGAGAAAGTTAAGGAGAGTGGCAAAAGGAATGTTGACAAGATGGACCAATGGGTGCCTGCCTTACGTTAGACCAGTAAAAAGGATAACGTGATGGGGGGAAGAGAGTAGAATCCCAGGGAAAGTTAGGAGCTGGTTTAGGTGGGATCAAGTGTGAAAAACCAAGACTTAAATGGCATGGCGTTCAGCATCATGGTGGGATTAGGATGTGACTGTGGAAGAGTTGTTGGCTGTTATGAGTAGACATAAATGTCTCCAGGACCAAAAGGTCAGGAAGCTGAGAGCAGAGTGATGAGTGGGTCATTGGCTTTCCCAGTACATGATAAGGTCACTGAAGATTTTAGCAAGAGTTGGGGTGAAAATGATAATTGTGAGCTGAAAATTATAGAAAAGAATTTGAAGAATGTGGGAGGATGACCAGGCATCCGCAGTTGAGGGTAGTTAATGAGGAAGGCTAGAAGTTTCCATAGTCAGGAGGTTGTGACCTAAAGCAGGGGAAGGAGGCATTATGGCCATGGTAAGGGCCCTTATTTCCAGGACATGGTATTAAGGAGGGGAAAGGCAGGGTCAGGGGTCAGCTGTGACAGTAGTGACATAATATGAGGGATCTGGGAGCAGCAGGAGGCTGGATCTGGAGCGGGGTAAGTCCACACGGATGTGGAGAAGACAGACGGGCTTATGTTCTGCCCTTGGATTGGAGGCTTACCTTGTACTTTTGGATAGCTCATGGTTGCCAGGTTTTCATTCTACCAAATAAGAACAAATTTTAGAAAACAAGGCAAATGAATCATCACCATTGTGTAAAAAGGACGTTAACACGCCAAGTTAGGAAGCACAACTATCAGCACATCAAAAAAGCACTCTGTTTTGCCTTCCAGATGGCATCTCCCAGAGTAGTACTCATCTTTGGAAAAAGCACAAAACTCCCCATCAAGTAGCCTGTTGCAATTGGGATTCCCAGAACGTAGACCCCACACCCCAGTGCATCATGCCACGTGCAGTCGGAACCCATGACCCTGCTAGACCAGCACTGGCAAGCCGTAGCCTGCAGCCTGTTTTTGTAGGACCTGTGAGCTGAGAAGGGCCGCAGACATTTTCAAAGGATTCTCTAAAAATATGTGAAGAAGAATGCAACAGAGAACAAATGAGGGGCACCGGGGGTCGGGGGCTCCGTCATTTAAGCATCTGCCTTCGGCTCAGGTCATTATTCCAAGGTCCCAGAATCGAGCATGGTGTTGGGGGGGAGGGTCCCTGCTTAGTGGGGAGCCTGCTTCTCCCTCTCCCCCTGCTTGTGCTCTCTCACTCACTCTCTCTTTCAAATAAATAAAAATCTTTACTAAAACTCAGAGAACAAATGCGGCCAGAGAAGCCTAAAATATTTATGATCTGGCCTCTAATTGAAAAATCTTGCTGGCCCCTGGCCTGGCCTGAAGATTTGTTGTCTTCTCTGTGCTTTATCCCAAGTCCCTGAATTACTTCAGTGGGTCTTTTCTGGTCCTCCTGGACCACATGCCAGCAGCTAGGGCCCACTGTGTGTGCGTCTTGACCAGGGGGGTGAGGGGGTGGAAACAGTCACATCAGGACTACTGATGCTCATAATTTAGTTGAAAATGCCCTATTTTAGAAGCGATAGCATAGATGCCTCATGCATGGAGCAGCATGGCCCAGAGGCAGGAGCTCTGGTTTTGGAGGCTGAGACGCAGGGTGTCACCTCTTCAATAAATGTCATTAAGCACTTCCTGTGCGCACATCCATTTACAGGGAGTGATCCGTTCAGCACTTATCCTTTGTCGGGGGCCCACGGACTTTCTCATGCCCTGACACACGTCAGTGATGTGTGGTGAGAGGGGAGAGGACCAGCCCTAGTGGCCTTTATCCCTATCCCTAACGCCCTCTGAAACCTAGAAGCATCAGTAGCAGACTATGACCCTGAGACATGGGTGACATAACTGTTCTAATACATGGATTAAGACAAGAGAACTTTTAAAACTTGGAGCGTACAGGTGCCTGGGTGGCTTAGTCAGTTGAGCATCTGCCTTTGGCTCAGGTCATGATTTCAGAGTCCCGGGATCGAGCCCCATGTCCAACTCCCTACTCAGTGGGGAGTCTGTTTCTCCCTCTCTCCTCCTCTCCCTCCACTCTTCCTCCCTCTCAGCTCTCTCTGTCTCTCATTCACTCTCTCAAATAAAATAAAACCTTAAACAACAGCAACAACAACAACAACAACAACAACAACAAAACTTAGAGGGTAATTTACCCGAAGCGAGACTTGGCAGTAGGCAAGAGCAAGAACCAGCCAGGCCAGGTGCTTCCAGAATGACCCCTCTTCAAAGAATGGGGTGACACCTCTCTGGTTCACCTCTGTGAACACGGCTCTTTGTGGAGGAAATAAGACAGCAGAGCAGCACATTGCACTGGGTCTAATAAATAGGAAATGCTTCATATTCACATTAGCCATTGGAACGTGTATGTCTTTACATGGTAAGAGTTATCATCAGGATTGGCATTTCCATGTCAGAACATGAGACTGAGTCACAGCAGGCTCTTGGTGAATCAGGGAAAGGATGTTTTTACTGACTATTCACTCACTGTAAGTCTGTTAGGGCGGTCAGAGCAAAATGCCACTAACTGGGAAGTCCAAGATCAAGGTGTTGGCAGGTGGCTTCTTTGGAGGCCTATAAGGGATGCCTCTATTCTAGAACCATCTCCGTGGCTTGTAGACGGCCATCTTCTCCCTGTGTCTTCATGTTGTCTTCCATGCATGTGCCGCTCTGGGTCCAGATGTCCCCCTTTGTCTAAGGAGACCAGTCATTTTGGATCGGGGACCATTCTCATGATCTCACTTGAACTTGATTACCCCTGCAAAGACCCTATCTCCGAATAAGGTCAAATTCTGAACACCTGGGGGTGAGGACCTCAAAGTACATATCATGAGGGGACACATTTCAACCCACAGGATACACTGTCATCTGTCTACTAAGCTCTGAAGATGCAAAGGGAATAAGGCGTGCTTAGTTGGAGAGCTTAAAAATGGGTATTTGGAGGCTGAACAGAAGTAAATATGTCTCTAGGTACTTTTTTTAGGGTTATAAGTACCAAAAGAGGACTGGTAGGGTCTGCTGTAAATGTAAGGCATTTTTTCTGAAGAAACGCTAGACCAACAGGCAGGTCTGGTCCCATTTTCATCTTTCAGATTACAATCTATTATCAAAAGAACATCTGGGGTTTTTTTGTGGGTGTTAGCAAGGGCAGAACAGCACAGCATGACATAGTTCTCATTTCAAAGACCATGTCTGATGAGAAATCAGGATGTCTGACTGTTAGTCCTGTCCCATAACGACAGCACACAGGATCTTCCCACCAGTGGGTACTTGTGACCGCGAAGCTGTGGAAGCAGGATCAGGGCGTCTGTTAGAGTCTTCTTACGTTCAAGGTCGAGGCAGCTTGCTAGTGCCTGAAAACACTCTTTGAGCAGGTGCTCTAAAGGCTTCCAGCATGGGTATTTTGTCCCAGCCAGCCAGCCTGGGCATGGAAGCCGCCTCCAGTGTTCCTCGTGCTCTCTCTGTATTCTGCACCGAGCACTTGGATAAGTGCAGAGGAGCTGAAAGGAATACTTTTTGGTTCTGTTTGCAAGAGAAATAGGAAGAACCCTGTGGGCTTTGGGATGCTTTAGAGATTGTGCTCATTATTAGCTTTATTTTTGGTGATTCTTAAGAAAATTATAAGATCTTTTCAACTAAAAAAAAAAAAAAATTGGGTCTGTGATTCTTTGAATGTTGGAGAGGCATTGCCACTGGTTTGATGTTTCTGCACTTTGATGTGCTTTAGAAATACCACAAAGCATTTCCCCGGTTTTCAAGTGAGAAACGGGAGGGCCAGAGCGGGAAGTTACACCCAGATACCCTGTCCCTTCTGTAGTGGCATAGATCTGCCGTTGTGTGTGTGTGTGTGTGTGTGTGTGTGTGTGTGTGCTGGGCTGGGGGTCAGGCTGGGGTTAAAGCTATTTTTAATGGTTGAAACGTCTCTAAGTCTTGAAATCAAAATCAGCATTTCCTCCTTTAATTGGTATCTGGAGAGAAAGACAGGAAGACAGGAAGGAGGACACGAAGAAGGAAGGAACGGGAGGAAGGAAGAAAAAAGAAAAAGGATGAAACATGATTTGTCCGTGTATTTGAAAATACCTAGTCTAGTGATTTTGGTTTTACTTAGTCTACATTAAAAGGAAGTACAAGGGCACCTGGGTGGCTCAGTGGGTTAAGCCTCTGCCTTCAGCTCAGGTCATGATCTCAGGGTCCTGGGATCGAGCCCCATATCGGGCTTCCTGCCCAGCGGGGAGCCTGCTTTCCCCCTCTCTCTGACTGCCTCTCTTCCTAATTGTAATCCTTCCTGCTGTCAAATAAATAAATATATTAAAAAAAAAAAAAAGGAAATACAGTGTTTTCTGGAAAGGAGCTGAAGTACCTCGATATTCCCAGAGGCTGGACTATGCCAAGGTCGCAGTCCACGCTGCCCCAGAGTCACGGAGGGGCCCACCCACCACCATGCTGCCACCTGGTTCTCTGCACCCTCCGCCCTCCATCCGCTCTGCCATCCCCCGCTCTCCGCAGCTCTGTGGTCAGCAGTGGACTTCAGGGCCATACAGCTGAGCTGGGGTCAAATGTCGATTTGTTGCCTCTGAGCTGTGTGGCCTTGGGCATGTCACTGGCCTTCTCTGGGACTCACTTTTCTCTTCTATAAAATAGGGGTGATGTCACTCGTCTCAGTGAAGTATTGTAAGATGGACTCAGATCATCCCGAATTTCCAAGTGCTTAGTGTCCCTCCCACTAGATGGTGGCATGTGGGGCTGGTCTGTGCCATCGAGGAGGACAGAGGCTGCATGACATTCCCTTCGGGGCCACCATGCCCCGTGTGCTAATGGACCGACAGGGTAACTCACCTTCAGGCCTTAGGACGTGGTGGTGAGCCATCCCAGACTCAGGTCGTCTTTATAGTGCAGAAAAGCTGCCCAGACTCTTGCCCACCACAGTGCCAGGTGCAGGTCAAGGCTGGGAGAGAGCATTTGCTACTGGGGAGGATCTGATCTGTCTGACACCACCTCACTGAGGAGGTCCCAGGCTATCCTGAGACAGAGGAGAATCAGCACAGCCCTGACTGCTCCCCTGGGACTGCGAGGAATGCCTCTGTGACCTTCCCTGTGGCTCCGTGTCCCTATCTGACATGGTCTGGGTGAGAGTGGGGAGGACTCATGTCCACCCGGAAAGTTGGGGGTGTGGTGCAGCTGGATGCTCCGTGGACCTTTCCTGCCCTCCTGCTCTCCCCACCATTTGCCTGTTTCCCCAAGGACGGTGGGCGGCGAGGGCTACATTCTGATTACGAGGGGACCCCAGTGTGACTGTGGCCTGTGAGGGGCGAGACTGGCTGGAGGGAGGCCTGTGTGGGTCTCAGTTACCGGAGTGTCAGTAGATAAGAATGGAATTGGCAAGGCCAGAATCTGGAAGGGAAAGTGATGGTTCTTGAAGTGGCCAAGCCGGCAGAAGGGACGGGACAAGGTGAGGCCATAGGAGGGTAGGATTTCTAGGTAGGACACTGGCGGGGAGGGGAGGCATGTCCTGAGGAGAAAGAACACAGTGTGGGGGTAAAAAGTAGGATCAAGGGTGGTAAGGGTTTTATTTTGGGTTGAGCTCATAAAACTTTGTTGCTATATTCAGCAGCAGGTCTGCTGTGGAAACTGAGGCCCAGCAACTGGTCAGGCAGGCACAGGGCCCAGTTTCACTGTGCCTATGAACAGACCAAGTGGCCAGGGGGCCAGAGGGCAGAGGATGAGGGGCATGTGGGCAGGCAGCAAGGTGACCTGGGACTGAGGGGAAGCCAGGATCTGGCAGAAGTCAGGGCATCGCTGGCTCTTGTACCACTTAGGGAGTCCGCTGCCCTGGTTCTTGTGTCAGGCTCAGCCCTCCGTAGTTCTGGGAAGAGAGGGACCAAAATGCAGCGAGAAGCCATAGCTCGACCCACAGGCTGGGTGAGTGGCTCCGTTCACTAAGCTTCTCGGCCCCGTGCCTGCCGGGTCCCGGATCACGACCACACCGGGAGGAGGATCTCATGTTAGCCCCATTTTGCTGATGAGGAAACGGAAGCTCAGAGAGAAGGAGGGGGTTGCTCACAGTCACCGAGCTATGGGTTGGGGAGCTGGGATAAAGGCAAGGAAGCCGGCGGTTTCACCGCCTATGACTCATGGCCTATGCTCCGAGCCAGCCATGCCTCAGAGCTCTGTGATATGTTCACTCGTCCTCTGGTCTCTGGCAACTTCAGGGCCGGGCCCCTGACCCCTGCATTCTCCCCTACCCGGGAGTGCCTCCTGGGGAGGTTCGCAGGGGGGCTGCAGGGCCGAGCACAGCTCCAGAGCATGCGCTTGGCACTGCTGGGCAGCGGAGTCCTAGGGACCCTGGGAGGCATCCGTTCTTACCAGGTTCACAATCATTTTAGAGGGACCAGCCACCCCTTCTCCTCGGGTCACTTCTCCCTCATGCTCCCCTTGTTCCCTGCTCCGGAGGAAAGGACAAGTTTCCGGAGGCCTGACTCAAAGGGGTTCAAAGTAAAGGGCCTGAAGAACTCATTTACACCGCGATGTCAGGGAGCATGTGTCATTCACTAGGAGCCATTGTGTGTATTAGAGATGGAGAGCAAGGGCCATGTTTGACACAAAGACGTGATTTTTTAAAGAATCGGGTTTCTCAGAGTAGTTAAGGAACTTGCCCAAGGACACAGCATCAGGCTGAGTGAGGTTTGAGTGCAGAACGGTCTCTTTTCATGAGCTCAAGCTATTTCTCCGTCACTTATGGCCAAACTGAAATAACAGAACTAAGGGAATATTTCAGAGACTGTGTCAGGCAATTGTCCTCCCCTTGGTTGTGTGTCAGAGTCACCTAAAATGGGAATAAGGAGCCCAGAGGCCTCGGCTTGTCAATGTGGGGACAGTGCCTGGGGTCTGGAATTTGTACTAAATTCTTTGAGTGACTCTGATAATCACCGGAGGTTGAGAATTACTCATGGGAAGTAGGAAGGATCCTCAACTTTTTAGCTAATTAGTTCATTTTTCCAGGCCCCCCGCCCCCCCCCATTTTTTTCTCTCGGGTATAGAGCCTGGAATGTAGAAGTTGTTGAGTAAAAGAGCAAATACAGAACTAAACTGGTTACAACAAAGAACTGCCTGGCCAGAGCCCCTGAGGAAGGTCACTGCCGTCTGCCACCTAGATCGGGCCCCATTTCCAAAGTAGCCACACGGAGAGGAGCCCGCCTTTCTGCCACGTCTGCGAGTCACACTGAGTCAGTCAGGATCGTGTTAGAAAATGAACACACGCAAATACATAGTTTCCTTCCCGCCAACAATAACTCTTTTAAAAATATAATAGGAAAAATATTCCATTCCATTCTTCATGACAACAAACACGAGACATAATAAAATCTAAAATCTTTTTCTCAAGTTAATTTTTAAGTTTAAGGACATTCCAATTAATATCCCAAAGGAGCTTTTATAAAACTTGATAAGATGGCTTTGAATTTCAGCTGGTAAAATAAATAACCCAAAATAGCCAAGGAATATTTTATAAAAAGAAATAACATGGGAAGACTTTTACCATTTGCTGGTAAAACGTATTCCACAGTGACTAGTTTAAGCAGTGTGAGAGTCGAGTTAGAATTCATACAGACATGAATGAAAAACACAAGGTTGGGATACCTGGTGGCTTAGTTGATTAAGTGTCTGCCTTCAGCTCAGGTCATGATCCCTGGGGTCCTTGGATTGAACCCCATGTCGGGCTCCCTGCTCCTGGGGAGCCTGCTTCTCCCTCTGTCCTTCCCCTGCTCCTGCTCTTTCTCTCTCTCTCTCTCTCTCTCTCTCTCTCTCAAATAAATAATAAATGAAACCTTTAAAAAAAAGAAAAAGAAAAACACAAGTTTGACAAAATTCATTTATATATAAGTACTTAATATATGATGAACATGGCATTTTAAATGCAGTGGGAGAGGATTTTTGTAAAGTAAGTGATGCTGGCATTGCAATCTATAGACTATATTTTAAACAAAAGAAACAAAATGAACACAGAAGAATATGGCCCAGAGGACACCCTCTGGGCATGCCGAAAGCAGCTCCCCCAGCGGTCATTGACAGAGACGGGCTGGCCTTGTAGTAAAGCGTGGTTTCTGAAGCCGAAGGAACTGGGCTCATGCCCAGGCAGTCCTTATATCAGCTAAGCCCTTCGGGGGTGTTCCTGGATCCCGTGAATGTTAAATGCAATGGTATTGCCCGTTTCTTGGCAAATCGTAAACTCCCACAAAATGCTCCCGAGCTGCCCAGCTCTCAGGCTTCACCAGAGTTTTACATGCACCAAGAACGGGCTCTTGGAATTTGCAGGAGAGGCATGAACCCCAGATGTTGGATTCTGCACAAATAGCCATGGCTTGTCCCAGGGTTGCTGCCAGCTGGGGGAAGGGGACAGGGAGAGAGTGTGACAAAGACTTGGCTCCAGGCCCTGGGATGGCGACAGACAAGCTAACTCTCACTTTGGAGACAAAATGCACCCTTCAATTCTAGCGCTTCCCCCCAGACATCAAGCTAAGCACGGAGTGCAGCCAAGGCTTCCATTTTAAGACCATAATTGGCAACTTTGGTCCTAAAACCCCGTCATGTGTCTTCTGTAAAATTGCAGTGTCCCCACCATCTAAAAATATGCAGCGCAGTTTGGTCATGCTGCAGAAATGTCGCTTGAACTGACCATGAGAATAGTAACATGAGGAGGTTACTGAAGATAATGAAGGCCCAGCGTCTGCTGGAGGGGAGCCAGGGTGCGAGGTCGGAAAGACGTGGCCCTGGATTCTGAGGACACAGTTCCAGGACAAGTATGGGGGTTCTCCTACTCTGGCTGAGGCCGTCAGCTCGCTGGCAACGTTATTTGGCACCTTCCTTGGATTAAACCTTTTTTTTTTCTTTCTTGTTTATTTTTTTTACATATTTTTTAATTTTTGAAAGATCTTATTTGTTTGTTTGTTTGTTTATTTAAGACTTTATTTATTTATGATAAAGAGAGACAGCCAGAAAGGGGGAAAAGCACAGGAGAGCTAGAGAAGGAGAAACAGGCTCCCCACTGAGCAGGGAGTCCGACATAGGGCTCCATTCCAGGACCCTGGTATCATGATCTGAGCCGAAGGCAGATACTTAACTGACCAAGCTACCCAGCGGCGGGCCTGCATTCCTTCCTTTCTTCCTTCCTTCCTTCCTTCCTTCCTTCCTCCCTTCCTCCCTCCCCACCCTCCCCTCCCTTCCTTTCTTCCTTTTCTTTCCTTCCTTCCTTCCTTTCCTCCTCTTCCCCCCCCCACCCGCCCACCTCCTCCTTCTTCTTAAGAAGAAAAAGGCATGGTTTTAGTTTCTTTTGCTACTTTATTTACCATTCTAATTTTAGTGCTCTGGGCGTCAAAGGCGGGTTTGAAATAAAAATGACAGCCTTCCCCATATAGCTAAGAGCATGGTACTGTCCAAGATAAAGACCTTTTCCTACCTGGGGAGAATTTTCCAGAAAGGGTGCTCAGCTATTTAGGAAGCTTGGAGGTGACAGAGGCAGCACCAACTTGGAGCCAAGAGGTCTGGTTCTGTCTCTGGCTCGGTCACAGTCAGTTCTGTGTTCTTAGAAAGCCACGTGAAGCTCCCCTAGCTTCTGACCCCTCGTTTGTAAAGAAGGCTTACTTCTCAGACCCCACCACTCCTGAGGAGCTCAGAGCTTCCTCCCTGGGGATATGCCCTCCTGACAGGTTTGCCCCTGGGAACCCTGAGGCAGTGGAGTAACACCCTTAAAGCACTTAGCTGATAAGCGAAGCACTTTGTAAACTGTAAAGTGCTACATCTACACTGACACAGTTTGCCGTGCTGCTCTGTTAGCACAAATGCTCACAAATATTACAAGGATACCCTGTTGTGGCCTTTTGAAAAAAAATCAAAAATAGGAAAAGTAAAGAAACACCTGGACTTTTCTCCGTGAACTCTCAATGACGTGCCCACTGAAGGGATCTTGAGAGTGCTAGAATCAGGAGATTCGAGGCCGGGAGGCAGCATTTTGCCAACTTTCATGCTCTTTGTGGCCAGAAGAAAGCAACCCATCCACCTAGAGCCGCAGTCCCCCCTCGGAGTGGAAGCTCAAGGTCCCTGTTCAGGGCCCCATCTGTCCTCACAGGGACACTGGTGCCCTGCCAGGACTCTGTACCTGCGCCAAGACATCTGTCTGGCAGCTGCACCTGGACATTCCTCCCTGTTAGTGAACAGGTGTACAGATCATGGGAGGCAGCCCCATGGAGCCAGGAGGGCATGGGCTCTGTGCATGCAAAGACCCAGTTTCATTCCTGTTCCACCCCCCAACAACGGCAGCCTCTGAGGCAAGCTTCATTTTGTTTGTTTGTTTGTTCATTTTTAAGATTTTTATTTATTTATTTGACAGACAGAACCCACAAGTAGGCAGAGAGGCAGGCAGAGAGGGAGAGAGGAGGAAGCAGTCTCGCTGCCCAGCAGAGAACCCGATGCGCGGCTTGATCCCAGGACCCTGAGATCATAACCCGAGCCCAGGGCAGAGGCTTCAACCCACTGAGCCACCCAGGCGCCCCCATTTTGTTTGTTTTTAAAGAGGATGTCTTAGCAGCTGTTTTCCAGGAAACAAACTCAGTGATGGAGATTTGCATGCAGGAAATCTCAGGCGCAGGGCTGGGGCTTGTGGGAGCAGCACCTGTAAGGAAGTAAGGGGGCAGGAACGAGCGGGGGTGGGCGGGGGGTGGGGGAAGTAGAGCTTCCACGCCAACCGAACACCACAGCCCTGCAAATCCCATGGTGAGCTCTGGAGCTGGGCTGGCCCTGCAGGGTTGTCCCATCTTGAGGCAGGGGCTGGGACTTTGCATGCCCACATGGACCAGTGTTTGGACACAGGCTGACCCTGGGAGGGGAGGCAGCTTGCCTGGACCACAGACAGTTCCTCGAGGGGACTCTGCTGCGAGCCTCTAGACAGCAGCTTCCAACACAGGGGAAATGAGAGGCCGGATCCCGAAAGGCCGCCCGGACAGCACACCGCAGCATCCGTTATGGGGGACAACGATCTTTTCTCCCTCTGAGGGCTGGGGGACAATTTGATGACATGGTGTCTGGGAAGCCCCACATGCAGCACCACACAACAACACAGTACATCTGCAATCATCACCGTCACTGAGCTATTCTGATGACTGCCTCGTAACACTGCGTTACCATGCTGGCCTTACCGTGTTTCCTTCTCTCCTGTTCTGCTGTGAGCTGCTGCATAGAAACAGCGATGCTTTTTTTTTTTTTTTTAAACCTTTGTATTCATAGACTTGAGCACAGATCTTGGCTCATAAAATGCTCTTAATAAATCACTGTAGAATGGGAGTATGGATCAAGGAATGGCCACAAGAAGGATGGCCTGGGGCTGCCAAAAGCCATGTGTGACTGACGTCCCCTGCTCTCTCTCCTAGTCACTCTGGACTCATGGCAGTCCCTGGCCCCCTCTGCAGCAGTTCTTGACCCATCCATCAGGACCTTTGATGTTGCCCACATCAGCTCTGCCGCCACCAGCAACTTCTCTGATGCCAGAGACTTCTGTTTGTTGGGTAAGAGGAGTTTCCCACAGCTCACACACCCTCAGGCAGGTAGCTGATTGCGATGGAGTCTCACAGAGTGCTACTCACACTCCTGATCTCAGAAACCCATGGGAGACTCCAAGATGACCTGGAGTCCCGGGGAAGGAAGGGATGAGCCTGGGGACAAGACCCGGGGTGGGCCTTCCTCTGCCGTCTGCTCATCCCCCTGCAGGGGCAGCCCATTGTCAAGGTTTCCAAGGGGAAAAGCCAGCCAGAAAGGGAGCAACGTTGAGCCATGTCAGAAGACAGATGACAGGAAGGATCTAGGGGACTAGTCTGAGACAGAGGAGATGAGCAGAAGTGGTGACAACTGTCCTCCAATTATAGGGGGGCCATCATGGCAAGGAAGAAATATAGTTGTCCTGGCCAGGCTCTTGAGGCAAAGCTAAGACCTAAGGGTAAAACTCAAATTTCAAGAGTCTTTCTCAGGGCAATATAAAGGAGCTTCTAATAGACAAAGCTGTTCACAAATGCAGACTTCGTGTAGGGGTTTTCCGGTCACTAGCATTTAAACGAAAGTTAAATAATAACTTGATAGAGATGTTCTACAAAGATTTTAATTTCTGCAAGAGCCTGAGATTGGATAACATTCATACTCTTCTAATTCTTTGATTCCATGAATCACCTCACCTACAAAGTTAGACAGCGATATGAACATCTAACCAAAAGGTCATATATGGATGTACAGGTTGTGCACAGCACAACTTTGGATGCTTCAAAAGCACAGAAAGAGCTATGAATAAGTCTTTTACACAGTTCACAGCTGGCCCAAGTGAATGAGTCAACACCAGCTTCACAGCAGTTCCTAGGTCTGAAAATCCTGAATGCCAAAATTAAATTATCTAGTGCACGACCTGGTACACATGGGAAAGGACGTAATCCCTGGTGGAAAATAGTGGGTATGATGGGGGAACTGGAAAGGGAGATGAAGCTGAAGAAGAAGGCAAGGGCTGGAGCATGGAGAGCCTTGTTTGTATGACTTAATCTAAGGCTAATGAGGAGCCATGGAATTGCTTCAAACAAAGGAATGGTAAGAGCATATTTGTGAATTAAGTAAACCATCAAAAACCTGATTTTTGTGTGGAAAATAGATTGATGGGAGAGTTAGGTTCCCCCAATGACAATTCTAGTCCTAGCCCCTGGTACAGTGCCAGGGATGTATAGTAGGTACTCCAACGAGTAAATAAGTGATTGCATAGATGGATGGGTGCATGCATGGATAGATGAATGCGTGGATGGAAAGATGGATGCATTGTTGGATAGATGGATGCATGGCTGGATAGATGGGTGCATGGATATATGGATGGATAAGCGGATGGATGGATGCATGGATGGTTAACTAGGTGGATGGAGACATAGATGGACGGATGCACAGATGGATAGATGGGTACATGGATATATGGATGGATCATGGATGGATGGATGGTTGGTTAAATAGATGGATGGAGACATGGATGGATGGATGCATGGGTAGATAGATGGGAGGACACATAATTGGATGGATGGATGCATGGATACATGATTAGATGGATAGATTGATGGATGCATGACTAGATGGGTGGATGGACTGATGGATGAATAGACGATGCATGATGGGATGGATGCATGGCTGAGATGTCATCTCTGAAGCCCAAGCCTCACTCCTCTTATTCTGTAGAATGTTCCCGTCACCCGGCCTGCCTCGTCACCACTCTGCAGACCCGACCTGGTGCTGTGAGGTGTGTATTCTATGCTGACGCCCAGATCTGCACACATAGCCTGCAGGCCCAGAACTGCCGACTTCTGCTCCGTGAGGAGGCCACCCACATCTACCGAAAGCTGAGTGAGTCCCAGCCTGTGCCTTTGCAGCTCTTCCTGGGTATAATAGCTGGGAGGGACTGTCCAAGTGCGTGATGACTTGTGGGCAATGGATTTTGAAGTTCTCTAGAAAAAATTGGCCAAAGTTATCTTGGACCAGGTGGCATTCATTTGGGAGGAACTGAAGGAAGGTGAAAACCCTGCTTCTAAGCTAGAGCTTCTCTGGCTACCTTTATTCATTTATTGGAGTTATGGAAGCCATTTGGCCTTTGAATTCTTAGTAAAATAAATAGACCACTTTTTGCCACCATTTTATAGTTCAGAACATTCTGTCACATGCCTTATCTCAGTTGGTCCTCACACCAATCCTGTGAGGTGGCAAGATAAGGGTTTTATCCCCATCTTAGAGATCAAGGGACTGGCCTGGAGAAGTTAGCGATGACAAGAATGGGCACTTGGAGCCAGGTCTCCTATCTCTAGATACGATCTGCTCGCACAAAACCACATCATCTAACAACCCTATCAGGGTCTGGAGAGGGCTGCTGCTCATGGCTCAGTTTCATTTGAAAGCATTCAGTAGAGTGTTACATGTCAGATGTTGTGTTAGGTGTTAGGGATACAGGGAAGAAGCCAACGAGGGGAGAAAACATAGAACTCTAAGAAATCATAGAAATCCATCACTAAGTGCGGTAGGTAAGACCTGTGTAATGGGAGACATGGGAGCTGGAGGCCGGGGCAAATCCCGTCCCCCATTAGACATGCTCATGGGATGAAGTTAATGACTTTTTAAAACATTGCCTATTTCTGCCATCTGATCTTCTAGAGCAGAGGTTGGCCAACTTTCTCTGAAAAGGGCCAGATAAATATTTTAGGCTCAAGGCATCTGTTACAACTACTCAACTCTGCCACTTAAGCAAGAAAGCAGCCACAGAAAATGCGGAGATCAGTGGGTGTGGTTGTGTTCCAATTAAACTTTATTTACAAAACCAGGCAGCAGCGGGATTTGATCCCATCCTGCCTTAGAGCCCTGGTGGTACCCAGGCCTGTCTTGATCCAGTGGTATCCTCTTTTGGCCTCTCCTCCACCTCAGCCTTTGGACCCTGAGAGTGCTCCCCAGGCCTGGGAGTGCTTGGGTTCCTGTATGTTGTGGTCACGGGCCTACAGTCTCAGATCTTGTCTTCTACCTAGACACTCACAGCATTCACTCTCAACTCTCAAGTTAGCTTCCAATAGTGTATTTCACTCACAGCGTAGCTAATCTGCATGGAAATCCTGCTGCGGGGAGAAGCCTCGCTTTGGGGCTTAGGTTCCATAAAACAGATTAGACTGTTTCTCTGTTAATTTTGTGTAACTCAAGTTCAAGGTTAAAAGCTCATCTCGAGCTGAAGATGAGAGCCTGTGTGTATATACACAGACATTGTCTGCACTTTGTGCCCACATATAGCTCTGGATAATTTTCTTCACTTAATAGTCCTGTGGCCTCAATAGAGGGCTATTCTAGAAAGAATCCATCAGTTTCCAGAAAACAGTTCAATAGAGAGAGTTGCACATCTAACATTTTCCCCCTGTTGGATCTCATTCAGTCTGGGGTTCACCAGGCAGCCTCTGGAGGGAGGGCTGAATGCCACTGTCCGTGGGAAAGCAGGCTTGCATTCCCTCGAAATTCTTTAGCTTTTGTATTTTGTGTCTTTACTCCCTCCTTCAGAGGGTGCCACGTTCATGAAATGTGGCTGTTTTCCTGTGGAGCAGGGGGACAGACAGAGTCTGAAGGTTTTGCTGTGTTAGCAGCCACAGGCCTGAATATTGGCCTGAGGTCCTATGATTTACACTGAAGCCGGAAAACTTGTGAGAAGGAGCTGTGGGCTGAGACCAGCTGTGACTTGTGACTGAGAGTAGATTAGAATGTGCAACTCTTTCTTTCCATGCTGGGTTTACACTTAGCCCTCAGGGTTTTTGCAACAGAGAGAATTTCATTACTGTTTCCAACCTTCCCTCCCTCCCTCTCTCTCTCCTTTCTTCCTTCCTTCCTTCCCACCTTCCTTTCTCTTCCTTCCTTCCTTCCTTCCTTCCTTCCTCCTTTCCTTTCTTGTTCGTTCGTTCGTTCTTTCTTTCTCTTTCTTTCCTTCTTTCTTTCTCTCTTTCTCTTTCTCTGTCTCTTTTTCTTTCTCTTTCTCTTTCTCTCTTTCTTCTCTACTGTTCCCTCCCTCCAATCCCTTCACTCACTCCTGCATGGAGCCCCTGTCCCTGGCAGGCACTGGACTCAGAGCACCACAGGCTCCATGTGCTTATCCCCAACATCCTGGTGTCGTAGAGGCTGCTATCATTCCGGTTCCACAGGGGGAAATTGAGCATCAGAAGAACTAGGAAGTTTCCCTGTAATAGCTGGTGCATATGACCTGAAACACAGGTCTGCTTCCTGCTGGGACTCTGCATTCCTCAGTTCCTCCCCACCATGCTCCTCGGTGGCCCGGGAGTCACACACCGCCCCAGGGGTTCTCAGGCTTCACACCGCTGAGAGCCCAGGCCAGATGGTTTTTTGCTGTGGGGGCTGCCCTATTTACTGCAGGGTGCTTAGCAGCATCCCGGGCCTTAACTCACTAGATGTCGGAACCCAGCATCTCTCACAGACCCTGGTGACGACCAAACGGTCCGAGGAAGTTATCACATGTCCCCTGGGATGAAATCACCTCCAGCTGAGCCACCGCCTGGCACCCAGCTTGAGGAATGGGTAGACTTCTGCCTGTCTGTCTGCCTCCTCTCCTGTACCCCTCCTTTGTCCTCACAGATGGAGGAGGGTGTAGACGGAGCTGCAGACAAGCGGGGAATTTCATGGCCAACAGCCGAGCCCAGCAAACCAAACACACTTGCGGGAATAATAAGCAATTTCCCATTCTCTCCTGCTCTCTCTCTCACACACACAGGCAGAGGGGCCGGGGGGGCGGGGGGGGAGCCTGAAAGAGAGAGAGAACATCTCTGCACCAGCATCCAGTACTCCCTTTGTGCCAGGCCCTGAGCCCTCTGGGGAATCAGAGGCCGGCCTGTTCCAAGTCCCTGAAAATGGTATTTGGCATGGAGCCAGGGTCCCAACAAAAGTTGATTGACTCAATCACTGAAGGGAGAAACTGTGGTAGAGGAGATAAGCACCAGCCCAGAGAGAGGCTTCCGGGTGTGCGGTGATTAGCATTACAAGGCTGGGGGAAGGCTTGCGGGGCAGAGCTGGGAGGGCAGGCTGGCAGGTGGCACTACTTTGGCCTGGCAGGCTGGATGGAGTCTGGGGGCCTGAAGGTGGGGAGGAGGGCGTTGCGGGCAGGGGGCAGGGGCAGGGCCCTGGAAAGGGGCCCTGAGCTGGCCCTTTGACCCATGTGAACAGCCCTGGTCTAGTCTGGTCGCCGTCGCTGTCGGGGTCCAGAAACCCTTTGAATCCTACACCTTGGAATCCTGGCAGCTCCCCACCCCTGGCCCCTACCTCTGTTTTCTTATCAGCGAAATGCAAATAAGGGCCCAGGGTTCCTCCTCTGCAGTTCTGAATTCCCAACCTTCTAAAAGGTAGAAAAACAAATTTTTGGGGGGTGAGTTTGCTGCAAACTTATTTGGTGGCAACATTTGACCTCAAATGACTGAAGATATCATATTCTTTATGTATCCCTGTTAGTATGAGTGGTTTGTACCCGGTCACTGATGTGTTTGAGGGTGGGGCCTGACTCCAGACCCCTTTGGGGGATTGGCTGAGCCTCATACTTCCTGTGTCTCTCTTTTCTTTTAAAAATCCCAATACTTCCACACTTCACAGCACTCACCATAGCACATACCCTCCCCAATGTCCATAACCCTGTGAAGTGTGTAAACCTGGCGATTCACAGATCTGTACCCCTGGGGATAAAAATATATTATATGTTTATAAAAAAATAAAATTAAATTAAAAAAAATGTGACTTCCAGCTTAAAGGTATAATAAAAAAACTATGAGGTCAAAAAAAAAAAAAAATCCCAATACTTCCAAATGACCAGCCACTCTGGCCCCCACATGCTGAGTTAGGGTTTGTGGGCCTGGGTTTAGGCTCTGCCTGGCCTCTGGGTGGGAAGAATCAGCGAGGCAACACATGTAGAGAAGGGACCCATGCCATGCTCTACAGATGTTCAGTGCCTGGTAAACATCAGCTGTATTTGCTATTAATTTTTTTTTTTTTTTCACATTGAAAACTAACCTGGCTAGACTCTGGCTTCTGGGGTTGAACGAACTACCGACATTTTTTTAAGTGTGAAAAGCGGTGTTTTTGTTTGAATAGAGCACCCATGGTCATCTCTTCCCCCGCTATCCCCCTCCCCACAGACATGCCTCTGCTGGGTTTTGGGACACTGGCACCTTCTGTGACCATCGCCCCCCACGGCCGACTGCTGGGCAGGTCGCGGGCCATCCAGGTGGGCAGCTCGTGGAAGCAAGTGGACCAGTTCCTGGGAGTTCCGTATGCCGCCCCGCCCCTGGCAGAGAGCCGCTTCCAGGCCCCAGAGCCCTCGAACTGGACAGGGTCCTGGGATGCCACCCAGCCACGGTGAGGATCTCGTGGAATGCATCTCGGTGAATGCCCAGGGAACTCCCCTCCCGTTTGAACGCATCAGAGTGAGACTTGGGGGCACAGCAGTGCTTTCCAATTTGAGGGGTGCATGGGAATGGTCAGCATGTTAATCAAGGGGCATTAAGGGCTCTTACAGATAAACCCTCCAAATACCATTCTCTTGTTCCTGCAAAGTGCATTTGGTGATGGGGGTGGGGGTGGCATGTTCTGCTCTCTGCAGTGATGCAGGGACCCAGGCTACTGAGGCTCTGCCCTCCTCAGCATGAAGGCATTGAGGGCTTGAACTTGGGCGGTGGTGGAAAAGTGTGGAAAGCCATGGTAGTAAGTCTCCACCATGGAGACACAAAAGGAATAAGCGTCCATTAATCAGAGTGCTTCCCCATGTCAGGGTGGACCCACATGATGGGGGAGGCTTTGGTTGGAAAGTAGGTGGAGAGTTTGCCTTCTCAGGGTCCACCGCAGATGAGGTTGGGGGACAGGGAAAATCACCTCTTGGGCGGGTCCCATCGGGCTGCCGGTGGCCATGTCCCGGATGCGGTCTCAGCTCTCATGCTCAGGGACGCTCAGCCTGGCACGCTCGGGCCCTGTCCTGATGCAGAAAACAGCTCAGACTCCACATCCAGTGACAGGTCTGCACACGTGCGGCAAGGAAGGGCCTAGGTCCCGAGCAATACCCACGTTCCCCGTCCCTATCTCGGGCATCCTTTCTCTGAGCTGGCAGCTTGTCCCTGGAGGTGTTCCTCCATGGGCCTCAGTGGAGGGAAAGGTGGGCATCCTGCCGTTTCTTCCCTGTGCTTGCCACTCCCTTTCCCCGTTTACCGAAGCTGCCTAATCCTGCAGAGCTGGTCGGCCATGACCATTGGGCCTTTGTAAGGGCCGGGGGTTTCTGGCTGGGGGTGGCAGGCGAGAGGGGAAGACGAGGCGTGTATCTTTGGTTGTTCACCTGGAAGTCATAGAATCTGCCTCCCCAGGGCCAGCTGCTGGCAGCCAGGAACCCAAGCACCCGCGGCTACCAGAGTCAGCGAAGACTGCCTGTATCTTAACATGTTTGTCCCTCAGAACGTGGTGAGTTCGGAAACCCTTGACTGTCTACCCTGAAAACTGCCCTGTTAGACTCCCCCCGTCCCCGGAGCTGCCGGGATCATTCACCCCCTCCAGACTCTGTGCTCCCAGCGCTGTCCTCACCAGTTCTTGGCTTCCTGAAAGCCTGTGTGGCCAAGAGGAAGCAGAGGGTCCTTCTGGAACCACAGGGCCTCACCTGACCCTCCCCACATCCTCAGGCCACCCCCGTGGCAAATGGGGCACTATTGTCCTGGTTCAGTTCTCCAAGAAATCTTCATGAGGGTCTGTGTTGGGGGGCACTGCTCTGGGTTGGGGGGGTAAGACAGAGAAGTGACAAACCGAGTGGCTGCCCTCAGGAGTTACACTGTAGTGGACAGGGCAGAAACCAACACGCAAATGGTTATTGAACAACCGTGGTGTGGATGAGACTCTGAGGAGAAATAGAGGAAAGGTCACAGTGACGGGAGGTGTTGGGTGGTGGTCAGGGGTGCCACCTGACCGGGGTGAGGGGAGGGAGATGTGAGTCAGGCAGTGGGTGAGGGTCAGCGATGCAGGGTGTCTGAGAGGGGGAGAGACCCACAGCTGGGGAGGATGGAGCCTGACTGGGGCTCATCTGCCGGTGAGGAGACAAATCAACCGCTGTCCTTGAGAGGCCCTAGGAGTGACCCCTGGGTGTGCTTCCGCTTGGACTCCTGTTTGGGGGACAGTTCCGGGGGGTGAGGTTTGGAGCTGTGACCCGGACAGGGTGATGCCCTGATTTAGAGCCTGGACCGGCCTAAGTAGCGGCCACGAGCCTGAAGCTCCATGTTTGAGTTTCCTGTTTGGGGGGAAGGGTCCGAGGGCATGAAAGCAAAAACGGATGAATTTTAGAAAACATCAGTTTCTGGGGACGCCACCTCAGTGTGGATAGATACGATGATACCCTGCCCCGTGCCACAGCTTCGTGGTCCCCTGGCCTACTAGCCACGAGAGGCCGCCTTCCTTTGGATGTTTGACCTCAGCACGCTGGTCTGAGTGAGCTTTGTCATGAGGCCCCCACAGGTGAAAGTTCTCGTAGACGGTGCTACTATGAGCAGAGAACCCAGAGTAAGGGAGACAATGGGTCCCCTCTGCCCAGCTCTGGTCTCCCCATACCTGCGATGCTAGATTGAGGTCTGGCTCCCAACTAAGGTGCCGCTGACCCCTGCCTCACTGGTGTAGAGAAGGTAATTGTGTTCCATGTGCTCTGGGTACAGGTTCTGAAAGGGGAAGAGAAGTAGCCTCTGGCTCATACAGTTCTTGCAGAAATTAAGTAAAAACTGTATGGAGACTGATGAGACACTAGGTGGCTGATGGGGACATTGGAGATAACCGTGAGTGGGACAGAGACCACATGTAAAGGGATGAGGGTCACTCCACCTGCAAGTGACGGCAGACCTGCAGCCCACTGCCTGGAGCTATGCAGTCTTCCAACACCCCAGGCCTGGCCCCGACTTTATTCTGGAAGACTGTCTGGGTCCTCCCTGGTGAGTCCTTTCAGTTTGGCCACCCTGCCTGAAACCTGTCCTGGCGATAGAGAGCTACTCATCACTCACCTAAGGGACATGGTGTCACAGATGGGAGGGCCCAGGAGAGTATGCTGGGAGGGGGCGCTGAGGCTGGAATTCTGGGTCGGCCCCTTCCTTTCTGTACGTGCTTTAAAAAGTCATTTCACAACCGTGAGCCTTGGTATTCACACCTGTAGAATGGAAGTGCTTGTAGTCCTTAGAGCATCTGCCTACGGGGTGGACCTGGGATGTGGCAAGACTGTCTAGCTCCAGGTGATGGGCTCCCAGTCTGCAGGAGCTGTCCTTTCTGCCATCTGCTCGCTTTGCAATGTGAGCAAAGTATCTACTTTTCATGACCCTCAGCTTCCTTCTCTGTGACATCAGGCTTACTCGCGTGCTAGGGCTGCTCTGATAGGGCTCCACAGACCAGGTGGCAAAACAACAGAAAGATTATTTTTTCAACATTCTGAAGGCTGGAGATCTAAGATCCAGGGGTCGGCGGGGCTGGTTCCTTCTGAGGCCACTCTTCGTGGCCCATGGTTGGTCGTCTCGTCCTCCCTCTGTCTCTACGTGGTATCCCTTCTGTGTGTGTCTCCATCCAAATTCCCCCTTCTTCTGAGGATACAGTCATATTGGGTTAGGGTCCACTAGCTTAGGACCTTATATAGGACGCTCTCCCAAATTCAGTCACACTCTGAGTTCGTGGAGTCAGGAATTCAACTGTGAAATTTAGGGTGCCACAGTTCAGCCTGTAACATAGGACTAGGTGTGCCCACATGGCAGAGTTGACAGGAAGAGTTGTGGGTAGGCTCGGAATCTGGCACCTTCTTGGGAAAGGTGCCCTCACTGAGCTCTGGAGGGTGAGAATGGGTCAACCTGTAGCCTCACATTTCTCCACTCCCCACAGGCCCCCAACGCCTCCGTGCTGGTCTTCTTCCACAACACCGTGGAATGGAGGGGGACCGAAGGACAGCTGGCTCTCGACGGCTCCTTCCCGGCTGCTATTGGCAACCTCATCGTTGTCACGGCCAGCTACCGAGTGGGTGTCTTCGGCTTCCTGAGTTCTGGTAAGTCGCTGGCGTGGTTGGGGATTGCCGACCCCCTGAGCTGAGGGCCATTCTACGTGTGGTCAAACCCTTCTTCCCAAAGCCCCATCCCTTCGGGGCCCCTTGGCCCTCCTCCAGCTGAGCCAAGCACTCAGTAGACTGTCCCACACGCCCATGAGACCTTCCAGCGATGCTGACACCCATACCTGAGAGTAATTGTTGCCAGTGGTTGATCTTACTATGTGCTAGAGCTGTTCCGACTACATTATGTGTTGTATCTTGTGGCGGTGGTGGCGGTGGTGGTGTGTGTGTGTGCGCGCGTGTGTGTTTTGAGGCCCCAGAAGGTTAGACACCTGTTAGCCTCAACAGTCAGGAAAGATCAGAGCCAACTTTCACCACCAGGGCTGATTGGCTCTAGGGGACCGTAGATGGATTATAGTGCTGGGCCCGCGGGGCCGCCATTTGACTCCACGTAAGAGCTGCCTCAGTGATGCTTCCCGTTTCCTCTTTAACGCCAGCCTCACTTGTGAACATCAGCCTGTCCCCCATCCAGTCGCAGAACTGTTTGTCTCCTTGCTTCCATCCACCTCCCTCACCAGCACCCAGGGCAGAATGGAGGCCGGGACAGCGTCCCCTGTCCGTCTTTTCCTCCATGTCCAGTCCCTCCCAATGGTGGGACACTTGTCAGATAGCCACGGCTGGGGGTAGACACGCAGGTCTGGGAATCTGAAGAACCAATGGCCACTTCTGCCATTCAATGTCTGTGTGACCTGGGCTAAAACCCTTCATTTCTGAGTCTCAGCTTTCTCCTCTGTAAAATGGGGACAATTTTACCCAACATCCACAGTTACATGAGGCTGTAGGGAGGTTGTACACGAGAAAGGGCTTTAGATACTACAGTGGGAACCTTCAGATAGGCGCTGAACTTCATCTCTCTTCTCGAAGGATCTCATTTAAGACCCAAACGCCTTACATGCTAAGTCAGGATGGGCAGGTAGAAAGTAGCATGGTTAGAATAATGGACTCATCTAGAGTGTGGGTGAGTGGGTAGAAATTCCAGAGTGCTGGGGAATGAGGGTTAGGTGCACCACGTGGCATGAGCCGTTGATTGCCAGGAAGAAGATTCTAGGCCTGCAGGACAACCATGAAGCGGGTACCAACTTCAGGCAAAATACGACCAGATGCCAATGAGGGAAATGTGGATGGTGAACACATTTCAGATTTTCCTTCAGAAGGACCAGGGTCAGCTGCCAGAGCAACAAAAACTCTGCCTGGGTTTTCTTTCCTCTTTTTGAACATGGGACTGATGATGATTTGATAAGTCCGTAGCTTCCATCTCTGAAGAGGCGAGTGAAATTCAGACATCATGCTCTTGAACGTGGTCAGGTGGAACGTTCCACAGACATGGCTGCTGCCTTGTCTTCGAGCTTTTCTGGACAGAGGGGAGCGAATTCCCATATGTTACCCATGCCCGAGGGGCATGTAATCTTATTGAGAATTTGTGTGCTTCTAGGAAGGGAAACTCATTCCTGCTGCTGGTGGAGTCAGTGTCAGGGGAGGCAAAGGAAGTTTCCAGAACACCTTCTGGAATGCCCTTCTCATTCCTGACCTGGAACGCTGCCTGTTCATTGTGCTTAAAGCAGAACTGTCAGCGAGAGGGGAGGAATGTTACACTCAGCAGTGCCTGCCTCTACCAGATGTCTCTCCTGGATCGCCTCCTTTCACTCTCATGGCAGCTCTGTGGGGCCAGTACCGAGTGGCCATGTGGCAGGTGACTCAGCGAGGCTCAGGGAGGTCAAGGACCTCCATGCCCCAGTTGGGAGTGCACTTGGGGTGTTAAATCCTATTGGTCAAAGAGCAAGGAGAAACATCTTGTGGCTTGCTCCCTTGGAGGTTTAGAAAGGGCCCTTGGATTCTCTGTTCTTCCGTGTAGAGAGCAGGATGTGTCTTTTATGTCCATTGAGCCACAGACAGGTTATCTTTGCTTTATTTACTAGACTTCCTAGCTTCCTCTGCATTCCTGGGCCTTCCGTCCTCGATGGAAGATGCCTTAGCTGAGCCTCCCTACAGCTCCACCAGGAGAGGGGAGCAATGCATCTGTAGAGAAACTGAGACACTGAAACGTTAGGATGCAAACACAGCCTTCCGACTGCCTGTGGTCCTGGGGGATGCTCTGGAAGAGGAAGGCAATGGGTGTGTGAGTCTGCGGACTCCCCCAGTAAATTTGTGACAAAAGCCCACCATCCCCTTTATCAATTAAAACAATAGTTAATAGATTTTACCATTTAGAGTGCTTTAAGTTTACAGAATAACTGAGCAGGAAGTACAAAGAGTTCCATAGGTGCCTTCCCCTGCCTCAGTTTCCCCTACTATCTGACACTGTGTGTTGATGGGGCACCTCTGTTACGATCGAGGAGGCAACACGGATAGGTTAGCATTGACTGAAGTCCAGAGTTTTCAGTAGGGCTTGCTCTTTGTGTCATCCTCTCTATGGTTTTGATAAATGTCACGTGTCCACCATTATGGGTCACGCATAAGAGTTTCACTCCCTAAGACTTCCCTGTACTGCACCGTCCATCTTTCCCCTTTTCCATTTTAAATACTTGGACGCTGATGTTCCGAACATGGGTCTGGAGAGAGACGGGCTACTCTGAGTGCCAGCCAGAGCCCAGGGTCCTGCAGGGCACACAGGCTTGGCATCCATGCAGCACGGGGTCTGAGAGCAGTTCAGCCAAGCTGTGGACCTGAGGGGCTCTGGGCACTTCCTTCCCTCTGCGTCCACCCCCACGCTGCCCATCTCTCAGATGATGCTAAGATATAAGGGGGGCCGACGGGAGAATTCGAGTGTGGAAGGCAGACAGCTGGCACGCTGCCTGGCACCCAGCAGGGGCTCACAAGGGTTAAGCTCTCTTTCCTCTCTATGGACCCAGACAGGGCTCCTTCCAGGCAGGGCTGGGTTGTGGTCATGCCCCGGCCCCACATGGAGCCAGCAGCTGGCATGAGTTGCCCCTGGACCACAGCAGCTGCGATAGCCCTTGGCATGGACTGAGTCCTGCCCAGCGGTCTCTGCCCACGTTCCCTGGTGATCAGCGTGTGTGGCATCCGCTATTGTAGCCCGCAAGAATGAGGTCCTCCAAGATCTCCGGACTCTGGAAGCAGTTTTCAAAGTGCCTGGAGGGAGGACGGAAACAGAAAGAAGCTCATGCCAGGCCTGTGGCTGACAAGACAAGCTCGTGTTCTCTGTGAGAAGAGGGAGGCCAAACCCAACAGTACTTTAAGGGGGCCCTGGTTCCTGGTAAACTGAGCAGTTGGAAAGGATGTGAAGGGGTTGGTGGTGGGCTGGGGGAAGCCATTTCCCCAGCCTGGATCCTGCCCGGGGACAGACTCTGGGGGGCACAGGGCTCAGTGACAATCCCCACTCTGGCAAAGCACTGCAGGAGGGGAACAGGGGCAGGTGGAGTGGGGGGCAGTCAGGCTCAGAGGTGGGGGGGGGGGAGAGTCAGCCTGCAGGCCCGAGTAGGCTGTGGGGACAGAGGAGGGGTGCTTTGGCTGGGGAGTCAGACAGAAGGCCAGGCATGGTACCATTACCATTCCCTCATCATCCCCAGGGCCTCCCGAGAGGGTCTGCTACCCTCCAGCCAGAAGAGTGGGCACAGAGTCCTGTCTCAGCTGCTATCCCCCGTAGGTGCAATTTCTGCTGCAAAAGCCAAGGCACACTCTGCAAAGAACATCTGGGAGAATCTGCTGGGACCTAAATCTGTTTCATTTTATTCAAGAAAAACTAGACAATTTCTACAGTGCTTTATGCCAGGCACTGTCTGTTTCCTTTGTGATTGTTAACCAATTCAATCATCCTAACAACCCGAAGACCTAAGTAGGGTTATTACTTCCATTGTACTGATAGGGGAAATCAAGTCACACTAGGTAGTGTGTCCAAGGCCCCGAAGTGCTGGTAGGTGGGGGGGCTGGGGCTGCTCCCAGCTGGTCTGGTTCCATAACCTGTGTGTTTGGCCACCTCACCTGCTTCTCCACGACCATCAGTGAGACTGGGGGCGGGCACTGTGAGCTCAGAATGGCCCCAAGGAGCATTAAAGGGAGAGCTGGAGACATCACGTGAGCAAGCGAGAACCAGTTATGGAATGGGGGAGCAGCTGGTATGGCTGGGGTGGTTCTGGCCAGTGCAGGTGGGAGGACCGAGCAGGGCAGCCTGGGTAGGTGGACAGGGTTGGACGCCTGCTCACCTCTGTCTCCCTACTGGACTCTACGTGCAGCTGGCAGGGAGCCCCACTCCGGCGTCCTCCCCCAGGGGCACGGCACAGCTCGTGTGTGGCAAGACAGAGGCAGCAAGACACCGAGGAGGCCTCAGGGGCTGGGCCACAGCAGGATGGCTGAGTGAACGTGGCCATGTTGGCTGGGCAAGGGCCAGTGTTGGAAAATGAAGGCAACCCAAGCTGCTTGGATGGGCCCAGGCCACTCGCAGAGGATCACAAAAGCCGGGAAGACATTTAGACTTGACTCTGGGCACAAACGGGAGTTAACAGAGCTTTTGAGCATGGAAAGTTCCATAAATGGAGCACTTTTTTTTTTTTTTTTTAATGAAAATAACACAATGTCTTGCACATCATAAATTTTCCAACAAGTGTTGAATAGGATTGAGTGTTGGGACCGAGAGTTCCGAATGTGCATTGGGATCTAAGTCCTGACTTTCTATTACATTTGCTTCTTATGCTGAAACAAACATTTCCTCTCAAGGGTCAGGTTCCTCCTCAGTGAAGGAAGGGGTTGGAGCAGACTCCCTGAGAGCGGTTAGCTCACTGCCCCTGTGCGCATGGCTGAGGCTGTGCGTCCCAAGGGCCAGCGCCGTGCCTGTCTTGCTCTCCATGGAACCACATTCAACACCTGGCACCAGGCCAAGCCCCATCCAGACTTGTCGGAAGAGCAGCCCTTGGAGGACCCTCCCCTCTGACTTCTTGGGGGTCCGTAGACCCCATAACGTCAGCACTGTACTTGGGAAGCTGATCTATGGGAAGTCAGAGGCAGGGATAGCTGTCCCCAAACCTCCTATATTGTCCCCAGAAATGCAGGCTGTGGATGTCACTTCCAGGACGTGCAGGACTAGGTCCCACCCAGAGGGCACCCAGCTTTCCTGCCCTGCCCAAGACCTCAGAAACCACGCGTTCCTCCTAACAAAAGAGAAGTGCAGTCCAGAAACGTCCACAGTGAGGACTGTGGTAATGTCTTCACGAAACCCAGAACACAAAATGCATTTGAAGAAATTCTGAGAGTCTGACCAGCTGGAAGAGTAATTTGTACTGTTGTGTCCTCCGAGTGGATGTTCTCGTCAGCTTGGTGAGCGCCCGCGTGAGGAACTGGGACGCAAGATTTTCCTATTCTTCTGTTTGGAATACGGAGTCTCGTTGACAGTTTTTCACTGGATACTGAGCCCTGTTACTCGTAACTACGGTCATTCATTCACTGGACATCGACGAAGGACTTGCTATGTGCCCCTGGTTTCAGTGGAGGCCATGGGCTAGCAAGGAAGGTGATAGCCAGCGTGACAAATAACCCGGAAGGAGAACCTTCCTTACCTGAGGGCTGCCTCTGAATTATCCGATAGCTAAAACTTGAAGGACGGCTGGGGAAGAGGAGGAAGGGGAGGAAGGCCAGGGCGCAGCAGAGGGCTCTGGGCGGAGGAGGTCCCATGGGCCAAGCACAGGTCTGGAGGAGGATGGGCTGAGGGGTTTAAGCCACTGATGAGAAGCCAGGTGGCTGCAGAGCAGGGACGGGGAGGAGATGAAGGGAAATAGGCCCCAAGAGACAGCCGCCTCCCATCCCATGAGGCCTGGAACATCCTGGGAGAACTGAGATTATGTCCTAAAGGGATGCGAGGGGAGATTTTAGATAGGATAGGACTGGGTGTGTGTGTGTGTGTGTGTGTGTGTGTGTGTGTGTGTGTGAGAGAGAGAGAGAGAGAGAGAGAGAGAGAGAGAGGTGTGATCAAAATTATGCATTAAAAGACTACTCGGGGGGCGCCTGGGGGGCTCAGTTGTTAAGTGTCTGCCTTCAGTACAGGTCATGATCTCAGGGTCCTGGGATTGAGCCCTGTGTTGGGCTCCCTGCTCAGCAGGGAGTCTGTTTCTCACTCTCCCTCTGCTCGTGCTCTCTCTCTCTCTCAAATAAATAAATAAAATCCTAAAAAAAAATTTTAAAAAATAAATAAAAGAGCCACTCAGCCCTCTCTTAAAATATTTAAAACTTAAAAAATAAACAAAAGGCCGCTCAGGATGTGGCATGCACGATTCATCAGAGGGAGAGACACGTGGATACAGGAGGCCAGTGAGAAGCACTGAGGAGCTCAGTGGGGAGAAAGCCCGGAGCCCCTGGGGAAGAGGTGGGCCGGGGATTCAGGGCAGCAGGTGTCAGGGAGGACCCTGGGGCTGTGTAGGAGCAGATCGGGTGGGCGGTGCTGCATTAGAAGGAGAACATAAGAAATTCTGCAAAGGCTCTGTGCTCAGGGGACTTGGAATCGATTCCCTTTAGGACTCAATGCTCTTGAAATGCCTTAAGCAAGGTAGCCTCCTGGAGACTTGAGGGGCGGGTGCTGGGGGAACACTCCATGCCTGAGGTAATCCTGAGCCAACCCTATGTGGGTGGTGATTGAAAGCATGGGAGTTGCTGGGGTGTCCTAGGGCAAAGTGGGCGAGTCTTAGTGTGAACCAGAACAAGCCGGGTATTTCCGAGTGGTTAGCCGTGTAGATGGAAAAGGAGGAGCCACTGGATTCAGAGGATGGCCAAAGGCCATGGGCATGTAGTGTCCCAAACGCTGACAAGAGCATATTTTTACTATATTATATATACATTGTGCGTGTACATCTGAATCACTGCATTAAAAAAAAATAGTGCTAAGCTTTCAATAAATATTTACTGAATTCCATGAAAAAAGAATAGAGTAACTCAGCTGAATGCTACTGAAGGTCATGGGAGAAGAGGCAGTGGGAGCTAGATGGAGAACCTCAGCCATACCTGGTCCTGGTCAGGGAGGAAGAGGTATGGAGAGCCACCACGGTGGGTCAACACATGGGGCATCCCCGCTGCCATGCCAAGCCAGGTTGTGGTCTGAACGTGGACTGCCTCTGATGTGAGCAGCCCCCCTAGCAGGTGCCCTCACCTATGGTGGGAGAGCTGTGGCCCAGAGAAGTGGAATGACAATGGCAGGCTCTCCTACCCAGAAAAGGCTGGAGGGGTCTGGTTCTGAAGCCATGCTGTTCCCACCAACCTGCACAGACACAAGTCCAGGTCCCCCAGAAGTACCCCAGACAGCACTGGGGTGGGTAAACCCTAGGCTGTAAGATCATAGAGAGTAAAAGGCTTTCCTTTTGCAGGTTCTGGTGAGGTGAGTGGCAACTGGGGACTTCTGGACCAGTGGGCAGCTCTGACCTGGGTGCAGACACACATTGGAGTGTTTGGTGGAGATCCTCGGCGCGTGACACTGGCAGCAGACCGTGGCGGAGCCGACGTGGCTAGCATCCACCTTCTAACCACCAGGACCACTGACTCCAGACTCTTTCGAAGGGTCGTGCTGATGGTGAGTCACCTGTTCAACCTTCAGACTTGTTTTGGACACTGGTGAGGTGAAGGAGCCTCACTTACTTCTTGAGACCACTTGGCTTCGATTGCCTGGTTTCCTTTATCCTTTGTTTTGAGTGTGTTCTTGCTCATGGCCATCTTTCCATGGTCAGGTGATTTGAGGATGCCAAGAGGCTCCTCTGACTACTGTCCATCATCCCAAAGTGGTGAAAATTCTAGATGGGGAAGTGTTTCCATTTTGGGAGATTGCTCCACTAGGGTTTAATGGTATGAACTCTCGAAGATCTCTCTTGTCAATAGACAAACACAAGGAGATGGAATGTAGGATGAGGAGCTTTCTGGTGGAGGAAAAGCTAATGACGGCACAGTTTAGCCAATATGATGCTAACGACACCTGACATTATTGCCACAACAGGAGAGAAGTAGAACAGAGAACCCTCATCTGCTTTCTAGTGTTGCTTCCCTGCCCTTCTCAGGGTTTGAACTCTAACTCTTCCTTTATGTTGTCTGGTTTCTTCAATAGTCTATGCTCCCATCTCCTGGCTGCAGTTCAGTTCTGGTGGCATTTCTTCATGGAGCTCTATTGGGTGATTCATTCCGCTCTCTGAACGCTTCCACCTCATTGTCTCAGTTGGGGAGGGGTGGCAGGGACCCCAGAGTTTGTCCACGTGTCTGATCAAGGAGCTGCAGGCTGCTGTGTCAGCAACCATGGGGTGAGGCATGGTGCTCCCAAGATTTGGCCGACAGAGTCATTGACTGTTGAAAGAATGCAAAGAATAGAAATTAGCACTAATGACTCTACTAGATGGTCTGAAGTTCCTGCTGGATGATGATGGTGGTGATGGTGATGATGGTGATGATGGTGATGATGATGATGATACAATGATTTTGATCATGACAATAACTGTTATGGAAGAAGTTACCTGTTGATCACAGCACAAGACCTGATGGTTATTATCACTGATTAGCTGCTAATTTTATGGAGTGTCCAGTTTGTATGAGGTGCCATGGTAGGCGCTGGAAATGTCATGTTGAATAATTCATGTCCTAGTTCTTGGGAAACCTACAGATTACTGAGGGGTGAGGGAAAAGACTTAAAGCAGATATTTAAAAGTGGGTCTTAGGGCAGCTCAGAGAGAAGCACCCAACTAAGCACAGGGAAGAGGGAGTGTCCAGGAACACTTCTGAGGAGAAGATACATCTGAGCGATGTGTTGAAGACTGTGCAGACATTTCACTGAAGGAGGAGTTCTAGCACTAGGGCACAACTTGGCTTCTCACTGAGATCTGCCAGTCCTATATGCGGTGGGAGACAGGATCTTCGTGGTCAGCAGTGATAGAGACTGGGAGGCAGGGAGCTGCCGGATTGGATGGACACCTTGACTTTCATCCTCAGTGATGGGAGCCATTGGGGAGTTAGGTCTGGTTTGGTTTGCTTTCCCATTTTAACCATATTTAAGTGTACAGTTTAGTGGCATTAAGTACTTTCAGTGTGGTACAATCATCACCACTAATCACTTTTAGAACTTTCCATCATCCCAAACAGAAGCTCTGTAACTATTGAAAAATAACTCTCCATTCCCTGCTCCCCAACCCCTGATGACCACTATTCTATCTTCTGTCTCTGTGAATTTGCCTAGTCTAGGGACCTCACAGCAGTAGAATCATACAAAATGTGTGTGTGTGTGTGTGTGTGTGTGTGTGTGGCTTATATCACTTAGCATAATGTCTTCATAAAGTCTCATCCGTGTTGTAGCCTATATCAGAATTTCCTTCCTTTCTAGGCTGAATAACATTCCATTGTATGCATAGACCACATTTTGTTCATACATTCATTTGTTGATAAACACTGGGGTTGTTTCTGCCTTATGTGAATAGTGCTTAGTGAATAGAACTTCAGTGTGCTATCAAAGGGCTTTTAGGCAAGTAAGAAACTTGCTTCCCTTTAGGAAGACTTGCCTTAAAGCCAAGTGGAAGATGCATTTAAGAGGGACAATCCTGGAAGCAGATAAAACAATGATGAGACTATGAAGTAGCCAAACTAAGGAAAGACAGAGCACCATCAAAACCAATGTCATGGACTTGCTAGCAATTCTAAGGTCATATAAACAGATTCCAGCATTGTCCAGCCTTCTTGGGATCTAAACCCTTGATTGTCATGAGGAGGATAGGATTGACATTGTTTGGGAAGATATGATGCTGGATCAATACTGTCACCATTCCCTACAGGAAGCAATACCACCTGCCACTTTGCCTCTCTCCTTGAGCCATAGGAGCTTTCCAACGTTCCTCGAAGGGCCTGGGCTCTATTCTGCTTCCCTCTGTGTGAACACTCTTATCCTATCTTCTTCTTTGCCTTCTCTATTTGTCCTTCAGGGAATTCTTCCAAACTCTTTAGCCCAGAACTAGACCCTCTTTATACGGCTTGTGCTGCCTCTACTTCTCTGCACAGCATTTATCACGATTTCCTACCAGTAAAGAATTATTCCTGCTGCCCAATCTCTCCCGCACAAGACTGTGAGCCCCCAGAGAACAAGGAACAGCTGTGTCTTGTTCTCGCACAGGACCCTAAGCACTCAACACAGCTGTCCTAGAGTGGATGCTCCATAGTTAATGTCCAGGCAGTGAATGAGCAGAGGAATGGGGGACAATGCCCAGGGCCCCCCAGGCTGGTCCACTTCCCTCCCTACCACCATTGCCTTGTGTTTCTTGTCCTTTGATTCAGATTTTCTTCAATCTCTCCCTCTTAGTGGGCCCATCTTCGTGGCAGGAGGTCTGAGGCCAAACATCTTTCAATTCCTGGTATTGAAAACAGAACTTTCTTACTTTGAATGCTCCTGCAGGGGTTTTCCCAGAGGCCTCTCTGAGACTAGATACTCAGTGGGACCTGGAAGACACCAAAAATGCCTTCCAGTCAGCCCAGAAGGCAGAATTCTCTTTTTGAAAATTCTGGAGACTTGAAGTGTTTGGGGAATTTCAGAAACTAATCTGTTTCAGCAAATGGTAGTGTATTTAAAAATAAACTCTCCATCTGTTTTAGTCATTTAGAAACAGCTTTTACAACTGCTCCCAGCAGTCTTTGGGATGCATGTGAAATTATTTGGTATTTGGAATCAAGAGAACGAAAATACTTCAATACATTAGCAGTTCTTAAACATGTTCTTTACCAACAGATGTTTGGGGGAATGGATGTGAGTTGGTGATATATTCTTGGATAAGATCTTAAGTCTTTCTGCAAATCTTGAGGCCAGAGCTGTTACGAGACACCAGGCACAACAGGCTCCTGTGATAATTAATGATTTTATTTAGATGATTTGGGGCCACAAGGCTCTTCCAATATATTATCTTGTGGATTGCTCACATTGGTTGGCACGGGGTCTTTCTATTATTTGCAATCTGAAGATAGGAAGTCTGAGGCTTAGGGAGGTCTAGTGACTTGCTAAAGAACACAGCAAAGAAGGAGCCACATTAGGGGCTAGAACCTAAAGCCATATCCTGTGTTTTCCCCACCCTATGAAGCTGCTTCCGCAGAGAAGCTGAAGACTCTTCCAGGGCCTTAATGCCTAAGGGAAAGAGCTCAGGTCCATGATTAGGCAAGCCTGCCTTAAGATCCCAGCCTTGGGCAAAGCCCTTCACTCTTGAATTCTTCATGGATAAAATCAGTATGATTAATTCCGTCTCCTAACGGCTCAAGAAGTGGTCTTCATGTAAGGATTGTGGAGTGTCCGGCACCTGTAGGAACTCGAGAAATCCAGGTTCCCCCTTGTCTTGCCACTCGAGGGTAGCTCCAAAGCAAAACAGGTCAGGGGAGTTTGTACCTGCTCCCAGGGCCTGGGTTGAAGAAGAAGGAGGCGGCGACCTATCGCAAACCTACACTCTGTGACTCTGATGCCCTGCACAGTTTTAAGAGAAGACACAGGAGGTCGTGTCCCCTGCAGTATGTTTTGTAGGATCCAGAAGAGGCTTCCATTGCCTTCCTACAGCATTGCCTCAATTCTGCATTCCTCGGAGGGAGCGCCAGGCCTCATTGATTGGCCTCAAGCTACATTTTCCTGTCTCCTCTCTTGCTCCATTCCTGCAGGAACCCTGCTCTCCAGGCTCCCTAGTACCAACATGCCTAGAAAATGCCATGCCTTCTTCCACATCTTTCCATTGCCCTGCTGTGGTCGGCATGCGAGCTTCTCCACTTGGAAAGCCACTCACTTCTTCAGGGCTTGGCTGAAATGGCACCCTCTAAGCCTCTCTCCATCTCTTCAAACAGAATGATTCTCATTTCGGTAGAAAAACTTCTATTTAGCAATTTTTAGGAATCCTGCCTTGTCTTCCATGCTGGCTGTTTTTCTAGCACATCTTATTCCAATTCTGTTGTGACTGAAAGCTTGACAGGGCCTGTGAGCTTTTCATCTTAGAATTTCCTTAATGCTTAGCAGGGCTCTGTGTGGAAGATGGCACCAACATCTGTGCTGAGTTCCATCAAACTAGTGGAGGGGCCCAAGAACTCTTTTCTCCTGTTTTCACACAAACTTCATAGCGCGAGCACTTTCTTCTCCATTTCTCTCAATCAGAATCAACTGAGCTATTCATGGGCTCTAATGCTCTCATCTAGATTTTAAGATACATATATTGATTGCCTTTAAATAGTCCTGATGGGAATTTGAGTGTTATCTTTGTGGAATTTTTTCATGAATTTCAAAAAATATCTGTGTTTTTATGATGTGAAGTTTCATACCCGTGGATCCAGTTGATGCCATAACCACGAGCAGGATTTTTGTCTCCTTTGGTCTTTTTATAGAGTTTTGAACTTCTCTCCCCACAAATTTTGCAACATCACTGTAGGCAAGTCCCTACCTGTGTCCTAGTTCGGTTGGCATTATGAATGATGTCCTATTTTTTATTGAACTTTCCAGCTGGTCAGGACGGGCATAGGGGAATAAACTTAGCTCCAGATTTTCTGAGGCTTCTTACTACTCCCAGTACTCGGTCTGTTGTCTCCATGGGCTTTTCTGATGCTATTTCATTATCTGTACATGTTGGCAGGCTGATTTCTATCTCCTTTGGACAAAAATGCTCAGCTGTTCTCACAAAGAGATCCAACACTGAAGGAACTTCAGTAATAAATGTTTCTTTTTATCTCTCTCTTTTTCTTTTTTTTTTTTTTCATTATTATCATCATATTTCCCAAAGTGTCTCATGATCTCTGGGGGCATGGGCTCTTTCTAGGTGTTTCTCTGCCGTCTGAGGGCCTTGTTCCCATCCGCAGGGCTGAGGCTGGACAGCTCAGACAGCAGGGAGGGAAGGGAGGGAGAGGGGCCAGCCCTGCTGACTGAGGGAGGCAGAGGTTCCCCTCATTTGCATCCCTGCAGCTCATTGGCCTTTCTTTTCCTTGGACTTGATCCTTCTTGCTCTTGTTTTTCTTCGTCATATCAATCTTACTATTCCACAAGTTCTTGCTTTCTGAATCTTCTTTATGACTTTACTTTCAAAGCTCTTCTTTCATCTGTGTTTACCTTTGTCATCTTTTGCTCTCTCCTTGCTGCTTAGACAATCACCTGTTCTATGAGCTTCTTGAGTTGAAATCTGAGCTATCACTTGTCATTTTTTGTTTTCTGGTCAATGGGTTTTGAGCAATAAATGTCCCTCTTACTATTGTATCAGCTCTGCCCTGGACATTGGGGGAAGTAGCGACATGTCCTATATTTCTGTGTCTTTGATTATTGCTTGTGTTATGTTCTTCTTAATCATAGGAGATATGTCTTTTTTTTTTCTTTTAAAAGCTTTTAGATACGTAGGATTTTAACCCATTCTTTTGCAAACTGATTTCTAATTTTATTTCATGATTATTATGGAGCTTGTGTTGGAGAAGGTTGACTCAGAAATTTATTAGGATTTCCCCTGTGACCTAATATATCCTTCATTGGTTGGCAGAAAAGTTGTACAGCGTTATTGACATCTTCTCTCTACCTATCTACTTATTTTTGCTCGATCTCTCCATTTCCTTTTTTTCTTTTTTTTTTAAAGATTTTATTTATTTATTTGACAGAGAGAGATCACAAGTAGGCAGAGAGGCAGGCAGAGAGAGAGAGGGAGAAGCAGGCTCCCTGCTGAGCAGAGAGCCCGATGCGGGGCTTGATTCCAGGACCCTGAGATCATGACCTGAGCCGAAGGCAGAGGCTTAACCCACTGAGCCACCCAGGCGCCCCCCGATCTCTCCGTTTCTGAGAGTCATGTGTTTAAATCTCCAAATAAAATGACCCATTTATCTATTTGTTCCTACAATAGTTGCTTGATATATTTTGAAACTCTATTGTTAGATTAACAGAGGCTCAGTCATTATATCTTCTTAATGTCTCATTCCTTTTGTAATATCTCTTTTGCCCCTTAGACAATTTTATTTTTGCCATCAATTCCATTTGCCTCAAAATTCAACACTTGCCCTTCGTTCAGTTTTGCACAAAAAAGTGTTCCAACGCTTTATTTTGAAATCCTGCATTCTTTTGTCTTAAAGCTTGCAAATTTTCACTATGTGTCAAGTAGATAATACAACACCAGAATTTTTAAAATCTCTCCTCTTCATAGCAACCAGTCTGCTCTTTAAAACACATGGATGAAATGATATCCTTCCCTTAATTAGATCCTTCCACTGGCTTTGCCTTTCTCCTAGAATACACCTTAACCTCCTGACATTCCCATCCAGAACCCTGCTGGAACCGCCTCCCTCCTGACAGCCCCTGCCCCTCCCTCCAGCTCACTCAGCCCAGGCACCCTGGGCCCCTTCCGGCTCCTCCCACAGGCAGCCTTGCTCCTGTCCACAGGAATTGCCTCAGTTAACCCTACTGCCTCTGGTTTTCTTCTAGATATTTGCCTGGCTGTTTGCTGCTCACCTTTTAGGTCTCAGCCCAAATGGGAGCTGAAATGCATGCACTGGCAGGGAGGCCTTCCCTAAACAGACATCTGGCTAAACGACTTCTCGCCCAGTCACACTTGGGTCCAGTAGCCCGGGTTACTTTCTGCACTACCTTCCCTGCCGTGACAGAGTTTCTTATTTATTTATAATCTCAAGCTCTGTGATATCGGAGATCTCACCTAATTTTCACTGATACAGCCCCAGCACCTGGAGCCATGTCTGGCATTTAGTAGGTGTCCAAAAATATATGTGTAGAAATCAATTCTTGGAAAAACAGAAAGCAAAACTATCACACGTGGTCCACAGAAGTTATCTGGGTGAGGTAGAATGTTCATAGCAATCGCTAAGAAGTTGTTCTCTCCCCAATCCCATGTGCCCAGCTTCAAGTTTGATTAGACATACTCTGAATTCACAAATTCAGTTTTCCTAAGGAAGAAAACTTCAAGGAAGAGCTGAGCTGCTAACTGGCATGATTCTTCTTAGTGTTCCTTGTTCTCTTCTCTCTCCAGGGGCAAGTTTGTTTGAAAATTCGAAACACAAAGATGCTCCCGAGTGAGCCTCTCACCCATCTTTCCCAGAAAGCTCTCCCCACATGCCAAAGGTTAAATATTTATTAGGTATTATTTTAATCAGAAATAAATACATGATTTAGCAAAGTGTAATGCTTCCCACTTAGAAATGCCTCTGAGTGCTCCCCCAAAGTTCCCAGCACACTAGTTACAACAGAAAACAATGCATAAGACACCATACAAACATCTGGCTTTTGCAAGGTCGTCCTGCCTTGTGGTGGAAGTCAGTGTCCACAGTGTTATATTCATTTCCCACACATTGGCTGGCCCCTTGCAACGGCCTTTAGGGATTCCCGGGGGAAACCATGAATATCTTCTTGTATAAACACACCAGAGTCTGATAATACAAAGAATCACGTAAATGCATATACACATACCACCAGCACGGTGATCTCAGATCTCCGGAATGTGTGTGCTGAGCAAACATCTCCTATCAGGCAGCGAGGGGGTCGACAGGCACACCTCCCCCCTGAATCCCTCTGCAACAGTGGAAAATGAGTCTTGGGTGCCTTGGCAGCCCCCTTTTTAACAAGATCCGGATGGGCGGCCTCAAGATAAATACTTTTCCTTTTCTAGAACTTTGCTGTGCTTTCTCTTTCATCTCTTAAAATTAGTAGGCCAGAATTAAAGCCACTCTGCCTCCCTTCCTTCCTGGAGCTCAGCCGTTTTCTTCATGTGGCTGCCAGGCCCGTCTTAGAATAAAGTACTGATGATGCAGAAAAATAAATTAATCCTCTAGAATTTAATCAATTTGCAGTTTTCAAAGAAGCCAACCATCCTCTCCTACTCAATCCAGCTGCACTCAGCCTCTGTGAAGGTGCAGCTGAGATGGGAGCTCACGGGCCACACTTGCCTGACCCAGTCCCCTTGGAGCCATGAGCTGATGTCTCCTTCTACAACCCACTTTCACGATATTTGTCTGTAGACTTCTCCCTGTCTATACCATGAGTCCTCTGCTGATCTTTCTTTCTTTCTTTCAACCTGACGTGGGACTTAACACACTTAGCTCTTCAGGCAATCATGAGTGAACCACTGATGCATCATTATTGGTAAGAGTCTCAGCATATCAGAGAAGTTCTTTCTGCACCACGAAGCTACGGCTGGGGACACCAGGAAAGCTTGCACTGCTCCAGTGTTACCCTCACAATTTCCCATAAGCAGCCTCCCTCTCTCCCCTTTGCCTTGCCCTCTGCGGAGCAGGGAGGCTGTCTGATTGTTGTGCATGTGGCTCTGGCACCAGCAGGCCACCGGGTTCTCCTGATTCAGGGATGGTAAGGAAGATTAACGCTTAGTGTCACTGAGTTCCCTTAAAAAGAAAGGAGCTGCATAACAAAGGTCTCTATGGATTGGTTAGAAAAGTTCATTGTGGGGGACGCGTTTGCAAATCTGGCCTGGCCAGGACACAGCGTTCAGCTCATCTTCTTCTCAGGCTTTTCTTGTTCAGAAGTTATCTCTGATGAGCCCAGAGTGTGACCATCTGGACGGTTCGTTGAACGGTCTTGTGCCCTTTCTTGTGAGATAATGTCTTTATCTTTCCCACAAAAACAATGAGCACACACACATACGCGGGGCTCTTTGGAAACGTTGCCTGATCACGTCGTGATTCAACGTTTCCTGATGTCTTGGTACTGATCAGACACCGGGGAGGGGTTCCCTTTGTCATGATGTGGACAGAGAAGATGTGAGTTTGAGTCTCCATGGGCTTCTGGAAAATGTGTGGTTCCCCAGGGACCAGGAAACCACACGTTTCCACCAGATCCCAGGTGATAGTTCCAACCTTTGTTATTTTGGGTATACACGATGGTGTCTGTTCTCAGGCTAGTCTTCAAAATATGGTGGTGACGAGAAGAAGGAGCTCTTCCTCTTGCTCCCGCTGTATATCAAGGACATGCTTTTCTTCTTTCGATCAAAGGAGGTGTTGTCATCGCTGGTCAGGGACAGGTAGGAAGCGATGCTTTCCCGAAGGCCATAGCTGAAAAGGGACTCATCCACACCGAGTGGGTTCCTGGCTCCCTCGGCATCGTCTTGCAGTCTGTGAGTGGGAAGAATGGGGACAGTTGGGAAAAGAAGAGAGGGACAACCAGAAAACAGGAGAAGAAAAAAAGCCAGGTTAATACTTCTCACACTTATTGTTCTAATTCTGCTTCTTACAATTGTGGCCAAGTGATCTTGGAGAAATCACTTAACCTCTCGGAATCACCATTTCCTTGAATGGCTCTAAGTTCTAACTGCAAATCTGAACGAATATTTCTTTATGACCTTTACAAGGAAGAGCAGTTTTCTTCATCTCCCAAGGCAATTTTCTGATCTCAGTGTTGAAGATAACTCACTAGCTCCTGATTACAGATACCCTCTAAAATGCAATGACAGTGAGGCCTGAAGCTGGGTTAGGGTCTCCCAGGGGACAGAGGGATTCTGTGGGTTGCAGCGTGCCCTGCTGAGCTTTCCTCAGACCAGGCTATAGTCTGCTATGTTTTCAGCTGTCAGACTCACACACTGGTTTGGGGGTGCATCCACGCAGGACACACACACACACACACACACGCACACACAGACATCCCACCTGGGCACCCTCTTCCAGTCGAAGGTCTTCTGGCGCAAGGTGACGGGCGAGTCAGGGACCCTCGCTGCGGGGGTGGCTGTGCTCTGAGTGAGGCAGGGTGTGGTCAGTACACAGCACAGGCCGTCAGCCACCTCTAAGGACGGAAGCAGAAAACTGGTCAGTGACCCTGGGATGCCCAAGCCAGCATGGGGTATGGGGCCTGAAGGACCATCCAGTAGGGATCCCTGGTTGTTCACAGGGGAAACTGAGGCCGAGACAGGAAAGAGGCATGGCAGTGTGGCAAGTCACGCACCCAGTTGTTTAAGACATGTTAAGTGCCCTGAATACGCACTGTGCTTAGCTTGGGGCAGGTGGAGTGCGCTAAGATTGGATCCAGAATCAACTATACTGGGGTTTGGATTTCAACTGTGCCCCTGACAGTGAATCCCCTTGAACCTCTCCGAGCCTCAGTTTCCTGGACGGTACACTGAGAGGACAGGCAAGTGAGAACAGCCGGCAGGAGGGTCTGCCTCTAGGGTTCACGCTCTTGCCTGGCTTCCTCAAGTGCACCAGGTGCAAGGCAGGGTCCAAGTCCACCGATCAGCCCTTCTTCCTGCACTGGCGGCTGATGCACGTGCAGGAAGACAGGAGGAGAGAACACAGGTGGAGGGAAAGACCGGAAGGAAGAGGGAGCAAGCGAGCAGGAGGGCAAGAACTAAGGAAGGGGGGAGGGAGGGAGGGAGGAGAAGTAAAAACACTGCAAGAGAAGAAAAGACACCAGAAAAGAAGGAAGAAGAAGACAAAGATAAAGGCAAACAAGAGAAAGTGGAAAAAGTTAAAAATGAAGATCTATCTTTCTTCTCTAGCCTGGATGCTCATGCACAGAGAGAATGAAAATTAAATAATCCATTGCTCTCCCCTCCCCTTTCCCCAAGGGTCGCTCATCTCTCCACCAGCATCAGGCTCTAGCCTCCACGCCCCGTGGCTATGGGAAAGCCTTGATCTAGCTGTGCTCATTCATTCATTCATTCATTCATTCATTTATTTTTAAGATTTTATTTATTTGAGAGACAGAGAGTGAGAGAACAAGCGAGCACAAGATGGAAGAGGGTCTGAGTGAGAAGCAGACCCCCTGCTGAGCAGGGAGCCCAATGCAGGGGTGGATCCTGGGACTTGGGGATCATGACCCAAGCCAAAGGCAGACGCCCCACTGATTGAGCCACCTAGGTGCCCCTCAGACATTATTATAGGCCGAGGAAATCCTGTGGGGCCTCATTTAGGCTGCAGATCCTGGTGCAGGGGACAGGAAGTGGCCAAGGATATGAAACATTGCTGACCTACAGCAGGACAGAGCCCCTGGCCGGGAGCTGATCCATCACCAGGTTTTAGGGAGCGAGTTTACCTCTGGCTGTCTCCGCCTCTCATGTTATTTAGGAGCTCTGGGTGCTCTTGCCAAGGAACAAAAGGACGTTGTGGCTGAAGAAGCAAACCAAGGCTAGCAGGGCGGCAACCAATAATGCCTTGTTTCTTGGTGTTTGTTCGGACTTTCACTGTGAACTCAAATATCCACCCACACAGGCCCAAGAAACGTAGGATTGGGCCCTGAGGTTGGGGGTTCTTAACTGAATGTGTGTCTGAAATAATGCCCTGTCATGGGCTGGAAATTGAAACAACCTTTCAGGTTAGGAGGTGAGGGAGAGGGAGCCAGACACAGACTGAAGGGACCTGGGACAGGGGACAGTGGGCAGGGTTTGTGAGCGGTTAACCCTGACACTAAGTCAGAATCCCCACAGAGTATAAGAACTGACACTTTTAGAGCCGGACCTGAGCTAGTCCCCCAGGCTTCAACTCAGCGTGCCCCGGGCAGGTCTGAGCAGCAGTATTGTTACACTCACTCAGGGAAGGAGGAACCCTGGGCTCCCGTCACTTGTTCAAGTGACAGAAAGTCATGGAAATGTGACCCAAACCTGCTTCATTGACTCAGAACAAGACACTTGTTTCAAAGACGACTCATTACCTCTGAAATGGGGGAGAGAGAGGTCCTATCTGCCTGTGGGGTCTGGACACACTCCCTTCAGTCTCTCCACTTCGTAGAATTTTCTGGAATGCTCATTCCTCTCATACGCCTGGCTTCCCAACCACTCCACATCCAGGCTATCTGTGGGACTTGTGTCCCATCCCCTCTGTCTTCTCAGTCACCACCATGCACAGGACAATTTAGGGGCAAGACCTTTACACTCACGGTTTTGTGTTTGGTCCTAACAACAGTCTCCTAAGAGGCATGCAGACTGAAGTCCCCATTTTAGAGATGAAGAAACTGAGGCTCCAGGCTGTTCATGAATTTTCCCAAGGCACCAGGTAATAAATATAAGCCACCTGGAACACTAAGATGTCTGTACAAAGCCCTTAGCACACAATTTTTCTGATTCTGTGGTTCTGGGTAGAATCTGGAGGAATGTTGTTTCCTTTGGGGGTCCCTAGGGGCACAGGAAGCCACTGACACAGCGGCCAGGGTCATATTTCTGGAAGACACTGCTCCTGCACTGGGGCAAGCCACTTGGCTCCTCTTAGCCTGGAAGCCTCATGGGTCTCCCAGTCTGTACAGTGTTTGCTGGGGCAGCAACCTTTTCATGTTTGCTATTGTCTATGCAAAACTTATGGTCTCTCCACCTCTCCGATGATTGTTATTAAAAGCCAAGTACCACAACCAACCTTTACTCATAATCAGTAAAAGTTGACTATCTCCAGGACTCCCTTCCTCTTTCATTTTTAGCTAAGCTGCTAGGTTTTCAGGTATCAAAGAAGTAACCTTTGGTTATCACTTACTTTGCATCTGCCCCATTCCGTAATTACATTACGTTAGGGTACACGTTACGTGAGCAATCCAGTCATTGCAACCACGCCAAGGGGTTGTTCTCGTCCACCTTCCACGAACAGGGCACTGCAGCTCTCAGAGATAGGAGACTTTTCCCAAGGTCTCACAGAGCCCAGATTTGAGCTTGGGCCTATATCTCCCAAGAAGTCATTCCTCCTCCACGCCCTCCCTTTCTTTTCACTGGCCCAGTGTGATAACCCAGGGCCTGTGGGCTCCTTTCACTTTGAAACACCCTTCAAGACCCCACACGCTTTAGAATGTTAGCAAAGATACCCAGGGCTCCGAGGTCCAGAACCAGGAGTGGGAAGACACGTACACCATGGAGCAACTTCCTTCCTCCTCCTGCCAGTAGCAGGAGAAGGGAGGAGGAAGGAGGAGTCCTGGTTGGGGGGACAGAGGCCAATGTGAGAAGGAGCCCACTTTTATGTGTCTGGCCCTCCCTTCAGCACTTTCCTGGCACTACCCAGCAGATTCTTCACACACCCCAAGGCACAAGGGCAAACAACAAGCCTAGGGTTGCCCAGAAGATGTGGGATGTGAATGCCGAGGTTCCAGAGCCAACTTTTTACTATGTCTCCCTTTCACCTGGGGTAAGATGTCACCTCCTGACCTGGCATTCAGGCCTGACACTGTCTAACTGTGATCTCCTCTTCTGACTCTATCCTTCCCTGTCACCTCCATCAGATCCCACCCCACTGCTGCCATCTTGGAGGGTGCTCCCCATCCTGGCCAGCGTAGAACACTGGGCCCTCCTTCCTGGGCCCGGGGAAACATGTCCAAACAAACAAAGTGCAGCCCTGGTCTTAAGAGCTTGTTGGAAAAGCCAGACTAGGACACAGCTCACTGGGTCATGAGGCAAAGAGACCCCATTCTAGGGAAAAGCCGGCATGCATGGGAGCCGAGAACCCAGGCAGTCAATCCTGACTCCTAACGCAGATCAAGGAGGTGGCTTCCTGTTGCTTTGCCAGGCAGGAGAGGACATGAGTGGCATTTCACAACAAAGTCTCAGGGGTCCATAAACATGTGGCACACTTAAGGAAGTGCCAACTGTTTGTGGTTGCAAATAGTGAGCCATCCTATTTCTTCCCATGCGCAGGCAGAAAGAGAGTGAGGTGGAGATGAGCTGAGCTTTACCTACTTACGCAGCCTTCGCAGGCAGCCTTGAAATCTATAGCTTGAAATCTATAGTCTGCATTAACAAGAAAAGAGCAGATGAAGGGAGCAGGGTGAGAGCCAAGTCAGCCACCTGGCATGTATTGGGGACCTGTGCCCATCCTAGACACAGGCCCTGCGGGACAGTTAGCCAAGAGACGCTTCATTGCTCTGCCACCGTGGGGTGCTTCTTCTTCTTCTTTTTTTTTTTTTTTTTAGATTTTATTTATTTATCTGTCAGAGAGAGAGAGGGAGAGAGAGCGAGCACAGGCAGACAGAGTGGCAGGCAGAGGCAGAGGGAGAAGCAGGCTCCCTGATGGGCCAGGAGCCTGATGTGGGACTCGATACCAGGACGCTGGGATCATGACCTGAGCCGAAGGCAGCCGCTTAACCAACTGAGCCACCCAGGCGTCCCCCGTGGGGTGCTTCTTACCGGAATAGTGATTCACCAGGTCCTCCAGGCACTGGAAGGTGAGCCTCGGGGAGATGTAATACCAGTTGTTCGGCAGGCGGAAGATGCGGTAATGCTTCACCTGCCTGTGTCTCACCGAGAGGGAATAAAAACCTGTGGGGGACGGAGGACGGGTCAGAGGCGTCCCGCAGGGCTCAGCCGGCCATCTGGAGAACCCACAAGGTGGAGAGACTTCCTCAGCCTTGGGATGCAACAAGAACACCCAGACGTGCACTCCCGCATTTGGAGGAGCAGCCACTAGGACCCCACCTTCGGGGACTACACTCCCTCTGCTGAGACCCCACGAGCGTGCTCCTCTAGTGGCCCTGACCCACTGGCCACACGGATTTTCAAGTGCACCTGCTTAGTCTTTGCTCTGTGAGCTTACCGTTCTGGGTGCTCCCACATCCTTGTCTGGATAGCCACCACGTCCTGGTCCCTACACCCTCTTGGTTATGCCTTATGCTTGGTTTTCTCAGAAATGTGGAGAAAGTGTCAGCTAAGACTTTTTCTGGGTATCCCCAAGAAACATGTCAAATATGCCGTTTCTCCTTAAGTGCCATAAAGGTAGGGATGAAGTGTGGAGTAGGAAGAGCAGACCTTTGGACAAGCGCCTTCCCCTCTCCTAGCCTCAATTTCCCTAATTGGAAAGTGGGAGACTCGGACCTAGGTCCCTTCTGCTCTGTCCTTTGGGTTCCAGGAGTGAAAATGCTCAACAGATGGTGAGAGGAGTAGGACATTAGCTTTTACTGAGTCTCTTCAGTCTCCACGGGCTGCTCAGGGGCTAAGCTATTTCCCAGTGCTATCCCCAGATATGTTATAGCTGCAGAAACGAGGCTCAGAGCCCCTGAGCACTACGGCTGAAGGCATGGAGCTCGGGATCTGACCCTCGTGCTGACGGCATTCGACCTTTGCCCCAAGTCTGCCCTCTGAAGCCCGTCATTCATCTTCCTGTTACAGTGACAGGAACCGGAAGTCTGGTGAGCAGCTCAAAGGTGGCAGGTGGAAAATTATCAGAACTTTGCATACCCAAGGGAGCAGAGCCCGCCACCCACCATCCCACCCCCAGCCCCACCCCAGCCCCACCCTACCCCCAGCCCCAGGCTTGGCCACAGATCTGACAGCAGCTTTAATTTTAGATCAGCTCTGGCATCTCAAGCTGGGTTCTTCCCTCTCTTGGCCATGCCAGCTTCGAAGTTCTGTCTGAGTCTGGGTCTCCCACCTCTGGGAGGATGTGCCCAGGAAATGTGACCTTTGCTTTGATCTGGTTTCCCCCTAGCACCTTTGAGCTTTTGTGAGAAAAGTTGTTCTTGAATTTTCTTTACCATAGAGAGATGGTCCCTGCTTCTCCACAGTAAGGCTGTTGCTCATTTTGGTGAAGGGCTCCGGCTCCACAATGCACTGGCCCTCAGTAGGTGTGTGGGAAACAGTCTCAGATACATTTTCTCTCCTTCGATACCGAGGCTACGAGAAGCAGCCAGGAACCTGAACATATCTTCTTTTTTTCACGTGATGTTTCTCTTAGTCAGCCTGGGAAAGCCCGAGCTGCTGTCTTGCTCTTGTGAGTTCAAGTGCTTACGACATCCCAGGTACTGTGTGAAGCCCCTTCCGAGCATCAGTCCCATGTTCTAGGAGAGGGTGCCCGGGCTCAGTGAGACAGGTGTCTTCTCAGTAGTGCAAACAGCCAAAACTAGAACTCAGAGCCCTTGCTCTGAACCATGACACAGAGCCCGGATCTTTGGTTTTCACTGAATTACTTTCCCTGGCTCTGGGCCTCTAGCTTCCAAGCTGGCCTCTCTGGGGGTGTGGGGGCTATAGGGATCTTACCAGATCGGATGGGTTTGCATGTGTGGGAGGAAGCAAAATGAGCCATGTCATGAGTCAGCCCCAAACTTCCCTGCTCCCCTCAGCCCTGGCATGGAAAGGCGAGTCGGAGGCCACTCACCTTTCTTCGTCTCACTCTCTCGGATCATGAAGGAGCCCATCTTCGTGTCTGGCAGCTGGAGCAGCTCCTCTGCCTTGTCTCTGCCCAGCCCTTCAAACAGCCAGCTGGGAAGGAGAAGGGAGGCATGAGTATTCTGAGCACACCCTCCCCCAGCCAGGCAGGCGGTGCTGAGATTCAGAACAAGGTCCAGTTCGTATAAAACTGTTGGGATTAAAAAGGAGTGGGCAATTGGCCTTTCCTTCCTTCCTCCCTTCCTTCCTTTCTTCCTTGTTTCCTTCCTTCTTTCCTTCCTTCTTTAAATCTTTCAGATAAAATTCCTGAGTGCCTACTGCATGAGGCCACAAAGAACATCTTTCTCATCTTGCTCTCAAATGCCAATCGGACCGTGCCCGTTCTGTATTATATGACATAGAAGCATTCTAAACCACGATAAGGTGCCTGTTTGGCATTTTGTTCAAGGTCTCTGCCTTGTATTCTAGCCACCCCACTGCTCCCTCACCACCCCATGAAGACAGCGACTATGTCTGTCTGTTTGGGTTTCGTCTTTGTGTCCACAGTATCGAGCCTGGTGTGTATTTGTGAATGACTAAATGGGCATAAGAAAGACATGGTGATGCATAATTCCACCAACCTAACAAGCCCCGCTTTGCATTCATTATATTTCCCTCCTGTCTTCTCTTGTTCAACATACTTTAAACAAAGTTGCATTGCACGATGCATTGACATGTGTTTCTTCCTTTTTTTTTTTCACTTAACCATAAAAAAAAAAAGAAAAAAAAAGCAGTTGTAATAGTGTGGTCCAGCTTTCCAACAGAATGTACACTTTCCATATGACAGCCAACACTCTTGAATACGCCTTTGAAAGCAGCTCCGTGCACAAAGGAATCTATGTTCTAAGGAAATGGGCGCTTTCTCATTTTGCAAAGCAGCCCCCGGCCAGATCCCAGCGTGGAAGAAAATGCTTTGTTAGCACTTGGCTGGGGTGTACTCAGAAGCAATTATACCTCCTTTTAAACAGTCTCCGTATTTTAGGGGGTGAACCTTGGCTTCTAATCCATGGGTCTGAACTAGTGCACACTGTGACAAATACTAACGCTTTGTCTCATTGCATCCTTCCGCATCCCCCAAGGCACGTAAGCGAGTCCTTTTGGCACTGTGGCTGTGAGACAGTGATAAGACCATAGATTTATAATAGGATACCGTTTATTTACTGGCCTCCAAGAGCGCTTTTGTTATTAAGATCGTGATCCGGCCTAATATTTTAACTACCCTCTTAGTTCTGCACAACATCTGCATATTAATTATCTTAGTGTCTGTGACAAATTTTCATTCTCCCCAATCCTTCTAGGGAATTCCACTCATAAACACGAATTCAAGAAAAACAACAGAGACAGCCATGCATGAATACAAATTATGAGTATCATGCATATTATGGGCATTGAAGTTAGATCCTCACAGACACCCCCCAAGACAGGTAGTCTTGTCTCCCTTTCACTGATGAGGATACTGAGGGTCAGAGTGAATAAGTAATGTTCTCAAGTTACAGCATGTCAGCAAATGGTAAAGTTAGACTTGCAGCGCACTTTTCTTGGACCTCGAATTCCATAGCTGTTCTCCTGCACCACCTCTCTTCCCGGTCGATATTTGAAAGACACCTACTAGACTGGAAACTTCAGTGGGCTGTGATTACATCCACTCCTCCAGGCTCCCCACCACCAAGCCGTGGCCAGCACGCAGCCCCACACCTTCAACATGAAAGTGTTGATGCGTGTTTGCTAAATGAATGCATTGGTCAGTGACACGCAGCTGACTTGGAAGAGTTATGGGACCGACACCTCTTTCAGACCACGGCTGTCACAGCCGCTCTTGTCCCACCACCTCTGTTCCCCTTCATCATCCTTGGCTTTTGGTATTCATAATCACAATCCGTGACATTGCAATTAAATGCAGAGAGTTACGTTCTGCAAAATGAGCAGTCAGTTATCTCTGTGTCAGCAGGTGTGAGTGTGTAAAGAGGTTATTTCTAGAACCCTCCAAATAAAAAAATAATGCTTTTCTTTCTTCCTTCTTGTATGCCGAGGTCTGCCTTGGCAAACCCCCTCATGGGGGGCTCCTACCATGGAGCTCAAGGAGCCAAGCTATGTGTATTCCGGTGCAGAGTACTGGTCTCCAAAACACCCACAGTCCGCACACCCTCAGAGGAAGGCAGTGTGCTTGTCTACTCCTCTGCCATGCCTTGTTCTTTCAAATTTCTCTTTTTCTGCCTGACTTCTCCATTTGTCAAGTTGGGTACTTAAGTGTTTGGGGCAGTCAGTGTTCTCTATGTTCTGGATAGGATTTGATAAGAATCTGGCTAAGATGTTCCGAGCGCTTACTCTAATGCCAGGCATCGTTCCAAGAACTATTCGTGTGTTACCTCATCTCATCGTCCTCACAGCCCTGCACTTTGGTCTTACTATCTATCATCGCCCCTGCCGTTCTGTATTGTGAACTCTGTCTGACAGATGAAGAAAGGAAGCTGAGGCAGAGCTGTTGAGGAACTTGACCACTGCCGCACGGCCTGCAGGGGACAGAGGCAAGATTGCAACCAAGACAGGCTCCCTTTTAGCAGATGTGCCCCTTTAATCACAGTTGATGACTGCTGACTGCTGCATGCCAGGAATGCAGCGTTGGACGGGAAGGTCCAGCTCTCTTATCTTACTGATGGGGAAACCAAGTTTCAGATAGGGCAAGGGTTCATCAAGGTGACACCCTTCCTTATGGCCTGAGCAAAAGAGTGACTGTCTTGAAAGTTCCTTCCCATGGTGCCCCGCTGGGATCCCTCTGTGTGTGCTCACGTGTCAGTAGCGCCAGTATCATACTTCATAGGTGCCATTTCAGAAGGGTACTCACCCGTGGTAAACTCTGGCCACACATATTCCAGGGATGTAACTCTCTCGGCCAGTGCTAAGGGAAATGGCTTTCCACCAGCCCCCTTCGCTGGAAGAACAAGAACAGATAGGGAGGGTGGATGGGTGAGTGGCAAACCGAACCCATGAACAGAACAATCAGATTTAACCCGGGGCACAAAGGGCTGTTTCTTTTTCAAACCCACCATTGGCCACATTTCCCCATACAAAACTACAGTTTTTAAGTATAGTTCTCATTCCAGGATAACCAGGAGCCCTTCCCATGTAGCTGGCACTGGCCATCTTTTGGGGATCCACAGAGAATGTGACAGAATTGGAGAGTTTTTAAAACCAAATGTTTACTGTGCAAAATTGCACCTGGCAATATAACCAAGATAGTTTTTCTGCATCAATGAGAATCTAAATAAAAGGGGCTGAGAGCCCCTTGTTTGTTCTATAGCCCGTTTTGTGTCATAGAGAGATGGCAGATGGAAGGCAATACTTTGTTTATCATCAAAAGCTTTCTCAAACCCCTGGGTCCTCCTGCCTGAGCTGCCACCACATTGGTCTATAATATCAACACTGCATGGGTCGAAGATGAGACCAGCATGAGAAGCAGAATTTGGACCATAAAGGGTCTTAAAAGCCAAGTTAAGGAATTTAAATTTAACCCACCAGGCAATGGGGAGCCACTGAAGGTTTTAGACCACTGGTAGTATTAAGATTTAAGCCAAGGATCTGTTGTATGGACCAAATTTCTTACCTGACAATAGGACCAGAGTCCGAGTGGAGTTGGACAACTATAGCTAAAATCTAATGATTCCTACTCAATTCAAGTTCACCCTTTTTAAAGGACTGTGAAACATTTGGAAAGGGACTTACTCAGAAATCACTCGTAGTTTCTCCCCTCGACGGAATATGGGGGGGCTGATGTCAGGAGATGGGTAATCACTCAGCACAGCCAGGAAGTCACTGTCCGGTCCTGGGGAAACAAATGCAAGGCATGTTCTCTTTCACAGGGAACTGAAAGGCAACTGACCCCGGGGAGAGGAGGGTCATGATCAGTCCCTCCCGCGGACTTCTTAGCTGGAGACACATGACTTGCTTTAGAACAGCAGTTTATAGCAGACCCTCCTCTGCTCAGGATGGTGGCACAGGGAGATCAAAGGAACCCCAAGGTTGGTGAACTCCTTCTATTTGAAGCCCGCCTTGGCCCTGACATTCTCCGCTGAGAAGTGGGGATCCTGAGGTCCTTGAGCTGAAGTCACAAGATCTGGCTTCGAGGTTTGCCTTTGTTCTACTGATCCCTGTAATCTTGGGCAAGTCCCCAAATGTCTAGTAGTCTCAACTTCCCCATCTTTAAAGTGGGGCTAACACTACCTCACTGCAGGGTCCATATGGAGATGAGATGAAAGTATGCTGCAGTGCCCTATGAATGATAAGGGGCCATAAAAGCATCTTTTATTATTATACTCCCTGGGGCTTGTGAGTCCCCATCTGTCACCTACTGGGATAGGGGTATCACGGTCGGGCTACATGAGTTCTGAGAATGCATGAGGACTCAAAGACTGTAACTCTGAAACTCCACAAAGCACTTCTTCCTTGTAGAATATGAGGCCCTGCACTGTGGGTCTATTCAATAGGGACTTTGGGGTGGAAGTAGGAGAAAAAGTAACTACTTTTCATCATATGTACATTGAAAGGAATTCTGGTGACGTTTTGGAAAAAGAAAGCATGCTGTCCGGTTTATGTGATCAGGTTATGTCAGCTAGAGAAGGAGTGATCACATGTGAATTCACTTTTTGGCACTAAGCAAAATCCTGTTTTATCTGGCCTTAGCAGTTTGCTGGAATTTGGGTACATTAGATGCAGGGTAATATTGGGGTATAGTTTTGGGGAAATAATATACCTTATGAGTGGGCCAATTCCGTATCTATTTGCTATGACATTGGGTTTACCCTCTATCTGCTGACTGGGCATCTGAACTCAGAATTCTGGGTGACTTTTCCATGTATTCATTCACTCAGCAGTTGTTCCCTGAGCACCTACACTGGGCCAAACATGGTGAACAAAGCAAGCCAAGTCTCTATGCTCCAATGGAGCTCACATTCTAGAGAATCCATAAATAATCATGGGAGGGGTCATCACCTGCCCTCTTCACCCCAGGAAAACCAGAAGAAATCCCAGCACTTCGATATGGCAGGCTTGCTGGCCCAAACTGGCCACTTTCTGGGATCCAGACATCCCCGTGCTGGGACTTCTAGACCCCACCCCTTACAACTCCTATATCTGGGACTCTGTGACTCACCAGTGCCCAGACAGAGGAAACCCAAAGACAGCTTTAGTAGTAACATGCATCAGAATGAATCAGAAGCCACTTGTCACCATGGAACAGCACATTCAGAGATATTCTTCATTTGGGGAAGCTGAGCCACAGACAATAAAGCAGATAAAAGCAAGTATTGTCAGGCATGAAATGGAAACCAAAAGTGATTTGTGCTGGCTGCAGTCACTGAAAGGAGTCAGGCCTGGCCAGGGAACAATTGACCCAGTGGTGCTTCCCTGGAGCGTGCAGGGACACCTCCCTCCCATTCTGCGTTGCTGGATTAAAAAGAAAAAAAAAAAAAAAAAAGGTTCTTTCCTCCTGTAGCCCAGACCCCAGCCCAACAGTAGGAGGCAGAGTTGCCATTGGGCTAGAAGCCAGCAGTCCGGAGTTCTGATAAAGGGTGTATCAAGATTTTGTGAGGCATGAAGCTCATGCAAATTTGGAACTCCTCTTTAAGAAAAAGAACAAAAAAGAAATTGCAAATACAAAACCGGGTACAGTCCCTAGGAAGCTGTGATGCCCATGAAGGGGGGGGGGGGAGGGGGGTTAACACAGAGGATTTGGTCAGCTTCCCAGTAAAGTGGCCCCGATTCTGAGCTTGACTTTGCACTCTGAGTGCGCTGCATCCTGCCCCTCTGGGGCCTACATTAATCTGGAAAACGAGGGGTTGGAAGACACTTTTGTGATGGAAATCTGGGCTAATGGCCCCAAATATGAAGGAGCCACTTATTAATATGGTCTCCTCTGCTCAGGAACAGTGTGACAAGATGTCATGTTTTCAATTTGCCAGGATGCCCCATCTTCAGAGCCCACGGACAGGCTGCTCCCTCTACCAGGATAGCACCTGCTCTCCCCTTTCTCATCCCTCCCATCCCTCTGGGAGGTTTGCCCGGTGCTCCTGCTTTATGCCCCACCTGGGGCTCTCAGCTTTTCCTTTGAAGCGATTACCCAGGTTGTATTCTGGAGTTTGCAAGATGTGGGGAGAATGAGTGTGAACTCCATGAGGAGTTGTCCTCCAGCCCTCCTCCTGCACCTGCTTTCCCATTTCAGATGCTCAGGGCAGATTTGTGGAATGAAACCAGGGAGACATCTCTGTGCTACTGGGCTCCTCCTGTTGTGCTGCCTAAAGCAGTTCAAGGGAAGGAAACCTGATCTGCGGTAGCAGCATGGTGGGCGGTCTTCACAGAACCAGCTCCTTGTGAAAAACAAGGCTGGAGGAGAGGCTCAGCTATCTGCAGCCATCACAGAACCTTGAAATAGACCTGGTATCTCTGCGGGGGTTGGGGCTTTGATGTCTTATTCACCATGAAGACTCAGAAACAGAGCAACTGCCTTTCCTTACTTTAAAAACAGAAACAAAAACACGATCCCATTATCAAAACAATTGTTTCAATAGTGGAAAGAGGCTTCAGGGGCTGGAGAGTTTCAATTTCACAATAACAGCATGGAGCTTCCTGTGGAATTTCCAAAATAGTGATATTTTTATAGCTATAAAACACTTCCATGTCACTGAGAAAGCCTCACGGTGGGGCTTTTGCTTAAAAATGATGGCCTTGGTGTGGTCCTTTGCAAGGGATTCCAGGCCCACCCCTGCACCGGTCTCGCCAGGCCCCTATGGTAGAGCTCCTTTCCAAAGCAGGAAAGTCAGGTTCACTCATGGAGCTCAAGCACACTGTCAGGTCCTCCTGGAGCCCTGGGTTCTGAGGAGAGCTGAGAATTTAATCAGATAAGTGATGTTCTTGGGAAGAGGCATGGAGGGGGTTATCATGGATTTAAGATAAGGAAACAAAGCAGGTGAAGAAGTGTGCCGTGCACAGGCGAGAAATCCAGAGAGGATTTTCAGAAGAGAGAATGGGCTTTGGAATCAATCAGACCTGGCTTCAATTCCACCTTCACCACTTAATTGTTCTGCGATTTGGGGAGAGATTTATTTTTAACCAATCTGAGCTCGATTTCTTCATGTATAAAAACGAGAAATATTGAAACCTACCCTGTACAATTGGGGTTGGATTCGTGATGCCGCGTGTGTACAGAACCCACCCCATGGGGGGTAGGAGGCTTGCTAATACCATTTATGGGATGGGTGGGATTAGGGTTCATAGCTCAAGTCCAATTTCAGCCAACGGTGTTCTAAATTTTGAAAAACGTCTGGATGTGTAAATTTGAAAATATTCTGTTCTTCTAAATACAAACTCTGTTTGGGGGGGGAACAGAAGATGGAATCTGGGAGACCAAATATTTACCGATGGCTCAACCTGAAAATGCGTCATATTGAACAAACTGTCCAAAAGTATAAACTGGGAAATGAATCCAAAAAAGGAAGGAGACCCTGGCAGAATTTACTAGCCACAGATATTACTTGGTCAAAGGAGAACAGGCCTTTTTAAGCATTATTATTCCTCATAGAATTATTACCATTTCTTTTTAAATGCTAAAGACCTTTCAGTAGATTCATTTATAACTCGAGCCAAACCAGCCTTTTAGGACTCCCAGTGCTCCACACCACCCTAGGGAGTGTACAATCTTATTTAAAAAATGGAGAAACAAAGGCTGGGAGAGTTTTCAGTAACCTGCAGTGAGAGCATGAGGGTTGTTAAGCTCCCGGTCATGTCCCTAGGCCACAGAGCTCTCCGTGGCGTGTAATTACCAGGCTCTCCCCGGTTGGTTAACACTTGCTCCTTGACAGGTTGGGACAAAGGCTGACTCCAGATGAGGTTTCCAAGTTGGCAGTGGTAGCTGAGCACAGTTGGTTGGCAAGGAGCTAAACAACCCAGTGCTTTCAGCTTCCGGTTCTGTACTCCCTTGAATCATGCCCAAATCCACGGCCTCCAGAGGGCCAAAGCAGGCCTTGCTTTGAGCGTCTTTTATAGGAAATATATACACACAATGAACCAAACAAAGAGGGCTGGTCGGACTGCCTGATAGGAGATCTACCAAGTTCTGTTGATCCCCACAAACCACAGGTTGTACCCATGGATCCCCTATGGTGGGTGGAAAAGTGAGACACAGCGGTCCACAAGTTCTGTCCTGTCCCACGACCCGGCTGCCCCATCTCTGAGATGGGGTAAATTGGGACTGGATAGGTCCCAAGGCTCTCAGAGGGCACAGTGAGGTGGAGAGACCAGCTCAGGAGCACACAGTAGCAAGCCGAAGGCCCAGTCTCAAAACCCGGTCACCTAGCAGCAGAGGGACAGCCTCTAACCCCAGCCACCTGCTCCTTCATGCTGCTGAACACCCACCCGCACTACTACTTACTTACTTAACCGTGTCTTTATGTTAATTTGCTTTAAAAAAAAAAATCTTTAGCTTCATTCTAGGCACCGTGAAATCATGGCTTGAGGGATGAGGTGTATTTTGTATGGTCTCCATTACAGAAGTTGTACGTTCAGTGTAAAGAGATGAATGATCGTGTTCTGCCTAGAACTGTCTTACGGGCCAGATGTGGGATGAATAAGACCCAGGTGGGAAAGGTGGACCTAGTCAGAGACCTGAGGCACATTCCCTCCCAGGGCCCTGGACTGTCTGTGATAGCGATCACTTCCTGCAGGTGCTGGGAGGACAGAGCGTGGATGTGTGTAGAGCATTTGTCTGGCACATTATAAGCAGAGTCACTCTCATCATCCCCTTGTACAAGTGAGACCAGAGGGGCGCTACGGAGACAAAGTGACTTCTCTCATTTCTCACTGGGTGTTAAGACTAAAAGCTGGGTCTGAGGATGCGACCTTTCGGCTTAAGCCAGGGGGCTTATAAGGAATTCCACGGGTTGTTCCCCTCGACCCTCATCGAATTCTGATGAGTAGACCTGGGGTGGGGCCCAGCGATCTGCATTTTTGACAACTTTCAGAGGCTCTGATGCAGGTGGTCTGAGAATCATTCACTGAGAAGTGCAGGCTGGGCCCGAGACCTCCCTGCCCCCTTCTTCCTCCTCAGAGCCCCTCCCATCTCTTCTTTCCAAGGGCAGCCCCCTAGATGCTATGTAAATACCCAGCTTAGCGTGATCCCCATGCTTGCACAGAGGGGGTCTGAGCAGTGTCTGGGTTCACATTACAACCTAAAGATCTCGCTTTAGGACAGGGTGATAAAAGGTGAGGAGTGGGAAAAAAAAAAAAAAAAAAAGAACAAGGTAAGGTGGGGGGGAAATTATACCTTCAGATTGTCTTTAAGGTAGAAATATGTCATTTCCCAGCTACATGGGAGTTCCCTAGGTCCTAGTCAATTCTGTACTGTCTGTGTCTGCTCAGAGCAAGAGTTTGAAATAAGGATAGAATTGTAGAGAAAATGAGTTACTTGGGATGATTGGGAAGCAAGTCACGGAACCTCTAATTCGACTGCTTTAAAACTTTTTTTTGGGGGGGATGGGCATTTAGACAGAGCCTAGTGCAATCGGGTGACCTTCCCAGTGGAGTTTAAAAAAGTGATTTCCCCCCACATTTAATAATAACTTTGTGCTATCATTGCTGTGAGAAGGGAATTGTCCATTTGACAGCTGAGCCCTACCCTTCTTCTGGGAGGCCAAGTGACCTGCCCCAGGTCAAATGACTTCTAGGGGCAAGACTAGAAGCTCAGCAAGGTCGTTTGTCTCTGAGACTGCCCCATTCCTATCAAGTCCTCCTACTTCTGTGGATTTTGTGGTATTAGTCTCCAGGAACTAGAGCAATCAGGAATGTTCTAGAAAGCTTCATTTAGGAGCCAAAGGATGGACAAAGCTGCATTCCAAGGCATTCACCGTCCCCGCCTGGGGGACAATACACTCCTAAAAGCTCGGAAAAAGTGTCTGTCTACAGTACAGGCGGGCCTCCTGCTGATCCCTGGGTAGGGCCTGGGGCTTTTGGTGACTTGAATTCTCCGCCACTCAGCCTAACGTCAGAGGAAGCTCCACTTGTATGGGGCCAAGAGCTCTCAGCTCCCTGCACTACTTCCTGGGTGTTGGAGCCTGACCTATTGAGTAAGCGTGAGTGTTAGTTGAGTAGGTGCTTGTTCCAGAAAAACCCGAAACCCCTGTGGAGATTGGCTAGAGACTAATTAATGCAGCATCCACTGCAACCACTTTCCTCTCCTTCCTTCCAGTGGTTGGCAGGAAAAAAAAAAAAAAAAGAGGAAATCAAGTTAGGACTGATCACAAGGGAAACTTTTCAGGGGTGGGGGATGGAAAAGGCTGCTGCTCGTGCTTGATGTGGTTGCCTGGACCGCATACTGGGTCCGACCTGGGGAATTCTCTTCACCAGGGGGTGGAGGGCCGGGGAGACCCCTCGACCTCCTTTCTCGAGGTTGCCTCCCACCACCCACGCAGTGGAAAAAGAGAAACTTATTTCAAGAGAATTTGCATTCAAAAACTAAAGGCAAATGAGCGAGCCCTTGGAGACCCATGTTTTCATGGGGTTTGCTCAAGCATGGCCCCTCCCCCCCCACCTCCCTGGTGCGAAGACCACAGTACAAAATGGCCTGGGTCGGTGGGTGCATGCGTACGTACGTGCCTCCCGAGCACGCTTGGGTCCAGGGTGCTTTCAACAAGGAGCCCTGACCAGAAGGGGAAGGGGTTACAACCTGTGTCCTGGAGGGAGAGCGTTCTTTTGTCTTTTTCTCTTAGGCTTAAGGAGGGGCATTGGAACAGATAAAGGCTCGAGTGGCCCTGCCTGGGGACTGGAGAGGAGGGTTGGCCTGCAGGGTCTCTGCAGGCTCACCTGGGAGCCTCAGAGGGATCAGGAGACCCTGTGTAACTTGGCATCTCTGTTCTGGAAGCAATGAGAAGGAACGAGCAAGTAGAGACAGGGCGCCCAGCACTGTCCACTCTCAGCAGGGAGGACAGCGGACGTCTGTGCGTGGAAACTGTGCAGGGTGTGGGGCTGCAGGGGCGCGGGGGACTCAGGGCATTAGCAGAGGGGGCCAAGCACCAGCACCGTGACCTCAGATAGGAGGTGGGAATGTCCCAAGGAGACTCACCCTGGGGACACAGATGGATTGCCTGACCTCCTGATCATCCCTTTCCCAAGTCTCTCAAGGACCCACAGAGAGCGCGCCGCCACCCCACTCAGAGTAAAATGGGCTTTATTATCAGCCTTTGCCTTCTGCTTGCCAATGTCCCCATAGGGCTCTTTGGACAGTCTCCGAAAGGCTCCTGGGCTTCAGGGGTCTGCCTCCACCTAGCAGCGCCACGGGAAGCTGACCTCTCTCATCACCGCCTAACCCGTGGCCTTGTGCCCTCCCCCTAGGACAGCTGGCCCTATGATCCTACCAGTGGGACCCAGGATTCCTTTCTTTTCAGGAAGAGTTCCTCGAGCTAGTGTCTAGCTTCATCCAGTGGCACTGCAAACGCTTCTGCAGAGATGTGATAATAGTAAACCCACCGTCATATTCTATCGCGGCTGGCTGGTGGGATATGGTAAGCAAGAACCAGGGGCTCAGAATCAGCCTGGCCCCGGTTAGAAATCTGACTCTTCCCATAGCCAATCACACTGCCTTCATGAGACTCAGTTTCCCCACCTGCCAAATAAAGGTGGAGAGAGAGGTTCTCAGAGTTCCACCCCACAACGCCAGCAGCTGCTCAGGGCACCGCTGCTCCGTCTTTTTGAACATGCAGTCATGAAATGTTCACCACAAGCCAGGCAAGGGGGGTGGTACCAGGAGCGCCTCTGCACCCCGAGCCGTTTCAGCAGCTGTCAGCACCCGGTCACTGGGTCTCGGCCACGGCTCTCGAGCGGTGGAATCAAGCATCACACCCAAGATCCAAGAAGCCAGACTTACCATCTGGGCTGGGCACGGGCCTTTCTGGAGGTGCTGGGGTGGATCGCATGCTGTTGCCCATCGCTCTCTCTCCCTGGGCTGTCGAAGATGCTTGAAGCCTATGGCACAGGGGATACACACAGCAGGTCAGCCACGCGCCGACCCCTCTGGGTGAAGAATGACCCAGTTTAGAGTGCATCGTGTATCATTTTTCAGCAGCTCACTTCTCGAGGGGCGGGTGTTTTCATGTGAGGTTGAGATTCGTGAATGTTGGTTACATTTGCTCAGCCCTGGGTCTTTTATCAAGGGAATGACAGAGAAAACCACAGAGAGGGAAGTTGCGAGCAAATGCTGTTGGTGGCAGAAGTTTCCATTCCTCCGCACCCCGGCTGGCGGAAAGCAGCCAGCGGCGCCTCATGTGCAAGGTGAGGGGTGTTTCAGAGGGGCCACAGCCCCTCCCCACCCCACTCAGGACCCCGTCCCAACCCCCATGCATGGGGAATTGGGAGCACCTGAACCCCAAGGAGATGTCAGCTTGGCAGCCAGAGGGGGCTGAGCCGAGGGAACTTTCTGCCTCGACTTTCTCCTGCGAGCGTTTCTTCACATGCTCTGACCCACGGTGAAGGAGGGAAACTCCATACCAATGCTGCGTGCTTATGGCGCGCCCCATTTGCACATCCGCTGGGATTTCTGATTATTGTCTAGCCCCTATCTCCTTCACCTCATTTCGCGGTAAAGGCAACTGAGTCCCCAGGAGGGTAAGCTCTCGTCTAAGGTCACACAGCACGGATTTGGACGGCTGCTGCTGAGCCTCCGATTTGTTCCATACTGGTCTGCGTGTCCAAGTGTGGTGACCTTGGGCATGTTACTGACCTCTGCCTGCCTGTGGCAGGGGGTCGTGGCTGCAGAATTAACAGTTAAAGCACAAGAAGCACTGAGAGCATGGCCTGGCCTAAAATCCCTGTTAATGATTGCAATTTATAGTGTATTTTCAGATTGTCTGTAATGATAAACATTCGAATTCTGGGCCCTCGTGAGCATTTTAGAAGGGAGCTTAGATAATTACAGAAAACGTATCTTCCTGGGATCCTTGAAGCACAGAGAAGAAGGCCCCACCCATAGAGCCCTTTTTGTTGGGTGGTGGGTGAGGAGGAGCGTGGAAGGGCAGGGTCCACCAGCCCTTGTCCCCACCAACAGAAAATTTACACCCCCCCTTTCTTTGTCTGCAGTTTAGGGTGGAGAACTGAGTAACTTGAAAGGGCCCAGAAGGGGGCGCCTGGGTGGCTCAGTGGCTTAAGCCTCTGCCTTCAGCTCAGGTCATGATCTCAGGGTCCTGGGATCCAGTCCGGCATCGGGCTCTCTGCTCAGCAGGGAGCCTGCTTCCCCCTCTCTCTCTGCCTGCCTCCCTGCCTACTTGTGATCTCTCTCTCTCTCTCAAATAGATAAATTAAAAAAAAAAAAAAAAGGGTCCAGAAGTTGGCCCAACCCCCACCCTGGTCTTAAATCCTTCTTCTATGCACTGCATAATCGGATTCTGGAAAGATCTGTGCTCCCAGTAAGGCCTTCCAGAGACTGAGGGAGGTCTGTATCACTTCCTAATTTATCAAGGAGGAGGCGGGGCGGTGGGATCCTTCCTGTACCAGGAAACGAGAAAAGCCAAACTTCGTTTTGCTAGAAAGTTAATATATTTCAAATATTTACATAAAGAGTTCATTTAGAATCATGCTCTTCCTAAGATAATTACAAGCTTGCATGAACTGTAAGTCCAAAATGCACCACAAAAAGTGTGGCTGGAACGGATCCCACATCCAAGGTTAAAAACCCCATCTTCTTATCCTGTCCACTGAGAACGACAGAGATGGTTCCAGGGTGTTACCCCTCTGGATAGAAGCCCCTTGTTTCCCCATCTTACCTCCCTCTCCCTTGGCCCCATATAGCTGAAGGGATGCCTCTGACCTTGGCAGGGCCCTTCCTGCAAGCCAGGTAGGTTTTAACAACATCGCCCCTTGTCCCCAGCTCCTTGGCTGGTGTAGGCACTCAAGAAAATGTGCTCCTAAAAAGTCCTCAAAAACCATGCCAGTGGAGGGGCTGGGAGCCTCATTGCCTGCAGCTCGGTCCCGGGCCCTGAGCCAGCACCTGGAGAAAGGCAGGCCCCTGTGGTCCCACCCACCGGACTGGGACGACATGCCACCTCTGAGGCCCCACCTTAGGTCCAGGGAAGGAGCAAAGAAAGTCACCTCTGACTCTGAGGAGCTGGCTATCCCCCACCACAGAGCCGTGCCCCTGTGTGCTGTGCAGAGATGTCCTGCAGAGACCTCTGCCGCCCCCGTTATGCTCCCCGTGCTTTCTGGAGCCCCTCAGTCACCCCAGATCTTTAGCTTCCCTGAGTGTCATTACCAAGGCCTGGAGAAAGCGCTCAGGACAGGCTGGGGAGAGGTCTTCACAGGCATCCTGTCTGGGGCTGACTCTGAAACATGCCTGCTGTCCTCGTCCCTTTCCTCTCCCACGTGTCCCCATGCCACAGTGCACCGCACAGTCACTTGACTCCCCAGCTGTGCCGTTCTGCTCCCTGCAGCCTGACACTTGCACGGAGCGTCAGTTAAACACCAGGGCTTGTACCTTGAACCCCGGCTACATGTTGGGTGTCGACCCCCAGCTTGCAGACCTCCCACCGGCCCGGCCCTCCCGCTCCGCCTTCCCCTTCAGAGCCCCTTCTGGACCGCAGCTTCCAGCCTTCACCTCCCACTCTTTCCTTCCTTCATGCCACAGCTCCAGAAAAGTCACGGGGAAAGAAGACTTTGTTATCTATCCAAGTGAATTCTGACTTCAGTCCCTCCCAACAACTTTGTAACTCTTCTCAAGCCCGCGTGTGTGATTTGGGAGAATTTGTGGAATTGGGAACAGGAAAAAGAAAGTCTCGAGGTTTGCATTTTGCAGGTGGGAGAACTGAGTCCCATCCAAGAAAAGAAACATACCCAGGGTGGTGACACGCGCAAGGTCTGACACACTCCCTCTGCCCTGTTCCTCGCACTCTCGTCTCTCTGGTCTCGGGTCGGCACGCACGCGCCAGCCCACCGTATCCCGCGCTGTTCAGAGAAAGGTCTCGGCAGCCCTGAGTGGTCTGCTTGCTGGCTTCCTGTGCTCTCCAGGAAGGAGTTAACTTATCTGCGAGAGGCTTTCATTTGAGCAGAGTAAAAATGCCCCCGGAGACCAAGAGCCAGAGTCTCCCTAATGAAATGGCTGTGAGGAATCTGATTTAATCTGTGACAGTTTTATGCAGGGGCTAGAGTTGGGAGAGAGGGTAGGAGACACATAATTGCTTCTAGGAACAATAAAGAAAGGGCAAAAGAGAAATGAGTTAATTAACATTAGATCAGAACATTTGGTTTCTTTCTCCCTTTCCCTCGTGATGTCAGGGATCAGAGCTGGTATTTGCCCCTTAGCTTCCCCCGAGTCTTCAGACCAATCCTGTTTTCTTTCCGTGAACTTGGGCCTAAGTTGATTCTTCTGAAAAATGAGAGGAGTGAAAAAGATGGTCCCCAAAGACAGAGCCGCTTAGCCCCTTTTAATTCTAGGAATCAAGACTCAGAGAGTTTTTGAAGACAATTATTAGAAGGACGATCATCACTTTTCTTATCAGGTCCCATGGCAGAATCCAAACCCTGACTTCATCTTCTTCAGGGTCAAGGGAAAGCTGTTCCGATGTGTTCCATCCTCTGGTGGGCAATTGCCACCCACCGCCACCTCCCTGGGAGGCCGACTTGCCCCTCCCACTTCTTGGTGTGGAGGTCAGCTGTGAGCTCATCTGTTCACACTGGGAGAGCTGGAAAGGTGTGGGGTAGGGCAGCAGGAGGCACACCTACCTCTCCTGACTTTGGTGCCGATGTCTGCTGTCCTTTCCCGGGGACCGTGCCACTGCCTTTCTCCAGGGAGGAGGGAAGATCACCTAGGATCCCTGGGCAGGGCAGATGCAGGGCATAGAGAGGTCCCATGGCTGCAGGGAGTTACCCCTGGGGGTGTGGGAGGTGGCGGCCAGCACAGGCTGTCTCTGGCTAGGTTTCTGTGTGACCAAATCAGGGATCATTTCACTGTGTGTTCCACATTATCTTATAAATACAGGGGGCGGGCTTCTGAAAACCTTCCATTCTGGATGGTGTCCTGGGACCCTTCTGTGTGCTCTATCCACTTTGGGCTTCTAATGCCTGGGACTTGCTGTTGGAAGGGCGAGTAGCCTGAACCCCACACAATGCATTGAAAGCAGAGGGTTGAGGGACCCCAGCTGTGGGAAGACGGGTCTGGGCTTTGTAATAAAACCAGGAACAGTTGGAGAACCTGGATGACATGGTTTAATTAATATAGAAATCTACTTAGGGATGCAGCCTTCTGTTTTGGCTTAGCAAGTTCCCCCACAAAGAGTGGCTGTAAGTCCACTGGCTTCTAAGGAGTGGAAGTGTGATGGCCCCAGGGGGGCTCCTCACTGTCCACCACACCGGGACCCCAAAGGTGGCAGTAGTCCCTGAGGCCGCCACCCCCACCATAGCTGATCAGCCCTTACTCTGTGCCCAGCACCAGGCGAAGCATTTTCTAGCCATCATACCCTTGTCACTCACAAGTCCCTTTGAGAGGTGAGATAAGTTTTGTAACTGGTCCAAGGTTCTATGACTGGTAGGAGGGATATCTGGCCCCCAAAGCAGCTCTGTCAGATTCTAATTGCTGAGCTCACAGCCTCCATGAAATGTTGCCTTGCTTTCTTGCCCTCTGGTGCAGAGAGAAATGATTTTTTTTAGGACTCTCAAAGTAAACTTCTGGAACCATAAACTTTGGGAGGAGACTTTAATACGAGGGGCAGGGAGGTCTGGAAGGGTCTCTGGTCGTCAGCTGGCAATGTTTGGAACCCACGTCTGGGGATCTGGTTGGAGGGGAGCAGAAGGGACAGGAGAGAGAGAGGCAGGGAAGGTGAGCTCAGGCCTCAGCTCTTAGGTCACTTGCTGTGATCAAAAGAGCCGGAGTGAATCACATGGAGTGCTTTCCACCCTTTCACAGTGTGAAAGAACTGATAAATGCTACAGGGGTCAGGGGGAAGAAACAAGAAAAAAATAGCTGACACCATCCCAATTTTATAAAAAAAATAAAATGCATATGCATATATGTATAGAAAAATATGAAAGGAAATTATTTCCAAGATGTTTGCAAGGGCTCTCTCTGGGTAGCAATTTTATAAGGTAAACACATCCATTTCTTTTTTACACCTTTCTAAAATCTCCAGATGTTCTCCCACATGCATGAATTGCTTTTACCACCAGAACAAGACCTTGGACAGAATAAGGAAGACTTGAAAGGGTTTTTGAAGGCAGCAAGCCTGAGTTCGGATTCCAGCTCCCAGCCTCCTGGCTGTGTGTCCTTTGGCAAGTTACCGCACTCTCTGAGCCTTGATTTTTAAACACACACACATGGGGTACAAATACGTGTCCTGCAGGTTTGTTTTGAGGATTGGATTACAGATCCCATCTGAAGCAGGGATAGGTTTGATAAAATCAAATAGCCATAAGCTTCCCCAACCTGGATCTCTTGGTGCTACTGGGGGTGCCCAGCTAACTGCTTGCAAGCTTGAGCAAGTCTCTTCACCTTATTGGGATCTCAGCGTTCTGAAATACGACGGGACAAGGGTTGGGACGGATGATGGCTCATGGCCCTTTTGCCTCAGTGGCCTGTTCACTGTGACTGGTGCCAGGTCCCTGCCCAGCTGACTTGGGACTTGCTCAGTACCACTGGTGGTCTTGTGCTACGCAGCAGGAACGAGAAGAGCCAGAACAGGAGCTTGGCATGGGCTGGTTTCCCTCCCAAGGATCTTGCAGGATATCCGGGGGGCACCCCACCACATCCTGACCTCACCCAACAGGCGCACCTGCCCCGTGACCCACATTGTTCCCTGCTCTCCTCTCTGGGCAGGTGCAGCCACGGCCTGTCCCCCTTACCCCCCCCCCCCCAACCCTACCATGTTCTCTTTTCCTGGGGCTCCTGGGGCCCTGGGCGGAGCCTGTAGCTAGCTCAGAAAAGTACCCGCATGCTCCCTGTCCCTCCTCTTGCCTGACTCAAAACCAGAGGCTTTCAATTGCCATTTGGAAGAGACCTTGGTATCCTCTCATCCAAGACATTCCAAACCTAGTGGTTGAAACCTGTTTTATGAGTTTCCCCAGAAGCTTAATATGTAACATCAATCAAAGCAAGCTGCTGGTTGGGGACTCGGGGTTCAGCACTGCTGCCGCTCTACTCCTCCTGAAGGGAAAACCCAATCCCAGGATATATAAAGCACCAATTAAAAAATAGCCATTCAGTGCCTTCATATTACAAAGAAAAGGCTCAGAGAGAGCAAGCAACCTGCTCAAGGTCACTCAGGAAGCTTGGACAAGGGCCATGACTCCCTGTCCAGCACTCTGTATACCGTTCTGCCCAACCCCCATGTCCACGAGTCTGTGTTCTGGCACCTTCTGCACCTGCATGCCCAGAAAGGAATCTCCTATATTATTAGGCTGGCAGGGAATCTCAGCTTTACCCTAAGACAGGGATGGATGCATCCTAAAAAACATTTTATGCTCATTTCAGGATGCATTGGGACGAAGGCTGATTTGGGGTCAGTTGGTGCTGAAGCAAACTTCAGTCTCACCCCTTAGTACCCCACTAAGCCTCTTTCTGTTGTTTGTTTTCATTTAAAACGTGGGCATAGCCACCAATGCCTTGCTGGGGTTTCACAAGGAAGGATTAGGGAGAGGAGGTATTACAAGATGTGCAAACCATGGGCTCTGTGTGGCCCCCGTCTCTGCTGACAGGGGCCGTGCCACAAGTAAGCAAGGGCCTTGGGGCCAAACCTGGTGGCTGTCTGTGCCATGTGGTGTCCTGCATGGTGAGACGGCCCGAAAGTCAGTCCTGACTCGGCTTTAATACTTCATTGTGTAAAAAGAAGAAAGTCCCTCTTCTCATTTGTTTCTTTTCTAGATCAGTTTTTTATGCTCAGAGGCTGATGTAAATATATATATATATATATATATATATATATATATATATATATGACCCAAGATGACATCCTAAATACCGGCAGCGAAAAGAAAAGTGGTAAAGACACATATTTGGTATCAGATTACACAGATACACAATTACACAGAATGGGAAAACTATAAATATGAGCAAGCTTTTTCTTTACCTTCCAAATCTGGCTACTTGGGAAATACAGGTTTCATCAGAAGTAGGGGGTTGAGGCAGATTTGCGTGTAGACATGAGAGGTCACCTGGATACGTGGGCCCAGGGACGTAAAGTTAGTGACTTGTTTCCTATATCACATTTCACAGCAAGACTTAGTTGGGCTTTTTATTCACAAACATGAATCAACTCTGTGGCTCATAACCTTATCACGCGAGATGGAAATTGATAGCTTGTTAATAACCTCATTTGCATATGCTAAGCCACCTACTCCAGTGTCCCTGCCCCTCGCTGGGGATCACTCATCACAGCACAGACTTGAGGGTCTTACCCCGGGGTGCTCAGACGGTTCCCCTAGTGGGACTGGGGCACCAGTCTTCCTACAAAGACCCCAGGATGTTTGCATGTGCTATGGGGGGGGTGAACTCTGAGATACTCTTTTTTTTTTTTTTTTTCTTTTTTCCACCTCCCCGGGAACCTTGCATTGCCTTTTAAGTAAATTATAATTGTAACAGTTACTTGTGTGATTGTTCAAGGAAAGGCTGTAAGTAAAGACAGTGGTCAGATCTGGTTTTACTCATGGCTGGAACAAAGAAGCTATTCCAAGAGGGAAACAAAATGGGATAGGTGGAAAGTGGAAAAACAATGTGCACTGGAGAGAGAGAGTGGGTGAGTGGTGACCTAGTAAATTGTAACAGTGATGGGGGGGTGGGAGGGGGGCTCTACTTGGTTGGGTTTCATTACTTCCATGGTGTAAATATTCCCACTGTGGCTGATCTCAAGTTTGCAATGTGACCTCACCAAATGCGGAGTTAAGAGATGGGTGCAACGGGCCCTCACAAGCCAGTATGCCCCTGGTTCCAGGCCCCTGTGGCATGAAGAGACTTTCTTCTGACAATTGTCCTTATTTGGAACAGGTGCCTGAAGACATCCCCGTTGTATCGCTAGAAGCATCCCCTACATGGAAGGTCTCAGTTAGGTATTTGAACTACACTGGCTCATCTGATGCCCCAAAGAGCCTACCATTTTGTACAGGAAATAGAGTCTCAGAGAGGTTGAATCACTTGCTCAGGGTCACACAGTTCATTCGGTGGTGGTGCCAGCTTTCAAACCCTGATTCTTCTGACTGCCAACTCTGATTCCTTCCACCACCCTCATCCTAGAACAATAACATTTTTAATCTTTTAACACACACTCAGAGAGTTAGCATTGCTGGGGAAGCCAGAGAAGCACACAGGCCTGGGAATCTGCATGTTACCTGCCCAGGTCCTCAAGTCCCCTTGCTGCTCAAGTCAGCCAGTGCTGCTCACGGATAGTGGCCAGCCAAAGAGCCAGCTGTCCGGCTCTCCCCTCACACCCCTGCCCCTCTGCTCTGAGCCTGTAGGCACTGAGGGTAAGCTGTCAACTTCGAGTCATTAGATCATTTGAATGGGTGACTCCAGCCCTGGGATGAGGGAGAGTTAACCCCTTTCCGGTCCTTAATTTTTCTTAATTTTTACTTCTCACACATTGCATCTTTAGAACCCACAGTGGGCCTGACTAACCTCTCAGAGACTTGGGGCAAGCCACTTTCATTCTTTGGGTGTTAGTTTGCTCCCCTGCAAATAACAGGTAGACCAGATGGAGGGCTCCCTGTGTTCATCACAGATCCATGCCAGCTCCCCACAGGGCCGAGTATATGGCAACAGAAGAAAGACAGGAGCTTACTGTGTGTTGCAGAAGTGTTTCAGCAGTACTCTCCATTTGACTCTCACCACGAATCTATGTAGGACGCATTGTTATCATTATGCCTTTTGTATAACTGGGGAAACCAAAGCCAGGGCATTTCTGAAACCTGTTGGAGGTCACCCAGTTGGTAAGAGGTGGAGGCAGGATTTAAATCCAGGCATCTGGCTCCAGAGCAAGGCTCTTAACTATGTGCTCCTAAGCATCAGGGAATGGATGAAGGATTGTACAAAGCTGAATCCATCCTTTCTTATGAGAAGATTATGGCGTTACTCTCTTTTTGGCGTGCTAGAGAGGTACGTAATGGGCATTCCGCAGATGGACCCTGAGGTGTATTGATAGAGCCTAGATCAAGAAGTGAGTCTGACACTCCAGATGCTGGGAGTTTGCAATCAGAGGGTGTAAGGAACAAGTGATTGTCCCTGTGACTTGGAGGCCATGGCTGGGGGAAGGGAAGGAGTGGAGAAACTGGCAAGTCTGCATATTGGGAAGGGCCTGGCTACTGCCCAGGATAACGAGAGAATTACATTGCACGAGCTTCACTAGCAAACCCCTGCTCTCTGTCCTGGGCCCTGTTTGTTCCCTTCATGGCACACACCATAAGGCATTTGTTTCTCTTTAAGTGTGTCTTACCCAACCCCACCCCAGCTGTAAACTTCCTGAAAACATGGTCCCTGTCTAGTATATTCCTCAATGAAAAACAACAACAACAACAACAAAACCATGTTACCTAGCTGGTGGCTGGCACATAGTAAGCATTCATTTCATTCAGTTGAGGTCCTGAAGGTATCGTCTTTAAAGTGCCTGGAACAGCGCAGCGCGGCTGGACTGTACTTTTGCCCCTGTCTCCTGATGCTGTTCCCCGGGCCCCACCTGCCACACCGCAAGGCCTGCAGCCACGGTCCCTGCTGCCTGGCCAGTGCCATGGAGGAAAGTATGACTTTGCAAAGCTGTATGACAACAAAAGGGAGCCACTGAACCTTCGAGGCCCTAGGGTTTCTGTCTGTAGCTCAGTTACCCTAATGAAATAAGCCCCCTCCCTTGGTGGTTCTCAGATGGGAGGAAGTGGTCTGGACCCAGGGTACTTATTTCCTTCGGAACGCCTGGGGAGCTGAGAGGGAGGAAGTCGGTCACACGGTATGGCCTCAATGCATATTTATTAGGGGAAGGGAGGGATGGAGGAATGGATAGCTGTACTCACAGGGCCCCACTCAGCTTGCTGACAAGAACAAAATAGTCTGGCCTGACATGCTGGAAAGGCTTAATGAGAATTTTTAGCTCTAGCCTCTGTCAGATCTGGGGGAAATAAATTCTTGCTGAATGTGCAACGAAAACTGAAAAACAACAACAACAACAAAAAGCAATACCCTTTATGAATGCACGAAGCTGGTTAGGGTTTACCACAATGGAGACTTACTAAGTCTTAAAAAAGAGACCGTCGCCTTGGTAAGACAATGCCAGGTCCCAAACTCAAGACGGGGGAGCCGTATCTGTTACAGCTGCATCATACGGAGAAACTAGCGAAATAAGCATTAAGAAAAATCAAGGAGCGTCCTGCTCTGTAGCTGTGCGATTTGATTCGTGGTATGTAATGCTGTCTGTTACCGGACTGTCACCTGGGGCCGCCTGAGGAAGCGGATGTCCTCTCCTTGTCTGGGTCAGGAATGCTATCACTAGCTGCTGCTTAATGCTTACCATCTCCTATATATGACATATAGTCTAAACTTCCTACAAACGTACAAGGTCTTCCTATGCAAAGGAAACTAAGACTCAGAGAGGCAAAGGGGCATGTTCAGAGTCACACAGCTCCTTGGGGGCTGACCCAGAATGTTGGCGCAGGTACAGCTAATGACATCATTGACTTTCCATGAGACCGCCTTGCCGCCCTGACTCTAAGATCTGTTTCCGACACAGAAGTCTAAATGGATTTTGATCTATTTCATAGGTTTTTAATATTATGATTATACTTTTCAGGACACATTTAACACTCTTGAATACCATTCTTCTAGCTGGATAAAATCATTTGCAAAGGATGTTGCTGGAACTTTGATTTGGGTTTACTTCGCCAGTTTTAAAAGGACCATAGCCCAGCTTATAGGTTGATGGCTCAGCGTCTCAGAGCAAATTACAGAATTTGCAGACTATGGGGATATATTTCTCTTGAAATAAAGAGCACTGGTTTGGTACACACTTTTGTCCTTCATGTACTTGCTGTATCGGAGACTCTCCCCTCCCCCACCTCAGCCCTCGGAGCCCTTAGAGCCTCTCACCAGCTGTATGACTTACACAAATGACTCACCCTCTCTGAGCCTCATTTTCTCATTCGTCAAAAGCACGTAGTAAGCATAAACTTGCGGGATTGTTCTGAGGACTGCAGGAAAATAACTTACCACGCAGTGACCCTCCCCCGCCACTCAGCATGGCCACTCGTCACCAACCCTTTGCACCTACACACATGGCCCCAATTTAGGACATTCTGAGGCCAAAGCCCAGGTCATTTTCCTGGCATTAAGCTCTCTGGATGTGTTGGCACCTCGAAGTAAGCGGAGTATGCCGTATTCCTGAGGGAATTCCAGCTCTCCAAAATCATCTCTAATCTCCTATGTTTTCACCTATTTGCCTTTCCTTTAACCCTCCCCCCGCTACCGTACACATACCTCCTTCTCTGCTTGTTGCTCATCACTGTTGGTTAGCATCGGCGTCTTCCCAAAGATCCACCACCCAAACTCCCAGAAGCACTCCTGCGATCGGTCAGCCTACCTGGGCTCTGTGCGCATTTTGGGTATCAGGACTCCCTGCTGATAGTGTTTATTGAATACCTACTATGTGTCTGAAATTGGCCTGGGTACTTTGCATATGTTAGCTCATCTCATCTGCCCAATACCTATTGAGCTGGGTACTTCTCTTTCCACCTTACAGAGGAGAAAATGAAGGCCTGGAGAGGTTTAGATGTCTTGCCCAAGGTCATATAGCTAGGAACACTGAGAGCAAGCAGGAGCTGCCCTTAGTATGAAGCCTGCTATGTGCCAGACTATTGCTCTGTAGCTAGAAAATCTCCTCTGGCAGGAGTGGCCCTGCCCCCAAGATCCCCAGCCTGTCTTGCCATATGTAATTCTGCATCAAATATTCACCGGACAGCTGCCATGTGCTGGGCTCTGGGTCAGGTGTCAGCCTCCCTCGAGACGTGGCCCTGACTGTTCTCACAGAGTGCTTTCCTGTCCTCAGAAAGTCAATGCTCTGCCAGTTGTGGGTCTAGGAGTCGGAGGTTCCTCCCCGCCCGGCCCCTACCATGTCCCCTGTGATACCTTCAAAAGCTGGGCATGATCTCCCCTGGGAGTAGCTACGGAGGACCCGCCGGGAACGCCGTCACCGTCTCTCCATCAGCTGCTGCTGCTCCAGCACAGTGAGCAGGTGGCCGGGCCTCTGCGGGTACAGAGAAAGCCAGGCTATCAAGAAGAACAGCAGTTGCTACACCAGCCACACACTTCCTCTGCTAGAAATGAGGAAGGCGTGCGGGACTTGCAGAAGAGCAGGTTCCTGTTTTTAGTAACCACTCTGAGTAGGCTTCTCTCTTTAAGGACAGGGAAGACCATGGCATTATTATTTATTATTTATTTATTTATTTATTTATTTACAAAGTGCTTGGGAATGTGTGCAACTTGATTCTAAATGCCTGGGCCGTGCTCAGGCTCTCAGAAGCTGGGGCCTTCTTCTCTCATTAAAAGGCAGGGGAGGCTGAGAAGCTGCTCTCACACATCCCCAGAGCTCACTGTATCCAAGGAGGCTGGCGCTCAGGCCTACAGCGTGTCTTTTCTCAGCATCCTGGTTATTATTGCTTTTTTTGTCCCTGTGAAGCGGCCTCTGGAGCAGAGCTTCTGCCCGGGCTCTGCCACAGACAGGGTTTAATTGGCAGAGGTATGAAATAGTAGGCATCAAACCCACTACAGAAAGAAGCTGCCCATCAGCCTTCTGGGGCAAGACAGGCAACCTCTCTGCTGTGCTACAACCAGAAGAAACTAGAAAGGATATGAAATGTAGTCAGTCTCCCCGCGGGTTCTAGATTAAAAATGACTAAGAAAACGTGGTAACTGGGTGCCGTGTGGGATGCTTGGCTGGCTCCTGGATTGAGGGGAAAGACCTAGAAAGAGCATTCTTGGGATGGAGGTGAGGGGTATTCACACAGATACTGCACTGGAGATAGTATTGTGTCACTGTTAACTTTCTGGGCCGCGACAATGATGCTGCGGTTGTGTGGGAAGATGCACTGGTTTTTAAGGAGATACATGCTGATGTATCTGGAAGTCAGATGTCATGATGTCTGCAAATTTCAAATGGTTCACTAAAAGAAAAAGAACTATAATATGTAAATAAATATAAATCAAGAAAAAGACGAGGGTCCCTGGGTGGCTCAGTCATTAAGCGTCTGCCTTCAGCCTAGGTCATGATCCCAGAGTCCTAGGATTGAGTCCCACATCAGGCTCCTTGCTCAGCGGGAGCCTGCTTCTCCCTCTCCCTGTCACTCCCCCTGCTTGTACTCTCTCTGTCAAATAAATAAAAAGTAAAGTCTAAAGAAAAATAAATAAATAAGACAATGGGAGAGGCAGAAAGCAAATGTGGCAAAATGCTGACATTTGCTGAATCCAGGTGAAGGGCATATGTGCCTTGTACTATTTCAACTTTCTGATGGGTGCAACATTTAGAAAATAATAGTATATAGCTCCCTATTCATAATATGTGTGTCCCCGTTCACAGTATATGTGTCTTTCCATGGTGTGTGGGAAAGCTCAGGCACATGGGGACTAAGGGCTGTTGGTGGTAGGACTGCCAGTGAATTACCGTCTGGGGCTGGGACGGCCCTCCAAGAGCCCTGGTTGGCCCCCCACTTCAAAAAGATGATGGAACAGAGTGTCCAATGACTTTCCCAGAATCACATTCCCGGCCCCATCACAGAGCCAGGATCAGTGTCCAGGACTGATGACGCACTGCTCCCACCCAGCAGTGTCAACATGGCCTCCCAGGGATAGTCATTTAGAAACCTCATTCAGTGCACTTGTCAAATCTATTGAAAACATCAGGGCCACTTCTAAACTTGAACTCTGTACTAGATAGTGCTTCCTTAGGCAACTTGTGAAAATACCCACTCTCTGGATAGGCAGCCCAGGAAGGCAGAAAGGAAGTGTTGAGAAAGATTCCGATGGGGAAGAACAGAGGGGCAGAAGTTAAGCCAAAGTGGAGTTTCACCCCCCACCCCGATTCACACGGAGGAGTAAAAGAGGTGTGGGAGGGGGCTACTTCCCACAAGTGGCCAGTGGTCGGGGGAAGGCCTGTCAGTGAAGGTACCATTAGATGAGACCTGGCCTGAAACAAGCCAGTTTGAGAGGTGCAGGAGGGACTTGTAGCTTGGCACAGGCTTTAGGGTTCGGGGAAGCTCCAAGTCTGATGGCAGAGGCAGATGACAGATAAATGGGGGACCACAGAAGGGTCTCCATCAGAGAACACAGTCCATGAACAGGAGAAGCTGCTGCAGAGAAGCGCAGGATTTGGAGCCCCTGGTGGCCAGGACTGGAATATCGGTTCTGCCTGTTTCTGCTGGGTAATTCTGTGATGGGGGGTGAAGGGCGGGGTGTGGGAGTGCCCCTAACTTCCCCTGGCTTTGCTGTTTCTTTATCTCCTTCTCACTTTGCGGGGTAGCTGCCAGGAAACAGAGGGAGATTGAGAATATGTTCCTAAAACCACCAACTCTGCTGCATAGGAGCTGACCTGTGGCTTAAGCCGTCGGGTGCAGAGGTGGGAGCCTAGGTCACTATCATCAAGAGCAGGGATGAAGCCAGGTCAGCCAAGCGCCTAGGTAAAAGTGTCTGCAAGTGACCTCAACTTTAGACCTCTGTTTCCAGTTTCCCAGTGGGTTTTCTACCTTGGCCCTATGGACATTCTGGCCAGACCATTCTATGCTGTGTGTGTAAGTGGCAAAAGGTGGGGGACTGGGAGTGGAGGGGGGAGCTGTGCTGTGCACTATTGGATATTCAATAGCATCTGGCCCCTACTTACCTGATGACTGTAACACTGACTTCTGCCAAGTCATGACCACCAAGATGTCCCAGGCGTCATCATTGTGCCCTAGGGAGCAAAAGTACCCCTGAGAACCACTGGATTACAGCTGTCCTGCACAGGTATGGGAGCATTGAATAGGTCAACCTGGGAAATGTTCTCTCATGAATTGCAAATGCTGCTCAGTTTAGCAAAATTTATGACAATTGCAAAGTTTTTTTTTTTAATTAACATATAATGTATTATTAGCCCCAGGGGTACAGGTCTGTGAATCACCAGGTTTACACACTTCACAGCACTCACCATAGCACATACCCTCCCCAGTGTCCATAACCCCACCACACTCTCCACATCCCTCCTCCCTCCAGCAACCCTCAGTTTGTTTTGTGAGATTGAGTCTCTGATGGTTTGTATCCCTCCCGATCCCATCTTGTATCATTTATTCCTTTCCTACTCCCCAACCCCCCCACGTTGCCTCTCAACTTCCTCACATCAGGGAGATCATATGATAGTTGTCTTTCTCTGATTGACTTATTTCGCTCAGCATAATACCCTCTAGTTCCATCCACGTCATCAATTGCAAAGTTCTTATGTGTCCAACCTGCCTTGGGAATACAGACAGGGAGGGAATCCTCAGATGCGACATGAGTAGGGCTCCATCCCTCCCTGCCCTCAAGGAATTTCTGATCTTGTGGAGGAAAAAGACACACTGTCAGATCCCCAAGGGAATATACAAAAGATGCCAATAGGGTGGGAGCCCAACAGGGGTGTGGACTCTTGGTTACATGGGCACCTGGTGGTAAGGATGGTGGGACTAGATTGGATTGTTGGCATTCAAGGTCACTGATGTTCTGAGTCAGTACGAGAGATAAAGTCATAAAAATACTTGGCAGGGGATGCCCCCACCAAAGACCTCAAGTATAAGTATAGGGTCAGCTCCAGCCCAGTAACAGTGTGTCAGGAGACCCCAATTTAGGGCTCAGAAAGATGCTCAAGTCTATCTGTGTAGAAAGACCTGCCTTCTGGAAGGATTTTCCAGTTAATTAGCTATTAGGTCCCAGGCTATGGCCCCAGGCAGATTAGCAACACGCCCTCACAGGCTGATGATTGCTCTATTAAGTATGAGGTCATCACATTACTGAAATGGAATGTTTCACCATGTTCTTAACGTTGTCAGGAGCCAGGTGCTATGTTCCCCAGTTGGGGGACTGGCAGGTCTCTCAGCCCAAGCACCAAGAAGCCCATTTCTCCATCTTTGGGGGCAGAGGGGCTCCAGGTCCTAGAAAGTTAAGGCGACTCAGTCCTATATGGCAAGAGTGGGGTGGGTAAGCCTCATGGTTTACAGCTTGGTCTAGTATTAGCAGACTCCTGGTTCTATTCAAACGTATTTTTCCTTCTTTCCACATAAGTGAAAGGTTCGAAGATGAGAAAGGCAACCTTGGGAACTAATAAGCTCCCTCTTGTTGTGGACGGTCAAGTGTAGGCTGGCCCATTTAGTAGGGAAGCTGCATGAGCATATGCTTGGTACCTAAGACTATAGAGGGGATCCTCTGTATTTAAAAGGATTAAACCAGGGGCGCCTGGATGGCTCAGTGGGTTGAGCCTCTGCCTTCGGCTCAGGTCATGATCTCAGGGTCCTGGGATCGAGCCCCGCATCAGGCTCTCTGCTCAGCGGTGAGCCTGCTTCCTCCTCTCTCTACCTGCCTCTCTGCCTACTTGTGATCTCTCTCTCTCTCTCTCTCTATCTAAAAAAAAAAAATAAAAAATAAAAGGATTAAACCATATGACCTTCAAGATCCCAGGCAAACTAAAAGTTGTCTCAGAACCAAGTTTATGCCCCTCCCAGAGCTGGGTAAGTGACTCATTCATCCATTCAACCGTTCATTCAACAAATATTTGTTGACCTTCTGTGTGTTAGATGCTGCTCTAGGGGGTTGAGTTAGCGATGGGAACAGTTAATGGCCTAGAAAACACCTGAAGGAATGGGGACAGGAGGCGGAACGCTTGCCTGGCAAGAGAGTTTTGAAATGAGCCCAGAATGACGCCACTGTAGAGATCAGGAGGAAGGGTCGTTGGGGAAATCACAGGACAGGCAGTGCCTGTGGTGTTCAGGGGCCAGAAGGGAACTGATGTTTGGGGACTGCCAGGAAAAAGACTTGGCTCTGTTTATGGTACCTATTTATTCTTCCTAAGTAGTCTGTATGTCACCTGAAGAGACCAAGGTTCCTAGGGTTTAGCTTGCTTGCTCTACCTTAACCAGCTGATGAGGGACACCGTCCAGGTCCAGCTCAATCACTTCTGGAGGTGAACTCACTGTCACTCTTCACTGACCCCCAGAGGGATGTCCCATGTCCCAGTGCTTCCCTCACACCTTTCCAGCCCTGTGTCTTCCTCTAGTACCTGCTGAAGACTCCTGTTTCCCACAGGACCAGCATCATCCCTTTTCCTGGCATTCAGAGCTCGTCACATTTGTTTCTCTAATCCCCTCCCACAACAACATCACCATTCAAGGCCTTGATGTGGCCTTGAATTATAAGAACCTTATGTGGCCCCCTGAACATCAGACAAGCCTCCCACCTCTTCACCATGAACTTTGCCACTCTGCCCTTCCCCTACCTGTGTGGGATGACCTCCCTTATGCAAGACCCAACCCAGAGCTCACCTTGTTCTTAAATATTTCCAGCCTCCCCCAACCAAAGATGATTGCTCCCTCCTCAGAACTAGCCTTGGAGTAATAACTGCTCACAGCAGTAGGACACATGCACATGGAAGTCAAGAGCAAGAGAAGGAGTTCAAGATATTTGGGAGATGTGTGACCTTGCACAGGTGTTATTAATCCTATTGCCTTCCCAGGACTGTGGGTCTGTAGGACAATGTGTACAGACCACCTAGCACAGTGAAAGGCACATACATGAATGTCCCCCTTGCCCTTCAAAGTGGTGCATGCTGTTGAGAAGGCAGGTGAAGGTCCAACACATGACCATTGATCCTCACCTGAGCCTACCCCAAAAGAAATGACCCATAATTATCCACTAATTAAATGGATAAATGAAGGTCCTGAACCTGCCTTCTGATCAAAAGCCTGTAAATTGTGAATATTGAATTTTACCTCTGGGGAAGATAATAAGCTAACCACAGGCATCATCTGAGAGACATCAGACCCTCTTGTTTCTCTAAAGATGGCAGTTGTTTCTATTTCTGGAACCATCTCCAAAAATGGATAAGTGGTCCATCTGGATGGGCTGAATTCTCCAGCAGGCAGGGGACCCACATGTTATCCGATTCTCTGTGTTTCTCTGAGAGGCCTCTTGACATAACAGTGTTCTCAGGAGAGAGAAAAGTGAAAGCTTTCTTCCCCCTGCACTCTGCTGTGATGAGTGATGAGCACAAAAGTGTTGATTCACCGGACTTGTTGTCTTTGGTCATTGCTCAACCTAACCCACTAACTCCACTTCGCAGGGGAGACCTTAGCTCTTCCCAGCTTTGTGAGGGTTGATAAAGAGGTCATTGGGTTTCTCAGAGCTCAGGAAGTTCTCTGAGTGGATCCTAAGTTCATTCTTGTAACTTTGCTTGCCTTACAAACTTCCTCTCATGTACCAATATACAATCTCTTTTATTCCCTAGACCTAACTGAGCCACTCATTTATTCAAATGACAATTATATTAAATGAATATTAACTTCCGGCCAGCTGTGAGGCTAAGCTTTAGGGAGATAAGGGTGACGGTGACACGTGCCCTGCCGCCCAGGAGCTCAGTATGAGTCAAACAGGGTCCTGGAAGGAACCTTGATGACAGGGCAGCATGGTGGGAGCTCCAAAGATGAGGGAAACCAGACGAAGTGGCTCGTGCTTGCAGGGAAGCCAAGGCTTGATGGAGGAGTGACATTCAGCTCAACCTTGAACATGAGAGCTATCCATCAAAATGGGACATTTGGCAGGGCCAGCCGGGATGTTTTTTTTGTGCCTTCTCATTTTGGTTTTCATGATGGGGATGACTTCAGTTGCATCTTGTCTGGAAATGGAAGTGACTTTGGGATCTGCCACTCATTTGTCATCCTGTCTCCTGTGATCTCTTTGTCCCTCCTGCAGCTGGGACAGGCTGACCAATTGCTCCTCCTCAAACCAGTTCTGTCCAGTACTGTTCTTCCCCATCATCCTTGGCCTCGTGCAGATCCTCATCTGGTCCACGCTGCCCCAACCTGCCTTCCCAGTCATCTTCCCCTTTCTCTGCTGGCTTTTGTCTTGGACTTTATTCCTGTTGTTCCACTGACTAGAATGGCTTTCCCCTCATTTTAGGATCTGCCAGAATCAGGGATGAGTCTCCAGTTGGGGCCAACCAGGACTTTGATGGAACTTTCATCTTACTGAGTCAGAGTCTGCTCCAAGGGCTCATGTTCCCTTCACACCCTGCAAAAGGTGGGGCCAAGATATGCACCCCCCCACCGCTCTTGTCCTCTGCCCAGAGGTGGAATTCTTTGATTATCCAAGTGGGTGGTGCCTGAGACTGTCTCATGGCATATGGCACTGGTGGGCAGGAGGGATGGCAGCTATGGGGCCATCCATCCACCGCTGAGCCTTGCCAGAATGGCTTGCCACTGTCCCAGAAGCAAAACATTTGCCAATAATTTTTATTCCTATGAACAGAGCAGGCCCTGTGGGTCTGTGGTGATGTCCCAGCTGGACTCTTTCTTCAGCTGACTGAGAAAAGGGTCTCTTCCTGTTGTCAAGTATAATCATCTCCAGACTTTCAAGTATGCACCCAGACAGTAAGAGTTTTGAGTAAGCACCCCCATATGTGAACATTTAATCATTAATTATATATGTAGGTGACTCTGCAAAGACACATTATAAATATAAAAATATTTTTAAAGTATAAGACTAGTTAAATAGTACATTCTAGAATTTTCTTTTTGTGTTCCAGTGAATTATCTTGGGCACTTCCTTTGGGAGACCAAGACTCTAACAGAAACAAAGGAGACAGGCATCATTGCTAAAAAAGAGGGATCTCAATGAGGAGTTTTGAAAGGCTACATGTTATCTTCCCCACAGCAAATATATAGTCCAGCTTCTGGGAGGGATAGAGACGTTCTTGTGAACTCTGCTTAAAAACGAAGACCAGAGTGTTGCTTCCCCTGAGAAAGAGGCAGTGCATGGTGGCACTGGGTGGCATCAGACTCCAGGAAGAGAATTTGTTCAAGGGTCTCTCATTAACACCTTTGTTTTCCCATCTCTCGGCCAGCCTGACTTCCAAAAACTGTAAGCTCCATGAGGTCAAGGAGCCCAGTTGTTTTGTCCGTGACTGACACCTAGCATCAGCACTTCTCACAGCCCAAGCGAGCAGGGAGGAAGAATGGGAGGGAAGGACAGAGGGAGCAGGTTTAAGACAAAAATAAAAACCATAAAAGCCTCCCCTCCCTGTAGATCAGAAATTTTCTCAAGTCCTTCTTTGCTTTCTGATCCCCTCCAGCTGCTACCATATCAGGGTGCCCCAAGATGGGCATGGAATTGTCCTGATAATTGCCTAGCTCACTGCAGCAGAGCAGCCTGCGTTCTGAGGACAGCCCGGGGACAGCCGGGCAACAGCCAACACAGCTGGCTGGACACGTGGCCATCAAGCCTCTGTGATCAGCTTCTCATCGTGAACTGAGTCAGGTCTTCTGAGCACCCTGCCCTGGCATTTTCATCTCCTAAAACAGAACAAAGACACTGGCCCATCCACCTCTAAATGTGCTTTAATAGCACAAAATGGGCTTAAGATCTGTGACAGAGCAATGATGGCTTTTGCTGGTGTCCCCTCCCGAGCTTTCATTCTGTGATGCCCTAGCTTCTGGGAGATGCATTTTTTGTACTCACAACGATGTCCTGCTGCTGGTACCTAAGGAGAGCAAGCTCGGACCCAGCTGTGACGTGATCTTAAAATGATGTCAGGCATTCATAAGTGCCTGGACGTGTATGAAATTGCTAGCCAGCGTCTATTCCATAGCCCGCCGAGCCACAACTAATTACACCAGCAGTGGGCGGCAGCCAAGGGGGACGGGTAGGGACAGACAAGCTCAATGGCTTAAAATAGCCTTGGCCAGAACAAAATTCAACCCTGGAAGCCTTTTTTTAACTGGAGGGTATTTCACTATTTCTTATTTTAGTTTGAGTAGCACTAATATTATAAATAGTATCAACTGCGTTCTGCCTGGTGCTTTAGTTGATTTCATTTGTAGAAGAACTCTTTGAAATATCGATTATGATTTTAATGATTGCTTCTACTTATTAGAAACCTAACGCATACACGTACTTTCCCTGTTGTCTCCTGAATTCACCTCAACGATAAATGAGGTCAATACTCTTCTTACCCTCATTTTACATCAAGGACGCTGAAGCATAGGGAACTTAAATCACTTCTCTAAGGACAAACAGTGGGTAAGAAGGATTGCTGGACTTGAACCTGGACTGATGAGCCCCATTGCCCATGCTCTTGATGCCACACCTTGAGACATAATAGACCCATTTTATAGATGGAGAAACTGAGACCCAGAGAGTAAAGCAACTTGCCAAGTTGTCAGTGCAAGATTCAGTAAGATCTCTCTAATCCTGATGCCCATGCTCTGTCCCTTTTTTCTATGACTATAGCAATTTTTATCTCTTTCTACTCTATACATTTAAAAGGGATGGTGTTGGAAATGATGCATACCTATTTAGTTCATAGAGAGGCATCAGCACCTTAGTAAATGTCCCCTGGAGTGTCTGCATGGGAAAGTTTGGGGAGACAGTCTCCTTGAATTACGGGCCAGGGGCTGTCAGGGCTGTCCTCTGTACAGGGTGGGGGCTGAGCTCACACCTCACACACCACTGGGGCTAACACAAGCTAAGGAAGGAGTGGCTAATGCTGAACTGTGTTGAACACAGCAGGCCTAGTTGGGGAGGGCTGGTGTGTGAGGCTCAGGCACCAGGACTGTGGTCTGATCCCACCCAGGCAACTCAGGTCACACTCCTTGTGTGGTGTCCTTTGAGGGGCTGCCCTGACCCCACTCTGGCACAGGAGTCGGCCAGCTCCTCTCCTACACACTCAAGGCCGTGCATACCCACGAGAACCTCAGACCATGTGCACACACCATGCTTATCTAAGGAAGGTGTGGTGAGCTGGCCGGTGGCATTTGCTGAGGCAAGGAGGGAGGAGGGACATGAAGGAAGGGAGAAATGGAGAGAGGGAGGCAGTCAGAAACGACTGGGAGGAAAATGGTGATTGGACATGACTTTCTCACTTCTAGAAGTCTTTGCTAGCTTCAGCAATATTCTAAACCCTTCTGTCTTTTGGGGAAATTCTTCGTACACCATGGCTGACTGCAGGAGTCAAACTGGCAGGGAACACAAGTGGCTTGGTCCATCCTGTGGAGGAGAATTGAGGTGGCAAGACTTCCACTCTGGACCAGCTTTCTCGCTTGGGGGGCACCTGCTGGGAGATCTCTCTCCACCTCCATCTTTCCACCTTTAAATGAGTACAAGGACACAGCTCTGGGCAATGGCTGCCCGTGAATGCCTCCACATGCATCAACTTCACCAATCTGCACAACAAACCGCAGGGGTACAGATAAAACTCCACCTTTGCAAAATGGATTTGGTGATGTTAGTTGATTTCCCCGAAATGACAAAGCCGCCAAGCAACAGAGCAGAGATTCAAATGCATCTTTCTGATTTCTGAATTCATGCTGTTATTGCTTTTCTACACTGAGGGTTGTTTGCAAGGGTTTAAGAGAGGGACAAGGTGGAATTAGTCAATGACATGCTGGTGTGCAGGTGTCCTGCTGGTTGTACCAACACCAGAACCAAGACCAGCAGAAGTATTAGAAGCCAGGCTGCATGCACAGCTCCTCACAGGACACATTTCTCGTGCCTCTTGCAAAAGTCTGTGAGGCAGGTGCTCTAGAGCTGAGAGATGGAGGCGTAAAAATGTAATTTGTTCAAAGCCAAAGAGAAAGAAGGCAGCAAAGCCACAGTTCAACCCCAGGCTGTAATCCTCAAGGGCCAGTGCATTCCTTCTCCCCTCTACAGGTGCACTGGTCCTTTTTCTGGGCCAGCTGGTCCCTGAAACAAAGCTAGAGGGTCAAGTGACTGGAAAGAAACACCCAGGCACTTCTGCAAGCTCGAATTATGAATTTATTTTTAAAAGGCAACCTATACCTATATAAATTGCTGACCAAGAATGAAGGGAAAGACTCCCTGCATTTTATAAAGTCCCTTTGAAATAAGGGGCCCATCCTTGCATCCGCCATCACTCAGTGTCACTTTCAATGGGTGATCGGTTTGCTGGCGAAATGGGTCCTTTTTCAGTGGCAAGCATTTAAATGGTTTCTGACAGCCAGAAGGTGATGGAGACAATTAGATATAATATTTGTGACAGATGGAAAAAGGCACTTTGTCAAGTCTGTAGGAACCTGGAAGAAAACCACGGCAGGAGAGCAAGCTCCACTCTAAAGGGCAGAGCCAAGGGCTGGTTCCTCTCCCCTCTCCATGCTGAAGTGCCTAGGAGCCCCCCGCCCCCACATTGGAGTGCTCCCCCTACAGATGCCTGGGCAAGGCCTCTGGACTGTGCCTCCATCAGTAAAGAGGACAATTGTGTGGCTGAGCCCCATGAAGAGCAGGGTTTGCCGAGATGTTTGGAGAAGGAAGGAAAAGTATAGAAATTTGCCTCCATCCCGGTTCCCTTTGGCACAGGGAGCAGTGGCTTTGGAGACAAACAGCCTGAATCCAGCTCCCAAGCAGTGGGTAACTGGGGACAGGTCATTTATCCTCTCTGAGCCTCTGCCATTCTTTCATTAAAGAGACACAGTCCTCGATCCTCAGTCAGAAGTTCAGTAAGCACACACTGGAAACAGTTTGTAAGGGGCAGGAAACACAGCGGGCTCCCCCTAACTGCTGCTACCGTTCTTTACTCTCCTCCACGTGCAGACAGAGCCAGTTGGCGATTTAAGTTTGCAGACAAAACACGCCAAGGCACAGCCTCTCTGGAGGGCACTTTGGCAGTACATTGTGAAAAAAAAATGTTTTTAAAATATTTCCATATAGAATGCAAGGGTTAAGTGATGGTTTCTTAGCTATGACTCCAAAAGCTGACTTCCTCAGTATTAAAAACATTGAGTGGCAAAAGCTACCATCAGGAAAGTGAAAGAGACAGAATGGGGGAAAGTGTTTGTGAATTATATATTTGGTAAGGGACTTGTGTCTGGAATATATGAAGAATGCTTCTAACTCAAGACCAGAAAGACAAATAACATTTAAAACTGGGCAAAGGATCTGAACGGGTATTTCTCCAAAGAAGATCTATGAATAGCCCCTAAGCACATGGAAAGATGCTCAACATCATTAGACACTAGGAAAGTGAAAATCAACACCACCACAAGATCACTTTATACCCACGAGGACTGTTATGCTCCTAATAGTTTTTTAACAGATGACAAGAATGAGAGAGCTTGTGGAGAAATCAGAGCATTCATACCTTGCTTGTGGGAATAAAAATGGTGCAACTCCTTAAGGAAACATTTTGGCAGCCTGTTGGGAGGTTAAACATAGAGCAAGCACGTAACCATGCACTCCTACTCCTACACACACAACTGAGAGAGTTGAAAACACACACACACACACGCAAGCACACACACATAGGCACACAAGTGAATAGCAGCATTACTTACAATCACCAAAAAGTGGAAAGGACCCAAATGTCCACCAGCTGATGAGTAGATAAGCTAAACATGGTGTATCTAGGCAATAGGATGTGATTCAGCAATAAAACAGAATAGAGGACAGCTACATGGACGAACTGGAAGGATCCAGACACAAAGGCCATGTATTGCATGATTCCATTTATATGAAATGTTCAGAATAGGCAAATCTGCAGAGACAGAAAGTAGATTAGTGGTTGCCTGGGGCTGGGAAATGACGGCTAATGGGTTCATGGTTTCTTTGTGGGACGCTGACAATGTTCTAAAATCGGATCATGGTGACAGTTGCATGACTCTGAATATAACTAAAAACCATTGAACTGTCTGCTTTAAATGAGTGAACTGTATGATACGTGAGTTACATCTCAATAAAACAACTTTCCCAAGTTAGCTCTAGATGCCAAGAAACATAACCTTAAGACCTACAAAATGTTCATCGTACATATATGATAGAAAAATATTTTCCTTTCATATTTTCACCCTGTATCTCTTTAATGAGAAACCACTAGAATGTTACAGTAAGAGCTCATGCAATACATTGTTTATCATCTGTCAGGAAAAAGGGATACTTTCTGACCTAGGCATGCCTTTGTATCGGGAAATTATCACAGTAATGTGAATAGATTGGGCTATAAAGGTGTATGTACGTTGCAGGTTTGTCTAGAACATAGTAAAACTGGAAGCAATAATAGCTATCATTTATTGCATATTTACCATTACATGAAAATCATATCATGTCTTCCCTTACAACAATACTATGGGGAAACTCTCTGGATCATTATCATCCTTCTGACAGTTGAAGAAATAGTCTCTGATCAGACATGGACAAAGCAGAGCTGGGATTTGCATCCTAGTCCCTCACGTCCCACCACCCAGCAGGTGCTGTTGCCCTCTCTGTGACTCTTCCCAGCAGCCTAAGCACCCGATTGTGCTACGGCTTTAGAAACAGTCTCGTAACTGAATAAGCAACGATGCAGAGTGATATTCATAATTGATTGTCAGGTGAAAAAGACGGGTTTAGAACTAAAATGATCTCACTTATTCCCTGTGTATAAATACATAAATATAAATAGACCCACATGCATCTGTAGGCACACGCGCGCTAACACGCTAACAGTGTTCGACGACTGTGTTCCTTTGTTGGGAGGGTTATGTGTAATTTTGATTTTCTTTGTTTGCTCACCTAGGTTTTCTATCATGGATTTTTTTGGCACTCTCTTTGCTTCACAAACTCCAAAAGTTGTTCTATTTAACCTTTAAGTTAACTAAGGTAACACCAATGGATGTAGAACAGTACACAGCAGCCTTTTTCTAGGGCGTGAAGGGGATTGACATCTTGGCCAGACTGATGACAACCAGGCTGGTCATTGGGACCACCCCATACAGTCAGGACCACCTTCCTTCTCCCTCAGGGGTCCTCCTTCTGTCCCATGCCTCATTACCTTGGCCACTCCACATGCTCAGTGATCAGCTTACATGGTAAGTGATAACAAATGCTTTCTTCGTAACAAGAATCAGTTACATTTTAGAAGAGAATTGATCTTTTAAATGCCATTTAGTTGTTTCTTAGTTACAAAGTCAATATAAATTCATTGGGAAAATAGAATAGTCTGAAAAGTGCAAAAAGCCAATAAAACTCATCCACTCCTCCCTCACCTTGAATTAACAGGGGACTCTGATAAAGGGGACCCTGATAAAATTGGACTATCCCAAGAAGCTGGTGGGGCCATTTGCAATGGGTGAGGGGCAAAGAGTGTCCAAGAATTTCTCATGACCTCCACCGTCTACTAAGGCAGCACAGCATCATGGGAAAGCTGCAGCATTGGGGCCAATAAGTTGGGCTCTTCACCTCTCTCACCCAGGATAAGCACATTACTATAGTTCTTTGACACATTTTCCTGAGTCTACCCCAATTCCTTTTGGAATAAAGTGAGGAATATACAAAAGAATGATTAAATAAGTCTGATAGTTTCTTTTTAAGTAATACTGGCTCTTTCTACTTCATAGGATGGCTGTGGGTATTTAAGACAATGTAAGGGAGGGGTGCTTGGGTGGCTTGTTAGGTTAAGTGTCTGCCTTCAGCTCAGGTCATGATCCAGAAGTCCTAGGATCGAGTCCCACTTTGGGCTCCCTGTCCAGCATGGAGTTCTCTTCTCCCTTTCTCCTCACTCTGCTTGTGCTCTCCCTCTCTCTTTCTCTCACTCTTGTTCTCACTCTCTTTCTTGCTCTTTCTTAACTAAATAAATAAAATATTTTTAAAAGAGACAGTGTAAGCAGAACGTGGTCCAGTTATAAATTCATGTCAAAGCAACCCATTCCTGCCGTGGAAGAAGCACCCTGTCCCCACTTTCACTGTCCTGGCCATCCCTGTCTGTCCCCCCTTTCAATGTCCTGGTCATCCCTGCCTGTCCCCCCTTTCACTGCCCTGGCCATCCCTGCCTATCCCCCCTTTCACTGTCCTGGCCATCCCTGCTAAGATCCTATTTCTGAGTCACCAGCCACCAGACTCTCATGCATGGGGTGGGAAATAAGGGTCTGTGATGTGTTTACTTGTCACTGTTTTTCATGGTAGGCAGTGCAGTGAAGGTGGAGACAGCAAGCTTCATAATCCCAGTCCTACAATGTTTAGTCCCAAGACCTTACACAAATCACCTAGCCACTCCGGGGCTCAGTCTCCCCATCTGTGACGTGGGGATGCCAGTCCTTACAGGGCTGCTGTGGGGATCACATGAGAAAATGTGCATGAAAGATCTGGCTCTCCAAAGGTACTTTACCAGTGTTGAGTTCTCTTCCACCTTCCTTGAAAAGTTTATATAATTTAGAGACGGCAAGATGAAGCAGGAGGAGGGTGAGAGGTCCCGCAGGGCTCAGCAGGGAGGGAGCATCAACACAGGGAGGGAGCATCTGGATGTGAGGTCTTGCCCGCTGTTCATTTCCCTGAACCACAGAGAAACCAGGCTCTGGTTTTGACTTCTGGCATCAGCCATGATTTATAAAGGGCCACCCAACTTTTTGACGCTGAAAATTGATTTCCAAGGTTTAAAGAGTGGTGGTGTGGGGTGCCTGGGTGGCTCAGTGGGTTAAGCCTCTGCCTTCGGCTTGGGTCATGATCTCAGGGTCCTGAGATCGAGTCCCTCATCGGGTTCTCTGCTCAGCGGGGAGCTTGCTTTCTCCTCTCTCTCTGCCTGCCTCTCTGCCTACTTGTGATTTCTCTCTCTGTGTGTCAAATAAATAAATTAAAAAAAAAATTTAAGAGTGGTGGTGTGGAATTAGCCAGTGAAATGCCAGCATGTAGTCATCTTCTGATTGTACTAATGGAACGAAGGGCAACAGAGGTATAGAAGCCAGTAGAACATTTTCTCTGTCCCAGTTCAGTACACAGTACATTTCACGAACGCCTTGCAATAAATCTGTGCGGCAGGCACTTTACAGCTGGGAGTCAGGTGCTGAGGCTTAAACAGGTGAAGAAATGTATACCCATGCGCATTTCTTTACAAAAGAAGGAGGTCATTCACTGAGCCTCCTTTCACATGCTCTTCTAGGCTGGGTTTCATACCAGGACCTGGTGTCAAGGCCCTTCAAGTCAAAAGCAGCACAATAATATCGAATGGATGATGCTGGAAGGGCATGAGCAAGGGCTAGGTTATAATTATGGAGTGACCATCCCAGCCTCTGCCATCAGAAGTGCGTCTTCAGGAGGCTTCAGAGCTCAGTCATTTCCAGAGCCTACAGAGGGCTAAACATGGCTTTCAGTGCCATGGATAATGATCAGTGACATTGATCGAATGATCAATGACATTCCTAAAATACTCTCTTTAACACCCTGTTCAAATGCCTTTCCTCACTCCCTATTGCTATCTTCTATGCTATGGTTTAACCACTGAATTTCATCTCTTGCTTAGGCTGGATTCGAAGTCCTCTCAGCATTATTTCTTACTACCTCTCATGCAAATATAGCTTTTCACTGAGGAGAATAAATAGGCCCATCCAACTGTCTGTCCATCCATCCATCCATCCATCATCCACTTGTCCATCAATTTGTCCATCCATCTAACCATCCATCCATCCATCCGTCCATTTGTCCATCTATCCATCCATCCATCCATCCATCCATCCATCCATCCATATGTCCATCTATCCATCCATCCATCCATCCATCCATCCATCCATCCACTTGTCCAGCCAGCCAGCCAGTCAGCCATCATCCTTGCCCTTACTCACACAGTCACTAGCTCGCTCACTCAAAACGTACCTTCCTGAGTTCCAGGCCCTGTTCTGGGGATGCTGGGATACTCGGGACCCAGTTCCTCTCCTCTCTAGCTCATGTGGTTATTTAGTCCCTTGAACCCATCTGCCATCCCTCCGCATCCATCCCCAGGAATGTCCATTTCAAGAAATTCTGGTGTGTATGTGCTTATCATATGTCTGTGTGTATCTGAGTATATCTGTGTATTTGTGTGTGTTTCTGCCCATGACTGAGTGTTTCAGAGTGTGTGTGTCTCCGTGTGTGGCAATATTGTGAGTGTATCTTTCTGTCTGTGACTGTTTGTGTTCATATGCATACTTGGATGGAAGCAGGTCCTGGTTCTGAAGTGACTCTAGTGGCTGACGGAGGTCAAGTCTCCTTATGATGTTCAGAGGCTCCAGGAAGAAAAAGCCGTGGTTAGCAATTGTGGTTTTGCCTCGCATTATTTTCGAAGTTAAACACACACACATGCATACACACACGCAAGCGAAAACGTTGCCATTTAATAGCTCAGTCAGATTAGGATAAGCATGGGCCCAGGGCCGGATGTGAGACTGCTGTGTGACCAGGCAGACTGAAGACCCCGCTGTCCCCAGCCCTGCAGGGGTCCCGTTAACCCCCACGGTGCTCACTGCAATCCCAATACGCCATCCCCCATACACAGGACCCCCATTATCTTGCGTGTGTCCTCATGAGGACCCTTACACTACAGCGCATCATTCCCATTCACAGAGGAGTAGCCAAAGCCCCCAGATGTCTGCCACTCACCCTGAGTCCTTTCCTGGGGGCGTAACAGGGCTGGTGCATGAGGCCAGTCCTTCTGCTGGCTTCAGACAGGGCTGACAGCCTAGTCTACAGACTTGAGACAGGCCTGGGCTGTGGACCCAGTTCTGTCCCCAGACCCCCCCCACACTCCATGCACCCTGTGGCACACCGGCTCTAGCCCCCTCCTTTGCTCTCCAGCCAAGTGCTTTAAAGGGAGGGCTGAGCCGGCCGTTGACTCGTCTAACCACCCATTTTCCACGAAGAAAGACGTTTCCTTTAGTAAGACCAATTACAACAACCTACTTGAGGGAGAGGAAAGTTCTCTAAGCCGTGGTGCAATATCGCTGTAACCCACGCCTTTAACCACTTCCTCACTGTATCGGGAGCTCCGGCTTTTTATAGCTGCACACGGTGCTGAAAACATCAGCGGGTGCCTTCCCAAAGTTCACATCCTCACGGCCTACACGGCCGAAGCGGGGCCCAGCAGCCCCCAAACTGCAGGGCCTGCAATTTGCCAGCTCGATCTGCAGTTCAGAGCATGGGGCTTTGATCTTGACTGTCTTGAGCATGTGCGTGCGTGTGTGTGTGTGTGTGTGTGTGTGTGTGTGTGTGTGTGTGGTGTTAAGACAAAGCAGACCCAGGGGTTCTCAGGAAAGCTGGACCCCTTATCACTGGAAAGAAGCCCCTGGATGACATCCCTTTGCCCTGGGTGCTGTCCCCACGCGTTGCGTTCCTGGCTCAGGGCTGGCGGGGTGTTTTACTTCTGAGCTGCTCATTCTCACCGTGAGCTCAGGCGTTAGGACTGTGTGTGTTACAGGGGCTGAAGCACAGAGCGGGCCACCAGCTGGAGCTCAGTGGGGCAGGAAACTTGCCTTGTGCGTTTGGTAGCCAACCCCGCCGACAACAGGAGACGCTGAGCTTACCTAGATGGGTTGAGGACAGAAAACCAATGCAGACGACCGCTCCCTGTGTCGGATCTGCAGAGCCCGCAGCCAGCCCCAGTCTGAGTGGCTCAGAGACGTCAGAAAGGGCTCCCAGGCCCCAGGATAACGCTGCTGCTATCCGGATCCACACCCCACGTGCTCTGCTCTCTCTGGGCTGGGGTTACAATCGGTCTCACTTCGGACTCTGGCCACAAGGTTCCTCCTCGGTCCCGACAACTAAGTTGAGATAAGATGGTAATAATACCACCACCTTTCATCGAGAACCTGCCCGGTGAATACAGAAGGCTGGCCTGGTGGCTAAGGGCTTGGCCTTGGAGCTTGGCCGCCCATGTTCAGACGCGGTTTGGCCTCCGCCCAGTCCTCTGGGTTGTGAGCCCCTTTTCTATCAAATGGGATGATGATATCATCTGCCTCGTGGGATGGTTGTGAGGCAAAAAGGAGTAACTGTAAAATCTGCGGACACATGAGGAACCCTCTACCGAGGTTCTCTCTTTTGATTCTTAAGCATTTCACCCTCGGGGGCAGCGTGGGGAGCTGGTAGCACTGTGTCCATGTGACTCAGGACGGAAAGAGGCTGGGTACTTTATGAAGTCGCCATGTGGAATTGGAAGCCAGGACGGGGGCTGTGTTCAGCGACATGAGACTGCGTTGAGCTGCTAAGATTCGGACCCTCAACCCTACTTGCAGCCAGAACCAACCTCAGCTTCTGCTCTCTTCCTGCCCCACCCAATGCTCCCCTCAGCTCTCAGCCTTCCCTGCAGGATGGCCTATCCTCATTGCGATGCCCATGCTTTGCCCATGGCCCTCAGTCCTGACTCGGAGGCATAAGGACCCCTGGAACTTTCTAGAAGCAGTGCTGGAATGTATTCCCTGACTTCAAGAAATCTGTCCAGCTGGAATCTCAAGAGGGTGGGTCTCCTCCCCTCTGGACATCTGTCTATTGTCTGTTTTGCACAATGGGTAATAGCACCAGTGACTCAGGTAACCAGTATACGTGGGCACGTGCGTTTACAGCTTGCAGAATGCTTTCCTCTGCTATTTTTCAATGATCCTCTCAAAGAGCCAGGGAGAGCAGCACCCTCTGATACACCTGTTGTTGTATTTCTGGTGCTTTTAGCAGTTTCTGACATTTTAGCTCAGGGTAGGGTCTAGAATGGAAATGTGTTCTCTGGGGTCAGCCAGATCAGTGCTCTCTTTACATTGGGGTAAGAGGGTACAGTCTGGCTCAAGAACACAGCACCTTGTTCGGGATATAAAAACACAGGGATATAAAAACACATGTGGTATAATGTGGGGTTGAAAGTATGGCCAAGGTGGGCTGCTTGGACTGGGGTCCTGGCTCTGGTAGTTGCGTGCTGTGTGATGCTGGCCAAGGTCCTCGACCTTTCTGTGCCTTAATTTCCTCCTCTCTAAGAGAAAGGGAGTAAAAACATTTACCTCTGAGAGTTGGGGAGAGGATTTAATGAGTTAATATGTACAAAGTGCTTACAACTATACCAGAAACTTAGCAATTACTAAGTAAATGTTAACTATCATTATTAGTTTTTGTTGTTGCCAAGCTCCTAAGTCCTGGTACCTACTAGATTATAAATGAGGACTTCCCTTTCCTCTTGGAGCCTCAGTTTGCTTATCTCCAAAATGGGGATAACAGCTGTACCTGCCTCCTCTTACTGTTGCAGAAATTGCAGGTGATACAAAGTTCCTGCGAGGGTGAGAACCTGGCAGGTGGTTGTAGGTGGGTAGACCTCTTCGTACAGAGTTTGCTCACAGAGCTAGAACCTCCCGCTCCCTGCCCAGGGTCCTGGAGCACGACAAATTCTGGAGCCCAGCCACCTGCATCCACAGGCTGGCTCAGAACCTGGCAGCATTCGTGACTTCGGCCAAGTTACTGAGTTTTTCTTCTTCTTTATTTTCATATTTGTGAAAATGGGGACAATGACACAGGCTGACTTCCCCAGCCTTGGTGAGGATGAGTGAGAAGAAGTGGAGGAAGCTGTTGAGTTAACAATCGAAGTCCTCGGGGTGCCTGGGTGGTTCAGTTGATTAAACGTCTACCTTTGGCTCAGGTCATAATCTCAGGGTCCTGGGATCAAGCCCAGTGTCAAACTTTCTGCTCAGTAGGGATTCTGCTTCTCTCTCTCTCTATCTCTCTCTCTCTCCCCCCCACCCTCCCCAGTGCTCATTCTCTCTCTCTCTGTCTCTGAAATAAATAAATAAATCTTAAAAACAAAAAACAATCAAAGTCATCAATCGATGACCCTTGCTGTGTATTATCAGTTTCAGTGGTACCGTTAATAGTTCTGGTGCTGGTAGGCCTACGGCCCTCTGCCCCCCTTGTCCCTGATGCCCTCGTGTGAAGCAGTGTCTGAGCTGGGGGTGGTCCACAGACAGAAGACCCTGGGGTTGTACCCTAGCCAAGGCGCTCAGCCTACCTCTTCCATCCTGGGCAGAAAACCAATCCCACCAACAGTGCAGGCCTGGGGATGGACTTCCTGGCATTCCTGCCACCTGCATTCCTAGACAGGAAAGCCTCACAGCCAGCCAGGGTTTGGCAGAGACTTGCATTGACTCTGCTGGAAAAATTTCCTTGCATAATGACTGTGTTTCCATCACCTTCTAGGTGGGTTTCTATTTGAAAGTCCAAGTCTGTTTTAACGGAGCCAGGAAACTTCTATTTAAGAAGACCTAGGAGATGAGAGTGGGGGTTGTGGGCAAGGACAATTCTGCTCCTTGTTCCTCTTCAACCACCATCAGCCCTTGGCCTCAATATACAAATTTAGTCAATGATCACTCTGTTGAGGGCCCACAGTTCCCAGGTAAGGAAACTGGAGCCTAGAGAGACTTGTTCAAGGTCACATGCTGTGTTGACATGTGATGGATGGTCCTGACCCCCTGAATGCCTATGGGCATCTCCTGGAAGGGTCCTGGGTCTTCTGAGTTTGGACGAATGATGTGGAGTCCTGAGGTGGCCCCAAGGTCTCTGGGCTGAGCCGGGAGTATTGGGAAGGAGACCATCTAGACTGTTTGACCTGAGTCTGCGTTCTCTCCCAGGGTGGCTCCGTGTTCTCCCCGGCTGCTGTCATCAGCCAAGAGAGGGCTCAGCAGCAGGTAGCTGCTTTCGCAGAGGAGGTCAGCTGCCCCGCCTCACCCATCCAAGAAATGGTGTCCTGTCTCCGCCAGAAGCCTGCCAGTGTCCTCAATGACGCCCAGACCAAGGTGGGCACTTGTGTGTGATTTGGGGAGGGACCTGCTCTGATCTTTTCCAAATGGAAAACCAGGCCTAGAAAGGAGACCTAACCACCACCCACTCCCCGCCAATCCATGGCTGCAGAGTCAGGTGGATGGCCGGCTGGAGCTGGAAAGCACACTCCCTGACCCCCAGCCCCGTGCATGGGCCTGGCATGTAATGGACCAAGCATGGGTACTCAAGGTGAATAGGTCTCTCTGAACATTGGATTTTAACTGTAGAATATAAATGTAAAATATAAGGTGAGCCTTATAGAGTAGGAGGATAAAATGAAATGACACGTGTCAAGGACCGTGCCAGGACTGTGGTGGCACTCTGGAAGGTCACAGCCACCCAGATTGAGCACAACGGTCATACCTGTAGTGGATTTGAGCTACCCCATCCTCTTAGACAGGACAGCTATGTGAGCCATGGGCTCCGTTTTCCACCTGAAAAGATCCTGCTCACAGCCCACGGTGGCTGGCTGTCCCTGACATTGTTGAAGGGGACACTAGCTGGAGGAACTGTTGTCATCAGAGCCAAGGGCTTGATGCCTTCAGCGATGGGCCTGGATTCACAGGCGTGGAGCTGGTGTGACCTTCAGCTCCCAAGTGTGGGCTACTGAGAGAGTGGCGAGAGCTGATGAATTTCTCTGCCGAATCCTGCCTTTGGCCACCACCCACCTACTCCTCAGTCATGTCTGCTCCCTCTTGCTTATATACTATGGGCTCAGGCTTACCCATTCCTCCCTGTGGATCTGTTGTCACCTAGGTGGGGAAGCCCTGGGGACCACCCATTGCCCAGAGTGAGACTTGCCTTCCAGTTTCTGGCCTGCCATCCTTCCTGCCTATGGTTCCTGTCATTTTACTCTGATTGCCCAGTACAGCCCCAGATGGATAATAGGCAATAGCGCTCATTATGGTTGAAACCTGATTAAGCGAAGCCATGCAACTGATTCTTAGATAAAAAGGAGGATAAAATCCATACACATAACGGTGTCCCTTTGCCCCCATGTAGCTCCTGGCCGTGAGTGGCCCTTTCCACTACTGGGGTCCTGTAGTTGACGGCTGGTACCTCCGAGAGGCTCCAGCCAGAGCACTTCAGAGGACTCCAAGGGTGAAGGTCGATCTGCTGATTGGGAGTTCTCAGGATGACGGACTCATCAACAGAGCCAAAGCCGTGAAGGTAGGCAGTCAGCAGCTTCAGAGGTCCCCTGCTGGCTGTGCCGCAGTGGCTCAGGACCTCAAAGTCTGACCTTGGTCCAGAGCCCTTGACTGACCCGCTCATTTACAAAACCATCTCTAAAACACTAGTGAGTACAAAGGCTCTAGAAGGAGCTCAGGAGATGGTAATGGGGGGAGTTGTTTCAGACCTGAGACTCGTGCAAGGTTGTGAACAACACAGACACCTTCACCCCACATCCACAACTCTACCTGTGTGTGAATCACCGAGGAAAGCGGCGTGCAGAGCCTGACCAAGGAGCTCTGTGAGCTTTGGGGTTCCAGGCAGTGGGCACCCCTGCCCCTTGAAGGATGCCTGTCTCACTAAGGGCATGGCCGAGGTGGCACCCTCTTCCAGTCCTGGCCAGGACAGCCAGACCCCGTGCTGGGTTTCTTCCCCAGGAGAACTGGGCAGGGATCATACCCCGCAGCCGACAAGGGCAACTTCTCGCGGCTGCTCCGAGATACAGCAAAGTGGGAGAAAGTTGTAAGCACGCTCTCCTCTGGTCTGCTCCCTACCAGCCACCCGTCCTTGTCAGGCTGCTCTTAACAAATCCTTTAAGTTGTCAGACCTGGGATGGTAGCTGCAGCGCGTGACCCGCAGGGAGCAGACACTCACACTCAGCATGGGGTTCTGTCCAGCTCTATTGACTATAAGGCAGCATGGCTGGAATTAAAGAAATCATTCCTGCAGCCTCCCAGGATCCTGCATGGCTTGATTATCCCCTTCCCTCCGGTAACATGTCTCACTTCGGGCAATCTGTCTTACCGCAATAAACACTCCACTTTGACATGATATATCTCACAAGACTATTTATCACAGCATGAATTATTGCGGCAAATGTTGGAAGCAACCCAAATGGGCATTAACAGATCAATGGCGAATAAAGTTGGGCTACACACAAACTATTACATATTACGCAGATGGTGAAAGGGGTGAATGGATCCATTGCTATGGGCTCGAGGGATGCCTAGGACATGTTGCTAAATGGAAAACAAAAAACAAGAATGCAGAGGAATTGTGAAATTAAGGTGGCATCCATATTTTTTTAAACAACCAGCCTGTATCCATCTGTAAATATGTAAATGTGCATAATTTTATGTTTCTTTGTGAAAGGGTTATAGTGTGGGAGTTTGTACAGCAAGCATTAACGTTGACTATCTCAGAAGGTGTAGCAGCATGAAAAAGGATATTACTGATAGTACTACTTAGGCATATATGTGTAAGTCATACATATATGCACTTATGTTACCTATAATGTGTGCGTGCATGTGTAGATACATAGAGAAAGTGTGTGTGTGTGTGTGTGTGTGTGTGTGTGTGTTGGGGGGCTTGGTGTAGAGTAGAACACAGTCATTAGCTCCTGTCCAGCTGAGAAAGAATGTCTGCATCTGATCCATCTCTGTTTCCCTGCTGAGTGCCCACATATATCACAGCCCCAAGTTCAAGGGGCTGTAACTGAATTATTGAACCAGACTGACTCTCGGGGAGCACTGAAAAGACGCCCCTTCTCCACCATGAGCCCTGGGCCTCTCTTCTCTAAAGTAGCGGGTCTTTGAAGGGCGTTTGATCTAACCCTTCATAATTTAAGCCTAAGTATATACATGTGTACCCCTGTACTAAGGTGCTGAATCGCTATGAAAGATTCATGAAAACAGAACAGATTTAAAGCACGAGAGAGAAATGAATGTTTAAAGATTTGTGCTGTGCCCTCCACACACTCCACACTGGACATGATGCCCTGCAGCGTGACAGCAGAGGAAGGAACAGCCACTTACCCTGGACCCTTTCCCATATGCAACAGCTCATCGTACGTTGCCCTGCAGGGATGTGGGGATCTTTGCGCGGAAGAGAATACAGGCTCGCGGCTCGGATTCTTTGGACCGTGCGCTGACAATTCATCCTAGCCATCTCCGACTCTAGAGAGAGGAACGGCTACTTTTCTACTCCCGAAAGGCTGGGGATCATCCTGGACAGGTGGGAGGCAGCTAGTTCCCGTACCCCTCCATCTGCAGCTCTGGGACAGTGGGGCAGGGGGGCTCTTACCAGCGGATTTGGGGCTGTGCTAGCCCCAGTCTGTAGCATCTGATTATGCCAGCCCATTGTAAGGGGCTTGTATGGCCATGCGGCCGCCTTGGTCTTCCCTATTCCTCTCCTGCAGCGTGTTTGGGAGTCTCTCAGCTCTGTCTTGAATCTCTGAGCCCCCCAGCCAGCAGTCTGGATCCAGAGGATTGGGATCCCTCCTCAGCAATGCATTTTCATTCCTTTCATTGACTTTCCCTCTGAGGCTTTCAAATAGATATTTCCTCAGTGCACTTTCGAGGAAAGATGGCGGAGTTGCTCACTACCCACACCAGGGCATGGCTGGGAACATGTGCCCTCAAGTCCGGGCGCCAGCATAGGGAAGGTGCCCGGAGGACATGGTGGAGCGAGAGCCGGCCCTGTTCCACAGTTGTTATCCAAACCCCGGTCCTGGGGCAGAGGCCCCCAGGTCCTCTTTACTCCTGGTCAGAGCCGTCCTCTCTTGCTTCCCTTCTCCGCTCATTCTCTTCTGAACTTGTGCTAGTCCAGCCACTGTGTGGTTTTGTGAGCCTGTGTCCTGCCAAGAACTCATCTGGGTGCTGCTCTGGGGAACTGAGAGGGAGCAGGGAGCAGTGACGGTTGAATTTGAAGCCAGAGCCAGAACTCCAATGCCATTACGTGCTGATGTCCCCTGAACAGGTCCCTGTTCAGGGCTTTATACTTCCAGCCTGGCTTTGCCCTTGAACTCTAGATTGGTTTGACCCAGTCTATTTCCCATCTTCACTTAGACGTCTCATAGCTTCCTGCTCTTAACATCCCGAAGGGACTGCGGATTCTCCTGTGCCCCGCCCCAACCAGTGTGCTCTGCTGCGTTCTCTCAGTAAACAGAGTCCTGCTTCTGCAAGTAGGGCTGCAGGCTAATGGTCATCGTGACTCTGCTCCCCTCCACCCTACCAGCACTGTGTCAGCAGAACTGGCTGGCTCCATCTTCTAAGTGCACCCAGGATCCGTCCAGCCTCACCACCTCTTCTGCCATTACCTTGAGCCATGCTGTCCTCTCTCTCCAGGATCATCCCCCAACTAGCTCCCTGCACCCCCTGTCATCTGCGAGACCGCCGTGGACAGAGCCATCCCTCTACCTTATGTCAGATCCTGTCACTCCCCTACTGAAAGCCCGGTGGCCTCAGCTTCTGCAGAGGGGAAGCTGTAGTCCCTACAATGACTATTACTTGATTGGCCCCTGTTTGCCCTCTGACCCCACCTCCTGCTATCCCCCTCCCCCACTAAGTGCAGTTAATCACAACTGATCACTTTGGTGTTCCTCAAATATGCTCAGCACGTTCCCATCTTAGCATCTTGGCATGTGCTGTTCCCTCTTCTAGAATGTTCTCCAGATAACTCACTGTCTCATGTCTTCAGGGTCTGCTTCTTCAGGGTACTTGCTTGACCCTCCAGATATAGAGGGAGACATATTCCCAGTGTTCTCTCTCCCCCTTACCCTGCTCCCCATCCTTAGTGCTTATGCCCCTTGACATACTATACATTTATTTGTCTGTTGTATTTCTTCCCCAAATAGAATGTGAGGCCCATGAGCTCTGTTTTATCAGTTTTGCTTTCTGCTTTATCTCCGGTGCTAGGAAAGCGTCTAGTCTACAGTAAGGGCTCAATGACTCTTCATTAGATTGAAAGAATGAAGTTAGGGGGACCTGAATATGTGTCAGAATCTAACCTAGGAATCTTCAAGGAAATAATTCATCCCAAACAACCCTATGATCTGTGACCTATGATCTATTCAGCCGGGAAAGCAGTTCAGAGACAGAGCAGAATTCAAATCCAGATCTAACTTCTGGATCTAAGTCCATGGCATCCTCTTTCGGCTGTGGCCCTCTGGGAAGAGCCAGGTCCTTCCTCCAAGAGCTCCCCACCCACCCATGAGTCTGGAGATACTTGTGGGGTCATAAACACAGCTAAAACAAGGGCTGCTGTGTGTGAAGGGCCTCACAATCCCACCTCCATTCTCCCTCAACCATGACCCTGGGAAGGAGATGCCCATGAACTAGTATTTACCACCATTTTACCAAAGAAGAAGGCTTCTGGAGGTTTCACGATTGTCCCAAGGTCATACAACTAGTCACTTGCAAAGCCAAGCCTCCACTGCAGATCCTTTGGCTCCAAATGGGAAGCTTTGCTCCCAGCCCCATGTGTGCTAAACCCTAGAACAGGTAGGGCAAATGCACCAGGGCCACCTGTCCCCTCCCAGATAAAATTGTGGCCCAGAGGCGTCCTCAGAATCCTGGCCAACACAGGACCACAACACTGTCATGTCAACACATAAGTGGGAACCCAGCTACCAGCTGCCCCTCTACACACAGTATTAAACACCCTGCTCTTGTGTCCCCCTAGGGTGCTTTCCCTTGCCTCAGCCTGCTCACAACCCTCCTTCAGACTTGGGTTTGTGAGTTTCTCCATTTCCCCCAGAAGGTTTGGTAGTACCTAGATCCAGCTACCATTAGCTGAGGGGAGCCCCAGGATGGCACACCCCTGATGGCCTCAATCCCAGCGATCCCTTCTCCTGAATCCTTCCACGTCTGCCTAGCTCCTCCTGGCCATTTGTGCGGAGAAGCAGGACCTCACAGAAAACCACCACAGTCTAGAGCACGTGTCACCCACGTTTTCCCAGCACCAAGACCTGTGTGTTTAGTCATGCAACACTCACGGAGGCCAATTACTATGTGCCAGAGACCAAGCTGGGTGTTTGGGTACAAGTACACATTCAATCCCTGCCCTCAAGGAGCTCACAGTCAGGCAAGGAGAAGAGAAATGAGCAGAAGTAAATAACTAAAATACAGTGTGACAGACACTAGATGGAAAGACAGACATCTTAGTGTAGGGCCTCAAGAGGCACTTGGGGCAGGGGGGGCTTCTGAAACCGCAGAGGCCTCACCAGCAGGAGGGTCACAGGGATGAAAGAACTAACCAGGACCCCATCCCCCAAGCCAGCAGGAGCATATGGGTTCCCCAGAACCTGAGCCTTAATTTCTTTATCTGTAAAATTGGGAAATTACTAGTCCATATCCTCCTTAAGATGTTGGATGAAATCATATATGAGGCCGTGTCTGGCAGATAGTACGTGCTCAATAAATACTAGTTTTTCACCTAGGTCTTTTAGGTATTACTAGGATTAGTGTCCAAAGTGATTGTCCCTGATCCAGGGACTTCTCCAGGGAAAGCAGGAATACAAAGGACGTACAACCACTGAATCACCTCGCCTGACCTGAGCCAGTTTTCCAAATTGTGGCAGATGCACACACATGATTTTTCCATATGCCAACCCTGCCTTCATACCATCCAGAGCCCAACCCACAAACACACACCGTCCGGCTTCCCAAGGGAAGTCACAGGAGCAGTAGGTATTGCTACCCCCCACCAAGGGAGCCCCTGGACCCACCCATGACTTCAGCAGAGACCCACCGAATCCCACAGACCAAGGAGGGCAGGCAGACAGGGCTTCTAAGCCAGTTCCTGTGGAGACCCTCACCCACCTTCCACCCCAGGCCGGCTTGGGTCCACACACACAGTCCTAATGACAGCAGCAAAGTTAACAACATACCCGTGGAGCATCACGGCTGCCTGAGATGCCTGGAAAGCCTCTGCTCTCGGAGAATGATCTTATTTCCTGAAGTAGCAGCTTTCTGTTGAAATTCATCAGTCGCTGTGGTAGGGATTTTTTTCCCCTCTTTTCTCCGCTCTCTCCTCTCTCGCTCTTTCTAACTGGTGAAATTGACAGTCTGCCTACATTAACCGGGCATTAATTTGCATGATCAAAAGCAGATTTGTTCCAAGATGCACTGTTCTGCCTTCCCCTCCAAGCACAAGGATCTCCAAGGAAGGCGAGAAAAAATCAGAAACAGCGCCACCACTGTGCCCCGAGCTTGGGCAGGAGCTGGCCCCGTCCAGGAGCAGGTGGAGTGGGGGCCGTTTGGGGAGCGGGGAGGGGAAGGCAGCCCGTCTGAGGGTTGGAAGCAGCACCTGGCAGCCCGAGGCTCTGGCACCAGCCCCAGCACAGGAAAATCAAGCCTTTGGTGACAGATGATAGCAGAGGAGCCTGCAGGAGTCCCGGCGAGCACACACCATTTCCCCGAAAAGAGGCACTTGGGTGGGTGGGTGTTAGGGTCTGGACCCATACCGGGCATGGCGGGGCCCCATGGAGAGCCCACAACCTGGAATCAGAAAAACGGGTCTCAAATCCCGGCTTCAGTCACACAATTCAGGCAAGTTGCTTACCCAGTCTGAGCTGCAGTTTCTTTATCCTTCGGTGGGCACAGAGAGACCAGCCCTGCTTATCTCCTGCTGTGGGATCAGGAGGCTTCCAGGCAAAGGAGACAGCTCCCAACACCAGGGAGCCCCTGGTGTCCCAGAGCCAGGGTCGGGTCCCTGGCTCTGGGCCACCCTATAACACTGCAAGCCCCCATCCTAGCGCTGTAGCTCCCGGGCTCACATAGCGTGCCTCGCCTACGTGTGCTGTGGCCCCACCAGGTGGGGTTATCATGCTCCGTTCAGAGAAAGTCAGAGATTGGCAGGGCTGACTTACTGCCCCCCCCAAATAGTAAAAATATTTTATGACTGCACAGGTAAAGATGAATGGGAGGCAAGCTGGATTCATTCTTACAAATTCACTATGATGACATTTATTTTTTCTTCGGGTCTTAAAAGAAATTGAAAGGGACATTTTTTTTCGTGGGCCCTAAAGTTATGGGAGGCCCTAGGCACTGGGCCTGCTGTGTGGGATGGAGAAGTTGGCCCCATGACATCAGTGATAAGTGGAAGAGGCAGGAACAGTCCATGCATTGGTTTGTGCACATGCCCAACCAGTACTTACTGAGGGGCTCTTCTCTAGGCTGTAGGGGGAAGGTTGGAACCCCAACAGATACGGCTCCTGGCTTGTGGAGTTCACGTTCCAGTGAGAGGACACGGACCGTGATGTATGAGCAAATACATTAAGAATTTCAGATCTTGAGGGGTGCCAGGATTGCTCAGTTGGTTAAGTGTCTGACTCTTTGTTTCGGCTCAGGTCATGATCTCAGAGTTCTGGGATCGAGCTCCACATCAGGCTCTGTGCTCAGTGCAGAGTCAGCTTGAGATTTTCTCTCTCCCTCTGCTCCTCCCCCCGACTCTCTCTCACCTTAACATGCACAAGCACTCTCTCTTTAAAATAAATAAATCTTTAAAAAAAATTTTCAGATCTTGAAAAGTGCTGGAGAGAATGGAAACATGAATCCAAGCCACCTTGGCAGGGAAGACTGAGACGTGAATGATGAGGCAGGGCCAGTTCTGGGAAGATCTGGGTGAAGAACTAGTGCAAAGGCCCCGTGGCAGGGCTTGTCTGGGGGACATAGAAAGCCGGAGGGCTAGGAAACGCTGTGGATAATGGAGGAGGGGGAGCAGAGGAAGTGGGATGCACTGGAGGTGACCCGTTAGATGAGGTCTCATCAGCATTAGGAGAATGATTCTGTTCTACCTGTAGGGTGCAGTCACTAGAATGTTTTACTCTAGGAAGTGATTATCTTGATTTATCTTTTTTAAAAAGAGCATTCTGGGGTTGTCTGGGTAGCTCAGTGGGTTAAAGCCTCTGCCTTCAGCTCAGGTCATAGTCTCAGGGTCCTGGGATCAAGCCCCGTATGGGGCTCTCTGCTCAGCGGGGAGCCTGCTTCCTCCTCTCTCCCTGCCTGCCTCTCTGACTACTTGTGATCTCTGTCTATCAAATAAATAAATAAAATATTAAAAAAAAAAAAGAAAAGAGCATTCTGGCAACATGGAGTTGACTATGGAGAGGTAACAAAGGAAGCAGAGACCAGATTGCTCTGTATTGGGAGGTCCAGGGAGTAAGCTAATGAGTTAAATAAGAATTGAAGGCATGGTAAAAAAATAAAAAATAAAAAATAAAATAAAAAATAAAAAAATAAAAAATTGAAGGCATGGTAATGGTGAGAAATAACTGGATTTGGGATAAACCTTGGATTGGCAGTTGGGTATTCATGATGGGAATTTAGGAGAAAGGTCAGAGCTGTAGGTACAGATCTGGAAAAAAAAAAAAAAAAACCAGGAAAATCTGATGTCACAAAAGCCAAGAAAAGAGTATTTCTGAAGGGGAGCAGAGGTCAAATGTCTGATGTCATTGAGGGTGGAGTGAGCCGAGGGCAGAGGTGGGGCTGCCGGGCCTGATGGGACATGGGTGACGATGAGGGCCCTCTCAGTAGAGAGAAAGGGAGGGAAGACGGATGAGGCGGGGAGCATGGGGAGTGTGGAAGTGGCCACGGTGCTTCCGGAACCCTCTGTGCCATCAGCGACATCAGATGCAAACCCTCAACCAGTTTGCGAGGAGGCACATTACTCCCCGATGAGTCGCCCCTCGGACTTCAGCAGCTGTGTTCCACAGCAAGAGCCGTGTTGTGTTCCTTTTGGATTCCCAGTTGCTGGCCCCAGGGCCCTTTAATTTACATTTATTCAGTGAGCAAATGAGTATTTCTGTCCACCTCCGAGCTCTAGAGACTTCTGGGGTCATTCATTAATTCATGCATCTCTCCATACAGGCTTGTAAGAATCAGGTGAACTCTGAAAGGATGCCTCTTTTTTCCTTTGGGGATTCTACTCTGGGTCTCTTCTTCTCAAACCTATGATGTCATAACCATTCTGTGTCACTTTAAGAGTAACCAATGAACAAAAATTACTTAAGGACCTTCTGTGTACCCCGAATCCCCACCTGCCAGAGGTGGTATCGGTGTTTCTGCCCCAGGATGGGGTAGAAGCCGATGAAAGCACGAGCAAGGATAGGGCAGGAAGAGTCGATAGGATGGTGGTTAAGACTTGCTGGGGGGGACCCTCAGGACTGGGGTGCACTAGCATGCTGGGGAAGGTGGAAGTAGGAGGCGTCAGCAAATGTCTCTTTTAATCAGATAACTGGCTACTGGCTTAGTAAGTGAGGATAGGAAAATAGCCAAGGAAGGTTCTGGACCTGGGGAAGAACACATGTAGACGAGGAAGTTAAATTGTACTCACGTTGAGTTCAAGGGACCTGAGGGGTTCCCAGGAGCTGGTAGAGGTTAGGATGTGTGGGACCGAGGTTGAGGATGAATGGAGATTTAGAATTCAACAACCTACCAGCCATTATCAACACAAAGGGAAGAGACGGTACCACCTCTCCGCATGTCTGGAAGGAAGGGCAAGAGAAGGGGGCAGGAATGGCATTTGAAAGTGGACAAGACAGCAGGAAGATTTCATAAATGAGCCTGAAGCAGAGCAGGTTAGGGAAAAGGAGATGGGAGGATCATCGAGTTGAGTGGGGGAAGAGTGCCAGGATGGGAAGGGTGGACAGCGCCACCGCTGCCTGGGGTGGGTCAAGGGATAACATCAGCGACCCTGGAGAGGGTGCGTGGGTGGGGAGAGGGCAGGATCCAGTTGGCTGTGTGGACATGCTTACGAGTGTGCACCCCAGAGCCGGCAACACCAAGGTGAGGCAGACGGACAAGATGGTCCTGGGTGGGGACACCCGTCCGCATTTAGCTCCCGGTGGGGGCGGACTCATGGAGAGCTGCACACCACGGCTCCTACAAGAGAGGATTTGCCCGGTGATGCCAGCGAAGAAGTGCGGAGGGTCCCAGAGCTCTGGGCAGGGAGGCCTCAGCCTCAGGGGAAAGAAGGGGGTCTCCCAGTCCAAAAAGAAGGAGGGAATTCGGGAAGGGCTCCAGATGGGCATTTCCCTAAGAATAAGAGGGCCAGCCGTGTGGGTGTGGGGGTAGTTCTGAGGATCGCCTTGGGGTTTGAAGCCTCATCATGGGATTGGAGTGGTAGAAGGAACCAGTAGGCAGCAGGGGCTAGTGGGCTTCTTACTGGGGCCCCAGAACAGGTGACACCAACTCAAGGACACCTAGCAGATGGCTGTTCTGCCTCTCCCCCACATGGACCCCCATCTCTGGCAGGCGACACCCACAGACCACGATGGAGGACCCTTCACCTGGCCCCCCCTGAAGCGAAGCAGGGTGGGGCCATGCCAGCTGCTCATCCCTCCATTCCCTCTGCCCCACCTCTGGCTCCTCTGTCCTACACTGGCCACACTGGCCTCCTCCCCTGCTCACCCGCCTGTCCTCACCCTAACTCTCACCATCCCGCATCTTGGCTCAACTGTCCTCCACTGCCTGCCCTGACGATCCCATCTACAGTTTCAACCCTCACCGACCAGCACCCCAGTCCCCTTCCCTGCCCTGCCGGCCTTGTCTGTGTCACATCCTTATCACCACCAAACTTATCACCACCAGATGTTCTATGTTACAAAATTTGCCATGTATCCATGTCGGGCTCTCCAGCTCTACCGGAAGTCCCCAAAGGGCAGAGAATTGAACTTGTATCGTTCCCTTGTATTGTTCCCTGAAGCATCCCAAACGCCACCACTTGCTCCTGGAAAATGTAGGCACTCGATAGACACCTGTTGTATGAAATCGTGAGTAAAAGGTGAAGACCCTCCAGCTAAGCACTTTCCATCATGTCTGTCAACCCTGCAGTGAACATAGGGCATTTATTTTCAATAATTTGCTGGCTAGAGGAGAGAGAGGAGGAATATGGATTGTCACCCGGGTGTGGCAGCCCCTCAGTAATCGTGAGTTCACTTGACTCCAACGTCAAGCCCAGGCACAGAGAGGAATATTTCCTGAGCAAATTTATGGATGGCTGTGAGTCCTCCGAGGTCACACACCGGTGCCGGGTTCGAACCTGCATCTCTCAAATACAGACCCAGTGCTCCGTGCACCAGGCGATGAGGCATCCACACCATGGCCTCAAGAGTTTCCTATGTGCTCGAACTGTTCGGTAGGACCTATTAATGGCGGTCCCTTAAACACACGCACACACAGAGGACTGTGGGTTCCTGACGGCCCTTAGCGCGTCCCAGCCTGTAGCGAGCCCGCTTCCTGGGCGGATCGCGCCTGTAATTACAGCTTGTGGAAGTCGGTGCTTCGTGTCATGTGACGGCCCCATCCCTCCTGCTGACTCTCTAATTAAACTCGCAACAGCATCTGTGCTTTGGTCCCGGCCAAGAATGAAGAGATGTGGCTCTTGCTGGGCCCCCTTTGCATTCCCACGTGCTCCCTGGGGCTGGGGACCACACGCCAGCCATCTCCAGAATGTCCACCAGCCAGCGAGGCCGAGCCCTGGCTGGTCTCAGCCGGGCTCAGATCCCTGGAAAATGTGAAAGCAGCCAGAGACTCGCGGGAGACCAAACCAGGCCTTCCCTCCGGATCCCTAGCTGCGCAACTGTTTATAGCTATGGTAGAGGAACTTCTAGCCATGCCTGGGCTCAGGGCCCTGCCACTCTTAAAAACCACCTCATTGGGGCGCCTGGGTGGCTCAATGGGTTAAAGCCTCTGCCTTTGGCTCAGGTCGTGATCTCAGGGTCCTGGGATTGAGCCCCCACATCGGGCTCTCTGCTCAGTAGGGAGCCTGCTTCCCCACCCCCTCCTGCCTGCTTCTCTGCCTACTTGTGATCTCTATCTGTCAAATAAATAAATAATATCTTAGGGGAAAACAACAACAACAACAACAACAAAAAATAAAAACCCCACCTCATTGTGAAAATAGTTTCCAAGGAACTCGTGTAGGGGCTCTACCCTTTAGGTGGGGCCAAACATTTTGCAGCAGGGGTAGGGAAGAGGGGTTCCCAGGGTTTGGACCCACAGCTGATGGTACCAGCATTGATGAGGCCTTAAGACAGGGGCTTCCCTGACCCCTCTGGGCTGGGCACAAGATTGTGTCTACAAACATTGGGCAACGGTAACACACAGGCTGAGAAATTGGTAGCTGTCATGTCATCTAGCCTCATGACAGTTTTATGAAGAGGGTAATATTCCTGTGCCCATTTTACAGAGGAGGAAACGAAGGCCCAGGGAGACTCAGTAACTTGCCCAAGGTCACACAGCTAATAAAGGGCAAAGCTAGCATCCAAGCCCAGGTCCCTCCAGCTCTGGGATCTGAGCCCGAGAGGTTTGGCTCTGGAGTCCCCTTGCAAGGACTGTATCCCCTCTCCGGAGTCCAGTGTCTCCACCAATCATCTTGCCTGGCACGTTTGCTGAGCACCAGCTGTGACTAGGTGCCTAGCACCGTACTGTACCCCATGCGTCCCTTTTGCCACATGGTCCTTCTGGAGCCGTAAACAAGCAGACACCAACAGCATCTGGGGACTGAGCACGGCATCGCGAGTGTGTGCCGGGCTCCCCCGCCCTGGCCTGGTAGTCCTCACCTTTATTGCCCATGTGCCCGGAAATGTGCTCAGCTCTTTCGATGTACGTGGTGTTGGAATTTGGCACTGATTCAATCCAGTTTCCCAATCCATGTGTGATTTTGATACTTCGGTGAAACAGGCATGTTCAATGTTTGGTAATAATTGGAGATACGATTTCTCGTATTTCTGTTATAAAATATTCTGAACCCTCAGAAAAGGACGGCAAATAATATAATGCAGTTTTTCCCCTGAACTACTAGTAGGTTGTGAAGTCAGCCAATGCATTCTGAACAACTCAGACTCGAACAGGGCAGCATAGAAACACTCAGCTCTGGCAGACATGGGAAGAGCCACGAGCATGAATGTCCTTCCCGAACATTGTTCCAGGCCTCCGTGGGCACGCGCCTGGGTTCTGAGCTATAAACTGTCTTTCTGACTGTAGATCACGGTCATCAGTACTTGGTGCTCATCGATAGAATGACGGCTACTGTATTCACTCTTCGTTTTTAGCAGATACTAGTATTTTGCGATAGTTGCTTCAGATCTTTTTCCAAGAAACACACGTTACAGATAGAATTTAAATGATCCTCCCCTCCCCTTAGCCTCTCCTGAGCCCACGCACATGGCTGGACTAAATACTCTATCAACTGGTCTGGCCTCTCCTACGTGAGCCCACCCTCGTCGGCTCAAAGAATGTCTCAGGCAGGAAAGGTTGCTTCCTGGTCATACCCACACCTTGAATTCTAATCGCATGTCCTGTGTGTTTGGAAAGGTTTAGAAAAACAATTTAAACAGGCCAGGGTGTCTTGATAAGCATGTCGTGCTGTTGGCATAAGATCCTAGCAATAGGTAAACACCCGTGATAGGACCGAGCAAGGGCCCTGGGGCCTGGGCCTCACACTTGAGAGCTGCATGTCTTACTCTCTGCTGCCCCTTGTCTTCAGAAAGGAGGAAACTGAGTCCTGGGCGAGGCAGATGGTCCCCCCCAGATGGCCCCAGTGCAGAGAACAGGAATGTTGGGACAGGGAAGGGGGGAAAGGAGGAAGGGAGGGATGGAGGGAAGAGGAAAGAAGGGGGGGAAGGAGGGAGGGAAGAGAGAGAGAGAGAAAGCAAGCTAGCCAGCTAGCTCCATGTGGACACACATCCCCGGAGAACCGAAAGCATTCCCTAACCACTCCAGGAAAACTAGCCCCCACCCAATTCCTGTCGGCCTGCTCTTTGTAGCACGGGTATCCTGGGAAACTGTACAGTTATTTGCTTCCTTCCCACCTCTGCCCTCCAAAACCCGAGGCCTCGTGAGAGCAGGGAGCTCCACCAGCCTGTGCCCAGCTCCTTCCCAAGCCCGGCACGCAGTTGGCCGTGGTGGCCCATCAGCGTGAACACATGCAGGAAGCAATCACCTGGTGATGGCTCTCATTGGTGGATGAAACTGGAGTTAGCTCTCCCGAGGAAACCAGATGTCTGGCCGGCTGAAGGAGCTAAGGCATCAAGCACAGGGTGACCTGCACCAGCTGGCCATAACAGCCTGTGTTTACTGACCACTTACTGAGTATCAGTATTCAAGTACTCGGCGTGTGTTAGCCCTTTTGGTCCTCACTGTGACCCCACGTGGAGGGTGTAGTGTCTGTTTTCAGGCAGGGAGAGGCAGGCACGGAGAGCCCCACCACCTGTTAAAGGTCACACAGCTAGGACAGGTGGAGCGGGGATTTGAACCCGGGTAGCCTGGCTCCAGCGTTCCTGTGTGGCCACCACGTCCCACGGATTCCCAGGGAGAGAGTTCTAGAGCAAGGGTCCGAGGGAGACTGACTCCAGCCCTTCAGAAGCTGACTGGGCATTTCCATATCTTCTTTTAAAGCAATTTGAAGAAAATCAAGGCCGGACCAGTAGCAAAACAGCCTTTTACCAGGCGCTGCAGAATTCGCTGGGGGGTGAGGACGCGGACGCCGGTGTCCGGGCGGCGGCCACATGGTACTACTCCCTGGAGCATTCCACGGATGACTACGCTTCCTTCTCCCGGGCCCTGGAGAACGCCACTCGGTGAGCGGGGGAGGGCGCGGGCTCCCACTGCCCCACGGCTAGGGTGTGCTGGGAAGGGATGGCTTGAAGGGTGTCGAGACCCCCTGCCCGGTGTGGTGTCCCCACCCGGGAGTCTGTGGTTTCCAATCACAGAGTCACTAGCTCAGAATAAAACGTGGTCCCTCCCCCTGGGATCTTGGCGACCAAAAAGGCTTTAATTTTGCCTCTACTGGAGACATGTTTCCAGCCATGCAGCCAACAGCTATTTCTAGAGGCCCAGCCCCAGACTAGACCCTAAGAGCTCGCAGACGTCCAAGTTCTAGATGCTGCGAGGCTCGTCACCCAATCACGACTGGCTTAGATGCGGGATGATGAGAAAACTTGGGGCTGAAGTTCAGAAACCTACATTCTTGCCCCAACTTTGACTTTAACTGGCTTGGAAGACATCTGTGCCCGGCGGGGGTGGGGTGGGGGGGAACTGAAGTGAGAGGGAGGGCAGGTAAGGGAAGGCTTCACTGAGGAGGCGGACTCCAGTTCCCTCTTGGCTCAGGCCCTCATTGCCTCCCACCAGGCTCAGGCAGTGGCCTCCCTGCCTCTCCTTGGTGGCACCCCTCCACCTGCCTGCCAGGGTGGGACTCTTTCCTGTAGGTCTGATTCCAGCCTGGGCCTGCTCACCACCCCCTTCTTCATGAGATAGTGCATCGTTGCCTCGTGTGCCCTGCCAGACCCCCATGGCTGGCCCTACCCCACCTTCGAGCCTTTCCTAGAAACCTCCAGCTGCCTTCCAAACTCAACAAAGGAGTTCATCTCAACAGCCAGAAAACAGGCAGACAGACCCTCTGTACTGTGAGACTTCCATGGCTCTCACCAGCCTCGGTTATTACAAAATCCCCGTGGCGTGGGTCCCGTGGGCCCCATTTCTCAGATGAGGAGAGGGAAGGTCAAGGAGATTCAGGAACTGCTGACTGGGATTCAGAACCTGGTGGGTTCTAAGCCGCCTGAGGTCTGTCTTATTCTGACTGGGCCTGGTGCCTCTTACACACACAGCCTGAGCACCAGCCCACGCACGACCCACTGTTGCAAGCTGGTGCTTCTGGAACGTGTTCCCATCACCCCCAGAGGGGGAACGAATGTGAAGGCTTAGGAATCTAGAACAGGGTTCTCAGCCTCCTCGCTGTGACCTTGCAGGTGGATAATTCCTCGAGGAGGGGTCCGTCCTAGACTTTGCAAGATGTTCAGGAGCCTTCCCGGCCCCTGCCTGCTAGATGCCAGTGAAAAAACTTTCATCTCCAGCTGTGACAGCCAGAAATGTTCCCCAAACATTGTCAGATGTCCCCTGGGGGGGGGAGGAGTGTCCCCAGCTGAGAGCCACTGTTCTAAAGGCATCATATATCTTTGAGGATATTTCTTCTACCTTCTTTCCAAATGTGCAGTCATTCTGTGTTCTGCTCCAGGGTATGCTGTATTAATTTTACTCTGGAGTGTTTCGTTCCTGAGTCTCTAAAAATGATGTACTGGCAAGATGCTTGCCCCACGGGTTCCTTGTATAACCTTGGGTGACCTTGCCAGCCTATACCAGGCCAGACCCTGCACCAGCCGTGGAGCCAACTGTGGCGAGAGGCACACTAGGCAGTGCGAGGACAGGGTGTGTTGTCTGCAGGCCCCGTGCGGAGGCACCTGGTGGTCTAGGGGACCCTGGCCTGGGGAAGCATCTCCCCATCGCAGTTGTCCATAGAATGATGTGTAACTAAACTCCCTCCTCTATTCCCATTTGACCAGGGACTACTTTATCACCTGTCCCGTAATCGACATGGCCAGCCACTGGGCGAGGAGGGCCTGGGGAAATGTCTTCATGTACCACGCTCCTGAAAGCTATGGCCACAGCAGGTAAGGTGGCCGCGTGGCCACCGCGGGCGCTGGCAAGTGAAGGGGGTCAGGCAGGGCTCCGTGTCGATTCTGTGACCTTCAGGGAAGCCAAGGAGAGACGACAGGACTGAGGTTCTAGTCCTGGCTCTGTGACATCGGACTTGTCATTTCGTGTCTGAAAAATGGGTATAATAGTAATCTCTACTTTCTCTCACAGTATTGTTCGGAAGGGCGAGCCAAACAGCAAACTAGATGAGGCACCTTGGAAGTCCAATGTTAGCTCTTAATGGATTGACCTGGCTTGGGGGAGGAGGCTTCTTTATTAATCCTACATATTTATGCTGCTAAAACCTGAGCACTTAGCTTCACTAAGGAAATGGCTTTCCAAAGTATAAAAGGCTGTTGTATGTGTGTGTGTGTGTGTGTGTGTGTGTTTACAACAAAAGGAAAGTTCTCTTTACGTCTAATCTCTATATCCTACTTCTAAAATGCATTCAATATGCTTTATAATAAAAATCTCAGGTGCAAAAGCATAATCACAATGGAAACAAGAAATAATAAGTAAGTGAAAGAAAGCCCATGAGAAGCAAAGGGTCAACCAACAGGCACAGAGTGTTGTCTTGCGTGTTCCAGAAGCCAAGGGCAAGATTAAAAAAATAAAGGACAGTTGGAGCAGAGAGGCTGGGCGGCAGAGGACACACCTGAGGTCTGCCCATTGGAGACCAGTGCCAGGAGGTTAGCGGGCACATGGATGCCCAGGGTGTTGGAGGAGGACTGTGGGGTAACGTGTTCTACCTCATCATGACCTTGCTGTCCTGAGCCATTCACCCATGTCAGAAAACCCCAGGCCCCTTCCCAGCTGGGCCAGCAGCCATAAGTCGCATCAGATGAGCCACTTCATGCTGGAAATTCCTGGGGAAGAGCTCATGCCCCACAAGCCTCAGGGTCAGCCCTCTGGGTCAAGCGTTCTCAGATAACAGAGGGTCAGGGGTCAGGGAAATGGGGTGTAAGAATGCCAGCTTTACAGCGGGAGATCCAGCCCCACTGCCAGCCAGCTGTGCAAAGGTGGGCAGGCTCCTTTGCCACTCTGACCCTCAGTATCCTCATCTGCTCAATGAGGCTAATGGTTTCCCCTTGCAGGCTTGGCATTAATAATATCTGGCACAGAAATTATTCTTTCACCTGTGTTTCTTTGCAGTGACATCAAGGGAACTCTTAAAAACACACCTAACTTCTCGTTATAATTGGCAACATCCCCATATGGGCTGAATGTGGCCACCGAAAGATTCCAGGTCCCACCCTTATGAGGAAAAGGGGCTTTGCAGATGTGATTAGGTTAAATCTTCGACCTGGGAAAATTACCCTGCATTATCCTGGTGGGCTCCAGATGCAATCATGAGTGTTTTGACCAGAGAGGCTGGGGAAGGTGCATAGAATTGGGGGAGGCAACGTGACCAGGGAGGCAGAGATTGGAGTGGAGCCCCCATGAGATGAGAAGCAGCAGCCAAACAATCCCCCCAGTTCCGCCAGGTTCCAGGCGAGAATCCACAAGAGCTCCCGGGACCGGAACTGGCTTCTCTCCTAGGGCCCCCAGAGGGAGCGTGGCTCTGTGGACACCTTGATTTTGCCTTCATGACACCAGTTCGGGGCTTCTGGCCCTCAGAACGGTGAGCCAGAAATATCTGTTGTTTTAAGCCACCAAGTTCATGGTAGTTTGTTACAACAGTCCTGGGGGACTGACGCAGTCCTCACGACGCTCTCGTTTCCCTCGGCACCCACTACTTCCCCTGCCCCCCAGTAGATTAGTCGGCTTGTTGAACACTTCACAGAAACATCCAGAATCCTAGTGAGGTTGGCAGCGTTGAAATGGTCGCTGCTACTTTACAGATGAAGAGTCGGAGGTTCACGGAGTCCCGTGGGATTTCCCGCAAGGACCAGCAACAGTTTGTTGTCGAGCCGTGACGTGCTTACACCTTCTCGGAGACCCTGAACGCTCTTCCCACTAAACTGTGCAGTTCTAAGCAGACTATTTATAATTCCGACCGCCCCCATGTTGTAGGAGAGAAAAGAAATGGCAAGTGCAGGTTCTACTAAGAAGGCATTTGGAGAGAAGGGATGATGACAAGAGCGGCCATTTGGGTGGGGATGAAAGGAACCCTCTTCACCCAGGGACCACCCATGGCTGGGAGGCCCAGTGTGGGAAGTTTGCAAATATGCCTCAGCTGTGTCTGCCAAATGCCAGGGCCCCCAGGACCTGAGACCAAGACAGGAGTCTTGTTCTCTGCCTTCCTCCCTATTCAGGCACAGATTACAACACAAGGTCTGGTCTCAAGGTGAGTCTTATCAAAAGCCTTAAAACGTGTTTATATGCCATTGGGTTCCAGAACAGTCAGTGGCAACCGCAGAGAGGCCTCTGCTCCCTGAGGACCAGAACAGTCCAAGCGGAACAAGACGGAAGGATCCATGTGATTCCACACAGAATCAATAATGCTTTTGTCCCACCCCATGCTTTCCTGGGGCTGCCTTAGCCATGTCCCGCACACAGGCCGTTTATAACAATGGGAATGGATTGTCCCACAGTTCCAGGGCCTGGAAGTCTAAAATCAAGGCGTCATGAGGGTGCTCCTTCTGGAAGGATCCATTCCAGGCCATTCTCCTAGCTTCTGGCATTTCTCCTAGGCATTTCTTGGCTTGTAGATGACCACCTTCCTTCTGCGTGTCTGGGTCCAAATTTCCCCCTTTTCATCACAACACTAGTCATATTGGGTTGAGGCCCACCCTGTGTCCTTATTTTGACTTAGTTACCTCTGAAAAGACCCCAGTTTGAAAGCAGGCCATAGTCTGAGGTCCCAAGGTAAGGGCTCCAGGATATCTTTTTAAGGGGACACAATTCAACCCATAGCACCACCCTTCTCTCTAAAGTAACAGCCTTGCAGGCCAGGCTCCTGAGTGGCGAGGGCCCCAAGGAGTCTGTCTCAGACCTAGACATGAGGTGGTCCACGGAGGTGGACTCTCCAGCGGACTCTGGACCACATCCTCATTCTCTCACGTCCAGCTTGGGATTCCCTGTCGTTCAAGAGCATTCCCTGCCCCTCCGGGGCTCCCCAGACCAGGCTCCACTGTGCTGTTCCAGGGAACTGTCCCTGAAAGGAAGCCACGCTCACGAGCCAGACCTGCACACAAGTGCTTCCTGGCTCCTCACAGCCGCCACGCCTCAGGGCCTAGGGACCCTCCTGGCACAGAGGAGGAGGGGTTTGGGAAGTCATGCTGAAGTCCATCCAACTGCCTCATTTGAAGGTGAAGAATTAATTCTTTCCGCTGTGGTTCATAGGCTCCTTGGGGCTCAGTTTTGCCATCTGTGCAATGGGAACAAGGAGGTGGGAAAGGTCAGGAGCATGGATTCCTCACTGTTCTCTGTGGTGTTCTCACCCTGGGCAGGAGGAGAGCAACGTTCTCTATACCTTGGAGCCTGAGCTCTGAGGAAAGCATTGAGTTTATGGAGGTTAGAGAGCTCAGTCCCCCGTAAGTGACATCCAGATGTCACATTCTACCATTTGGGAGGGCAGAGACACTCAGAGGCACCCATGCCTTTCTCAGGCCGAGCTGTTGCTATGTGAGTATGTGTATCGAGGCAGAAAGTATCCGAAGCACGTTCTTGACAACCTTCCATGTCTGTGTCCTCTCCCCCACCACCGTCACAGGGTGGTGCCATCCGGGTAGTAGATGCTGAAATCAATGAATGAATCACGGAAGCTAGCCCGTTTAATTGCTGGCAAGTGTATCCTTTTTTGCCTGAAAAGACATCTCTCTCACTCTGTCCTGAAGCTCTCACACCTCTCATTTATTTCTGGCTCAAACCTACAGACTTAAAATATATGTGCCTGCCGTACGCTTTCAGCCATCTGTCTGGTACCTCCATTTCTGTGAGCATAGATTAGCTTTCCTGGCATAGCCAGGGTACAAAATGTAATACATTACCACTTTCTTAAGACTCCTGTTAATTGATCACCTCATGGCGTGGTTCTGTAATGGCTCCTGGATAATGGATGAGATTTTCATCCCTGAACTTGAGGACCAGCCTTCATGAGGGAGGAATGGGTGTCGTGGCTGGGGGGGGGGGGGACAAAGAAACTAAAGTCTACAGTGGGAGAAGAAGCTTCCTCTTTAAGATTTAGATTCAAAGAAACACAGACTATGGAAATTGATTTCATCCAACTCCTTCATTTAAGCCCAATGTGAAGAGCCAGTCACCGGCAGTCTAGACCCAAACCCTGTCACTTGTCCTCACTCCAGTTTTGTTTTTTTTTTTCGATTGTACCCTCAACCCCAAGCTTGAGTGTCTGCCACTAGCTGTGTGACTTTGGGCAAGTTAGACTCAGTGCATCCTCACTTACACACAGGGAAAGTCACAGTTCTTGTCCCATAGTGTAGCTAGAAGGATTTAGAGGAAGAGTGCCTGCGTCTGGGATGTGTGCTTGTGTGTGTGTGCATGTGTGGTTGTGTGTGTGTGTGTGTGTGTGTGTGTGTGTGAGAGAGAGAGAGAGAGAGAGAGAGAGAAACACGCGGAATCTTTGGTTTCCAAGGCTACTAACATGAGGATAAAACTTTCCAGCTTTCTTTTGCCCAGCTCTGCTCACTGGGGAGATTTGGGGCCAGTTTTGCCCATGGTTAATATCTTTAGCCCTCTGTTTCAGGAAGAGGGGTTTTCACTCCTGACTATAATCGAGGCCCTCTCACGCTGCTGCTGCTGACATGTTAGGCCGGCTAATTGTCGGGATGGACTGTCCTGTGTTCATGTGTGGTGTTCAGCAGCACCCCTGGCCTCTGCCACTCAGTACCAAAGCACCTTCATCATTGGAACAACCAAACACGTCTCTAGACATGGCCAATGTCCCTGAGGGGCAAAGCCACCCTCTGTCAAGAACCACTGGTGGAATCCACTAAAAAGGGCGTTGTTACGGACAGCACCTGAAGGGAAGAGGCAGCCCATTTCCCAGACTCGTCCTTGATCAGTGCAGGACCCCTGCACAGACACTGCCCCTGACCCCACAGGAGCCCATTCAGGCGGACCATGAATGCACCGTGGGAACGGAGCATGGCAGGTTCTCTGTTACCGAGCTGGCCTTGTTAGGCTGACACGCTGCTCTCCCATGTTCACGGTGGCAGGGCTGTGGTCTGCTGTCCCCTCCCAGGTTGAAAGCTAAGGGGGATCTCTAGGCCGGCTTCTCTGCTCTGTCTCTACGTGCCACCTCCCGACCGCAGCTAGGACTCCCTCCTCCCCTGCCAGTCTCCTGCTTCGCCATCCTGCGGATTCTTTGTTGAAGTCCTTCTCTCAAACCAGCCCCTTCCAAAGGACACACTGGTCCCCGTATTTTCTTGGGAGGAGCCCTCACCCCGTTCTCTGCAGCCCAGGGCCAAAGGACTCCCAGACCCTGTGGCCAGCCCGGGTCTGGGGGACCCAGCCCCCAGCCCTCTCCTGGGAGTCAGGTCCCCAGCAAGTGCAGGAGGGGACACTGATTTATTCTCTGACATTGCCTGTCCATGGACAGATCCACCGAGGTGCACCCCTTATGCGTGCCTCTGGGCCGGTGACAACCTCTCAAAGCTTCTGCGTCCTCATTTGTGTGATGGAGCTAATAATAACACCACTGCAGGAGTGTGTCAGGATTAAATGAGAGTGCGTGCAGACTGCCCAGCTAACTGCCCCTCATAAAGCCAGAGCTATGAGGTGACTTCCAACACTGTTTCCTGGGTAATGCTGGAAGAATCCATATTGCAGATGGACAGGTCCCAAGAAAACAACTGCAAAGGAGGTAGTTTCTGGGTGCCAGCCACTGAAAGAGGAGCTATGGGGGCCCTTCATCGTAAGCTCACTGGTGCTAGTTCAGTGTTTCCATGGAAATCACTATGGGGCTGTGGGGGAGGGGGGTTGTTGTATGTGAACTGTGTGTGGCAGTCAGGGCTTTCCTTCAGAGTCCTTGATCCTAGAGTCCTGAGGGTTCATTCCCACATTTTAACAGTGCAGAAGACAGTTCAAAGAGATGGGTCTTAAGTCCCCTTTGAATGGGCATGGGATAGGGCTCTTGGGTTGACACATCCATATAGGATGCCAGATAATTCTTTGATTGGGGGAGAAGCAGCTCAGCATAATGGAAGAACTCCCCCTTCAGAGTTAAATCAACTGGAGGTTTAATTCCATCTCTTCCATTCATTAACTGCCTACATTTGAGCAAGGTTTTTCTCACTTTACCCATCTATAAAATGGGTATAGTTACATCTACTTCATAGTATGAAGATTCAAGTCAATGTATGTTAAAAACCTGGCATATTCTAGATGTTCAATATTAAGGTGACTTTTACTTCTGGAAAAACAAGGCTCTGAGAAGAAAAAAAAAATCAAGATGACTTAAGAGGCAGTAACATTCTTCCTTTATACGTTGTCCCAACCCTGGAAAACAAAGCCATAGCTTCTAGACTCAAGACATTTTGTACACCACTACATTTGCATTCTAGACATGTGTGTGCATTCCAGGGGCCTTTAACACTCCAGATTCAAAATATGATCTTTTCAGTTGACTGTCTCCTGGAGTTTGTTGGAATTAGCAAACCAAAGAAAATATTAAGTGGTTGGATTCTTGAGTTGGGTCCACTGGCCTGGCAACATTGATGGAGGTGAGTCATTTTCTAAAACCGACCACTCCAATCTAGTGATAAAGACATGTGCCGTGTGTCCTTCCCAACGTGGATTCAACAAATATTTGCCTGCTGCCTTCTATGCCCCAGATCCTAGCAATGGACAGGGAGAGCCTGTCTTCTCGGTGTTAACTTATGTTAGGGGGTGGGGATGGTGAACATCTAAGGACAGGGTGCAAAGAACAGACAAAACACACATCGTAAGCAGGGGAAGTTCAGAAAACTGCCCTGTGAAGGAGAAAGGGAAAAGGCTTGACATGTATGAGAATAAAGAAGGAGACCAGGGAGCTGGAGTCTGGTGAAGAGGGGGAGGGTGGTTGGAGATGTGGGGGGGAAATAGGGTCCTGTAGTTCACATAGGAGTTTGTAAACTGTGACAGGCAAAGAGATAGTATTTTTTCTGAGTGTGATGGAAAGGCATTGGAAATTTTCAAGAAGGCAAGTGATAGAGAATGGGTCTTTTCTTTCCTACTCAAATCACAGCTCACTGAGAACCAGGTGGGTTTCTTAATGGAATGTGGAATAGAAATCCTGTTATCCAGGGTGATGATCAGCTGGTTCATCAGAAAAGTCAGTTAAGATGGGAACTCACAAGAAATGAATAAGGTAGACATATTAACCTTGAACATGTTATCGATTCTGTGTGCACTGAAACGTGCATTCATCTTTGAGTCTGTCAGCGCAGGGTCAGAGCCTATAGTCATAAAGTGCTCCCTTTGGGGTGGGGGGACGTGCTATGGTGAGTGCTGTGAAGTGTGTAAGCCTGACAATTCACAGACCTGTACCCCTGGGGCAAATAATACATTATATGTTAATAAAAATAATTAATTTTTTAAAAAGGAAAGAGAAAGTGCTCCCTTTGAGATTCTTGCCAAACCATGAACATAACGCATGGCCTATGATTCCCAGCTTCGATTTCTGGAAAGTGGGGTAGCCATGTGCTATTTAATTAATTTAATTAAATTCTACAATTACAGGGACAGATACAGCTGACATCAACAGGTTTGAGGCAAACACAGCTGGCTCTTGGTAAACACATAACTTCCTGGTGGGAATGGATGCACCAGGCCAGGAAAATTCAGCCTTTGCAGAGCAGTGGTCATTATGCTTTATGTGGGGAATAAAACGTCCAGGTTATGGGGTACCTGGCCAGCTCAATCCATAAAGCATGGGCTTTTGATCTTGGGGTCATGAGTTTGAGCCTTGTGTTGGTTGTAGAGTTTACTTTAAAAAAATTAAAACAAATAAAATGTTCAAGTTAATGCACCAGGTCCCCCGAGACTTCACCTGTGTGTACCACCCAACTTCGCTGGGCTTTCAGGACTGTGAAAATATGCAGTTATTTCATTTGGGGCTTTGAGGATGGAATTGTATCATTTAAAGTAAATTGGGGAGCTAAGTTTTTAAAGGGTTGCATAGTGAATCTTTTTGTAAAACAAGAGCCATTTGTAAAGCGTATGATTGCCTCCTGATAATTCATAGGCAGAATCTGAACTTCCCCACATTAGATTTGCCCAAAGAGAAGCACAGTCACAGGTTTCTATTTGTAAGTTAGTGAACACTGCCTCAACCCCTCAAAAAAAAAAAAAAAAAAAAAAAAGCCTGGGAAGCAGAAGGATTTCCATTCCTCCTTGTTCCTGACTTCCGTTGGAGGAAGTTATTTAGAGATGCCGGCTAGAGATAAGAGAGGGAGTATATTTTATGGGGGTGAGGTCAACAAACTTCCTCCTGCAGGGAGAACAACAGGGATAGAAATCTCTGGAACAACAGGCCCTCACATCAGTCAGTCAGATGCTCTGGAGCAGGGAGCCTCTCCACAGCACAGGGATCTTCAACCCACGATCAGTGTAAGAACGACCTCCCCACTCGCTCTCCTCACCTTGAGGGGAGCCCCTCTCAGGTCGTTGTTCTCCCTAATCAGCCCCTAAGGGCTGTGAATGATGTGTGGGCAGCAGAGCTCAAGTCAGGAGCTTGTGTAATGACTCATCTCTGAAAAGTGGCTTGAGGCTGGTTGGAATGCAGGCCTGTCCTCCCTATGGTGCGTACCAGCAGGACTGAAGACGATGAGGATGGCCCAGTGGGGAGGTTGGGACGCATGATGTAAGCAGAACCGGCCCTTTTGTCTCTCTCGGACAAATGCGGTAACCCCTTGATTTCTCAATTCAAGCCTTCCTTCTCACACCGCTCCAGGAATGATTCTAGAAGAAACATAGCTTGCAGCTTGCTTGCTTAGAAGCTACTCATGTCCCCCAATCTCCTTGAAGATGTGACCTTCCATTCCTCTGACCTTGGTTCTCACACCTTCCACATAACCAGAGCCTGAAGGACCTTAGTTAGCAGCAGGCAGGGAAGTTGTTCCCAAACTTTTGGTTTACCTGGGCCTGGAAAAATGCCAATTTCACTTTTTGGCATGGTGCCCTTCTCAGTACAAGGGAGGGGACCACCCCGAGATTTGGGGCCTCTGCCATTTGTTACAACAGCATCCCGGCTCACAAGGCCATTCCCCCCAACCCCCTCACTAAAGCCCCACTTGTCTTGCCCACACAAGTCAACCCGGAGAGGAATTCCTCTCTCTGACTTTCTGTAAGCTGCTCTCAATGCCCTTGCCTGAGACAGGCGCCATCACTCTCTCTCTCTTCTTGTGAGGTACTGTAAACAATCTCAGCATTTGATATCTAGCTATCCTCCATCTCACAACATCTTTTAAAAATGTCAGCTTCTCGGCATTTCCTGTGAGACTGTGAGCCGTGCCAGATGGCTGACTTAGCCTCTTCTCTCCCCAGCCCCTGTTCAGACCACCACACACAGCAGGCAGGGAGCTAATGGGCCCCAGTGAGGTCTTGTTCTGACGTCTGGCGTTGTGCCCCCATAAACACACACACACACACACACACACACACACACACACACACAGTCATCCCCGAGATGTGGCCAGTCAGTTCCTCCCATACTCTGGCTCATGGTAGCATCTCCAACATCATCAGCGACCATAGCTCTTCCATGGATGGCAGTTTGTCAAGAGGGATTTCCATCCACTACAGTCTGGGAGCGTCCAGGGATGTTATACGGAAGGCTGAACAGAGATGATCAGAGTGTGCAGCGAGGAAAACCAAGGCTCAGTCAGCGGCAGTATTGGGCTTGGAGCCTGGCTCCGGCAGCCCAGGCAGGGAGCTCTCCTCACCCCCACACCCACATGTGACAATGAGAGACCCAGACCTGGCCTGAGCCTGGAGCAAGTAACTGTCAGCTGAGGGAAAGGCTGACTGGAGCATTCTTACCAAAGACAGTAAGTGACAAATAAAAGCTAAGTACCACCAGCTTGAGCACAGGCCCACGCGACAGCTTCGGGGTGGGTGTTTGTGATCACACCTAGCACAGAGCACCCCAAATCGATAAGTATGAACTGTCAGCCCCACCATGGCCAATCAGCTAACAAACTTCTCTTTTTACCTTGTCTGTCCCTGGATTGTTCTTCCTCATCTCCTCCTGCTGCCACAGAATCCGAATGCCCTCTTCTCCCTCCAGCAGTCCTGGGATTCTCAGCCAGGGCCCAGAGTCCTCCGATCCCAAATGCCCCCTTCCACAGCTCCCACTGGCTGCCCTTCCTCCAGATGTCTGCCTTAAACTGCTCGAAATAACTCCAGCATCCTGATAAAGATCAGCCCTGCTAAGGAAAAAACAAAGCAGAAGTCTTCATACACAACAGGCTCTTAAGTTAAACAGCTCTTATGAGCTGGAAGGCCAGGTCTTTTCCCAAAAGCAGTGCCCTGTGACCTGCTGGGGCCTCACACAGACCTGCTGGGGTCTCTGTGACAGCTGGAGGTGACCTGAGCCCATTCACAAGGGCCATCTTTCCCCAGCTCCCAAGGCCCATGGTATCACCTTGGTAGGTTGAAATTCTCTGTGGCAAGAATACTTACACCATGAAAATTGGCAAAAGGCAATTGTTTTATTTATTTATTTATTTATTTGTTGATGGGGGGGTGGGTCAGAGGGAGAGGGAAAGAGAGAATCTCAAGCAGATTCCTTGCCCTGTGGAGAGCCCAACGTGGGGCTCGATCTCACGACCCTGAGATCATGACCTGAGCTAAAATCAAGAGTCGAACGCTTAAATTACTGAGCCCCTCAGGTACCCTAGAATGATGTTATTAACCAGCACACTGTTGGAACAGATCTCAGGAACATGAGAAAAACTAGAAGGCTCTCCCAAGAAAGTGTTGATATACAGTGTTACTCTGTTTCACATATAACTCATGGCCCTCTGGAACCCTACAATGGAAGTCTCAGATTAAAGACCCTCATTCTTTTTTTTTTTTTTTAAAGATTTTTTATTTATTTGACAGACAGAGATCACAAGTAGGCAGAGAGGCAGGCAGAGAGAGAGGAGGAAGCAGGCTCCCCGCTGAGCAGAGAGCCCGATGCGGGGCTCGATCCCAGGACCCTGGGATCATGACCTGAGCCGAAAGCAGAGGCTTTAACCCACTGAGCCACCCAGGCGCCCCAAAGACCCTCATTCTTAAGTTTTCAGGTGTTTCTCACAGGTAAAGAGGAAAAAGGAATGAGTGTCTGAGCTAGAAACTGAGCATGAGATTTGAAATATTTTATTGCTCCCCTTCCCTGGCTATTTGGAAGCATGGTCCGGTCACCATGTTGCAGATGAGAACACTGAGGTCCAGAAAGGTCATGCATCTTGTCCAAGCCTTCACCGATATTAGGTGACTGAACTCGGGTTTGGACCGTGTTCACCACACTACTTCTTTCTTTGGAAGAAATGGCAGACAAGGCCACTGTAGTAGACAGAAATGCAGCCCGTTGATATGTTGGTGTCCTGATCCCCAACGCCTGTGACTGTGGTACCTTATCTGACAAAGGGACTTGACACATGTTGTTAAGGCTATCCAGATGGGATATTATTCAGGATCATCCATGTTGGCCCAATGTAAGGACCCGAGTCCTTCAAAGCATCATCGGGAGGGAGAGGAGTGTGTGGGAGATGGCATGCTGGCTTTGAGGACAGAGGGAAGGAGTCATCAATGGTGGCCTCCAGGAGGTGGGAGTGACCTTCAGCTCATGACCAGGGAGAAAACAGGAAACTGGGTCCTCCACCTCAAGGAACCAAATTCTGTCACAACCCATGAGTAGGAGGCAGCTTCTCCCTCAGAGCCTCCAGAAGGAACAACGTCTCCTGACACCTCGATTTTAGCCCAGGAAGACCCGTGCCTGCCCTTCAAACTCTGGAAACTCTGAGATAGTATGTGTGTGTTGATTTGAGCCATTTTGTGGTCATTTCTTAGGGCAGTGGTGGAAAACTCACGTGGCCACTTTCCCTGAAGGGCCTCTGAGAAGCAGACCACTTCCGTCGTCCACACGGCAGGGGAAGGAGCAAAACCTGGTGGGGCAGCGGAGGGCACAGGCATCCCCTATTGAGGTCAGGCTGCCGGCTTCCTCTGCAGCTCACACAGAGTAGGCGGCCCCTAAGGCTATATGTGAGGCCAGGGGCTCTGCTGGCCTTGGAATCACAGGCTCCATGTGAGTCTGGCATCGCCACTTTCCAGCGTGGGGCCTTGGCGAAAAAATGGCCTCTCTGAGCATACTTTCCTCCAGTGTAAACACTCTACAAATTACTCCAAGAATGTCTACTCTCAGGACCGTGGAGATAATGGGGTGAAGAGTGTACCTGAGGGCTGATTTCTGTTGCCCTTACAACTTCTATTTTCTTGGCTTTTTTTGCTCTGTATTCCTTTCCCCTCTGTGTCTTACAACATCATTGAGAAGCCAGGTCATCCCCCTGCGGATCAGGGGCTGATCTGCAGCCCTTGCCCACAGTAGACAGAGAGCGGGATTTGGGGTCTAGGGGACTCAGCTCCAGATCCTGGCTCTCCCTTGTTAGAGGCATGTGGCAACCTTTCTGAGCCTTGGGTCATCACCTGGGAAATACACAGATGAAAGTGGGTGGTCCAACCCTGGTACCTGGCACAGCTCAGCTGCTCAGGAAATGGCAACTGGAAACAGGACTGAGTGGAGCTGGCGACCAACAGGTCACCTTGGCCAGTGCAGGCTCTGGACTCTTGTCTGTGCTTGACCACAAATACTTCTGGAAGGAACTCAGCTTCTCAGAGATGAGGAGGTTTAATATTGATGCCACTGCTCCATCCTGCTCCCCTTTGTGAGTTTAAACCTTTGCTAAATGGGTGCAGGGTGCCTGATGCTGGTTGCAAAGGGACACCATGGTGTATGGTTGAAATCCTTAGCCCTGTTTATCTCACATGGTCTCCCGTCCATTCTACGACGCCTTCCAGCGTGGAGCCGTGTTGACGCACAATGACCATGATCATAATACTCTCTGGCGCTTGGAAATGCACTTGTCACTGGTTTGCATGTGCCCTGGTGGTTCAGCCTGGCATTTAATGATGAGCGAACTAAGACCTAAGTCAAGTGACTCACCCAGGGTTACACTGACCCTAAGTGACCGAGCTGACTGAGCTGACTGAATCAGTCCCAGGCTATTCCCTCTATGACCTGTTGACAGTCATATGCACCCCTGGCGATCATGCTTATGGTGGTCCCAGGAGGAATTCCAGCCCCTGCACCCTTCAGAAGTCCATCCAGCCCGAGCCCTTTCCCAGCACATGCGTGCAGTGGGTGTCTCTGCCCATCATGGTTGACAACCCTGGAGAGCCCCCAGCCTGAGATGCTGCTGTTAGCCTGATGATAGCTGCTTACACAGCAAGTAGAAGGATAGAGGAGAAAGAATACTCTCCTTACCTTTCAAACACCCACTACATTGACCATCTTATTCTGGTCTTCACAACGACCCCATAAAGCCAGCATTTAATTATGTAACTGCTCCAAAAATGATGAAGCAGGGAATCGGGGAGGTCATATAACTTGCCAGAGGTCACCAGCTTGGAACTGGGGAGGCCTAAGACCTGGGAAGGGGGCCCTGGGTTGGGTGCCTCCCCTTAGATCCTGCCCCTAGCCACACTCCTGATCCGACTCTGCTGTTCGATTCACTGCATGCCTCTGGGAAGTCAGGAAACCTCCCTGGATTTTGTTTCCTTCATCTGTAGAATTAGAGTTGGCTCTTGCAATAAGTTGGGGCCAACTAGAAGGTTGGAGAGGTCAGTCTCCACAGAAGACCATGCTCACTTCTGACATCCTGTGCAATTGCAGGGTCTTCCCCAAACCACCCCCTGGGTTGATAATTCTCTAGAAAGACAGACCTAACTGAAAACTGCTGTACTCACGGTTAAGGCGATACAGGGAAAGGATGTGGATGGAGACCAGACAAAGGAAAAGTGGCATGGTGTAGAGCCCAGGAGGGTTCCAAGCACAGAGCCCCACAGTCCCCTCCCTATGTGGTCGGGGTGGGGGGGTACTCTGTTGGCACTGATATGTGATAGTGGACATGGGGTGGCCCCAACCAGGGCAGCTCACCCAGACTTGACTGTCAGAGGCTTTATTAGAGCCCTGTTATTTAGGTGCAATTGACTGATTCATTGCCCATGGTTAGTCTCCATCTCCAGGTCCACTGGTACCATGTGGCCCTAAGTCACATGGTCTTTTGGCATGACTAGCCCCCACCCTAAGGCTATCAAGTGGAACCACATATATGGAAAAATCCAGTGTGGGGAGACTCTGCCCTAAACAAAGTTATGACCACAGGTGCAAAGGCCCGACTTCTCTTTGGGAAAAGTCTAATTCTTTGCTACACAATGAAGTCCCTTCGAGCTTTCCCACTCTGACGCTCCCAGCATTCACCCCCGTGGCCCCGGGTTCCCCTGGCCTGGTCTCTGCAGTGCCAGCTCCAGCCCTGTCCACTCCAACCAGTCATCTGGCCTCCACACACTTATCCCTGCCTGCTGCTGCTTATTATTATTCATTTCACTCATAGTGTCTATGAACTGACCAACAGTCTTGTGCTGGGTGCCGGACTAGGGGTGGCTAGTTGGATGAATGTCATCCTTGAACGGGTGTGAGAGTGTAAGTCCTATGAACAAGGGCTAACGCAGAGAAGGGCTTGAAACACAGGCTCTTTTGAACAGACAAACGTTCTCTTGATGCTGCAAGTATCATGGTTAGACTTCGGTCAAAAGAGCATCCTCTCGGGAAGTCGCTTACAGGCATCGTTTCTGGAGAGGTAAGTGCTCAGCTATGGGAGCACTTCAACCAGAAGGCGTCATCCATCTGCTCCAAGGGGGCATTGGATTCAAGGCCAATCCATATCTCAACTAAACAAACTAAGTACTAAGCCAGAATCTTAAATATAAAGACAGAAAAGTCCTCATTTGGGGAGGAATATTGGGTTTTAGCTCTTTGGCTTTTCCGGTAGTTTATTATTCCTTTAACTTTTGCTTCTTCTTGTTTCTGTGTGATTCCTCAGCCTGGACTTGCTGGCAGATGTTCAGTATGCCTTCGGGCTTCCCTTCTACCCTGCCTACCAGGGGCAGTTCACTCTGGAGGAGAAAAGTCTGTCACTGAAAATCATGCAGTTCTTTTCGAACTTCATCCGATCAGGGTGAGTGGACCACATAGGCCCATTGCGGCCATCACGCCTGCCTCCCTCTCTAACCCCCCTAGATGTTGTGGTCACCTGCTACTGGTCTCCTTGTCTCAGTCCCCCTCTTCTAGGCCATACTACGTCTGTGTAGATTCATCTTGGTGAAGGGAAGCTTCCACCTACACACTGCCTTATTCAGCCACATTCTCTGGCTTTAGGTCAGGGTTTCTGAACCTCAGCACTGCTGATGTGGGGGCAGGTAAGTCTTTGTGGTGAGGGCATCCTGTGCAGCCCGGGCGGCTTAGCAGCCTCTCTGGTCTCCACCCACTAGATGCCAGTAGCACCTTGTCCCAGCTGTGAGAACAAACTATCAGATGGTGCCGGATGCCCCCTGGGGGGCACAAACTCCCCAAGTTGAGAACCATGGTCTTAGGTGATCAAATTCAGTTAAGATGTTCAAGACCCTTCCTTATCTACCTTGGCATCCCTGCATACCTCTATTCTAGCCCCAGTGGCATAGTCACTGTCCCCACCTCCAAGCATGGCTTCCCCTTTACCTCTTTGCCAAACATCATCCGTAACCTACTGACAGTCAAAACCCAAAACCCAACCATAATTAAAAGCAGGGCAAAGTAGAACTTTATCTAGTTCATTGCGGGAATTGAGTGGAAAGGCTTTTCTTTTAATTCAGATTTAGAAAATGTTTCGCTGGGGAAGTGACATGGAAGCTGGGCCTTGAAGGACAAGAGGATATTCAGACACAAGGTGCCAGACAGTAGAAGGAGCCTAGGAGAGGAGCATACAAGCAAAGTCACTTCGGGTGGAAGGGACGAGAAACAGCTTATTTGGTGAATGTCAGGAAATCAGGTGGGGCTGGGAGGAGGGGCTGGTGGCAGCGGGGGAGAGGTGCCTGAGCGTGACAAGGGATGGCCTCACCTTCATAAGGTAGATGGCTTACAGCGGGTAGACAAGTTGGCCTGGTTTGGGGCCCACCCTCCTTCCCAGGCCTTGGACAAATGGAGGCATTCCAGGGACATTCCAGGACTGGTTGTGGTGTCCAGATAGAAGGGCACAGGATGGAAGGGGACATGGTGACCTTGTGTGAATTCCAGAAATGGGCCTTTCCACTTTCAGTCATTTGTAATGCGGCAGATCAGAACACAGCTGCAGAAATCGGATCGGGCAGGTCCAAACCCTGCTTTGACACCTAAAGGCGAGGGACTTGGTCCTTGGACACCAAGTGCAAGTGGAAAGGGATCCCAAGTGATAAAAGGAAAGCCATGTTTCCCTCATGGATGTTTCTTTCTTGTCATTTTCCCAGAAATCCGAACTACCCGCATGAGTTCTCAAGGAAAGCCCCTGAGTTTGCAGTCCCCTGGCCTGACTTCATCCCACGGGCCGGCGGGGAGAACTACAAGGAGCTCAGCGTCCTGCTCCCCAATCGACAGGGCCTCAAAAGCACTGACTGCTCCTTCTGGTCCAAGTACATCCAGTCTCTGAAGGCGGCAGCAGCAGGTGGGGAAGCCAGAGCTGACAGGGGCTGGGCAGAGGGCGGGCGGGTAGTTCATCCCCAGCATCTACTGAGCTCACTGTGTGGCAGACCCAGGTTGAGTGCTTGGAGCCACTGAGTCATGGAGTGCCATCAACACAGCCCTTCTCCATGAGGAGCTCCCTGTCGGGGGGGCCTCCTGTTCTGAAGGGGGAATTTTCAGAGAGATTAAGCCTCAGAGCCAGGACACCAGGGGTCTGGGGGTGGGATTTCTAGCTGGGGAGAAGTAGGTATTATTACCTCTTACCGCTGAACTGCACTTCCTGATGAGCAGGTATTAAGGAGATAAACCGAATCATAATGAGGGCACTGGGAATACAGAATGAATGCAATGCCCTTAAGAAGCTTCCAGAAGAGGGGGGGAGTGAGTAACATAACCCAGAGAATGGTTCTCAGCTGTCCCCACCATGAGATGGAAGTCTGCACCCAGGCCAGTAGGAGCCCAGTGGAGGGAGGGTCTGAGAAGGCTTCCCAGGGAGGTGGGTGGTGGGGCTGAAGGTTTTCAGAATGACATGATTTTTTTGTGCAGCTAAACATGGGAGTACAGCATTCAACGAAAAGGTGACCTTGCCCACCATGTTTTAGACCCTCAATGCTGAATTTAGCCTCCAAGGCCAAGGGGATCTCTGTTAAACCCAAGTCTTATTATACTCTTAGCATGACCCGAGAGCCTGGTGATGAACCTGGTACCCGACCCCTGGAAATGCCCCTCCATTGAACATTTGTAGGGAAGGCCCATCAGAGGCTGAAGTCTCTTAGGGCTGAGGGGGAAGAAACAAGGGAGGAGTCCTGATCTGAATGGACCACCCTTCTATTTCAGATGAAGCCAAGCAGGAGCTGTCAGCACAGAGTGAAGAGGAGGATGGGCTGGTTAACCTTGGGCTGACAGGAGAGCCAGGATCCAAGAGCTACACCAAGTGACCATCTTCTAAGACCCTCCTGCCTAGCCTGCCAACCCCATCTCTGGCTGCCACAAGGAATCTTATTCTCTAAAATAGCCACTAACTTTCAATAAAGTGTCTAGATGCCGTGAAACATTGGTGACTCAGATTTGTTAATTCAAGACAGTCCTGGGGAGACACCAAACTGTGTTTTAATGATCTTCCTAAGGCTTGAATCCCAGGCTGCCATTTCCTTCCAGCCAATATTTGTGGAGCATTCTGTGTACACCAGGCCCTGTGCTGATTGCAAGGGAGGCAGAGACCCTGCCCTATAGATGAAGAAAAAGGCAGGTGAACAGCTCTGAACAATAACACAAGAAATGCGGATGCATTGAGGGCAGGCCACAGAGTGATACAATCCCACCTGCGTGTTAGAAAGGATTTTCAAGTGAAGGTTCCAGAATGGAGGTGGGAGACCAACTAGGCTGGTCCAATATCCTAAGCAAGAGACAATGAGGTCTGAATCCAGGTAGTGAGGGTAGAGGTGGGGAAGGCAGAGATCTGAGAGCTCTTTAGGAAGCAGAATTGATAGGACTTGATTGAATGTGAAAGGCTTGGGGCAAGGAGATAGAATTTTTACCCTAGTTAGGGTTGCTTTGGGCTCCCAGATCAGCAAGAGATTTGATCATTTACCCCTCTAAGGGACACACTCATGAAGGAGAATCTAAGACTGTCTCTCTTTTAATCACACACACATGCACACACACAGAAAGAGAATTAACCCGAAGTAAAAGCAGATGGAGCTGGTTAACGGCCTCCATGTCATTTATAAAGTATGTCAGAAGATGTGTTGACACACATCACCTCATTTGAGCATAGACAAAATTCAGTAATTGTTCATATGTTGGGAACATCACCCCCATTTTGAAGACGTAGAAAGTGAGTCTCAGAAAGGCTTGTGACATGCCTAAATTCATGCAAGGGGGAGGTGGAGAATCAGAGTTCAACTCAGGTCTTCTGATTTCTCTATTTCCCTGTACTTCCTAGACTTCGGATAGGTCTACAGCCAAACTCTGTGTCATGCAGAACCTACTGAAACTATTGAAAACCTCAGGTAACCTCTCATCTGCTTAGAGGATCAATCAGGATAGTTCAGTGCAAGTAGCAAACACCCAACTACAGTGCCTTAACTGAAGTGTACTCCAGGAGGGGGATGGTCCTAGGATTGGCCTTCCTCTTTGCTGTCTTCATACATGGATGATGCCTCATTTCACTGACATAATATGGTTGCCACTGTTCCAGACATCACATTCGCTCCTCATCCACACTGGAAGCATGCAAGGCGTGGTATGAAGGGACTTTCCTTTAAGCATCTCTTCCTTTTCTTGGAAAATTTTCTTTCCCAGAAATTCTCAACAAGATTCCCTTTACATTTCATTGGCCATAATGGTGTTGTGTCCCTACTTTTAGACCAATCACTCACAATAGGGAATGGGCTTACCATGATCCGATTAGACAAACATGACTTACTCCCTAGAGGATATTCCCTAGACATACTGCTGTCCCAACAAAGCTGGGGTACAGTTAGCAGCAATGAACGGAGAGATACTTACAGGGTAGAAGCATAGGGTTTCTTCATCCACCAACACCTTAGTGGGGGCTTTGAAATAAGATCTGGGCCAGGAGTTCACAGTAGTGGAATGACTTGGAGTAATTCATTTAGCCCAGTGGTTCCCAGCCTTGGCCAACAGCTAGAATCATCAGAGTTCTTTTACAAAATCCCAGTACCAATGCCACATCCCAGATCAATTAGATTGGAATCCTGGAGGGGGTGGGTAGGGACCAGGCATCAGGGAATTTCAATGCACAGGTAAGAATGGACCCCACTCTTAATTTCTCTGATCTTTATTTTACTTAATTGTAGAATGGTTTCCATTAAGTTTACTGGATGAGCAATGCTTCACAAGGGGTATGCTGGAAGCATTTTTATTTCAGTTTAGTATCCATTTCGGGTAGGCAGAATAATGTCCCTTCCCAAAAATGATAGCCCAATTCCTACAAACTGTGAATAACTAAGGCTATACTCTAAGTGGTATTAGGTCAAAGATGGAGTTAAGGTTGTCAATCAGCTAACCTTAAGATAGGGAATATATCTGTGATTACCCACTCAGGTCCAATGAACAACAATGTAATAACAATTACCAGGTGGGTCTTCAAAAGTAAAGGAGGGAGGCAGGAGAGGGGACCAGAGGGATGCCAGTGTGAGAAGGACTTGGCCCAAAATTGCTGGTGCTAGAGATGGAGGAAGGGATTGTGCGGCCTCTAGAAGCTGAAAAAAGCAAAGAAATGCCCTCTCCCCTTCAACCTTCAACCATAAAAAGGAACGCAGCCTGCTGACCCCTTGATTTTAGCCCACTGAGCTTTATGTTGGATTTCTGATCTACAGAACTGTGAGATAATAAATTTCTATTGTTTTAAGCCCATAAATTCATGATGATTTCTTCCCACATTCATAGAAAACTAAAATATTGTTATCTCTATCAGAGGTATAGTTTATCCTGCCTTTGGACCAAACCTCAGGCATCACTCATTGTTTTCTTGATCATAAAAATTCTACTCCAGACCAATACTGAAACACCAAATCCACCACCAGTAGTCCTGGACATGGGTCATTCACGTTCTTTAATGTGGTTGGAGTGGGGGATGGTCTAATGTTGGTGGAACCAAGTTGGGCCACCCCCTTTGTTGGCCCTGCACTACAGTCTAGTACCGGATGCCACCTGCTATTTGCTCTCGGTCTTTGAAAACTGAGCTAGAAAACATCCCATTTTAACATCCTGTTGTAATAATATATGCTTACTTTGTAAATCCGCCCTGCAGATTAAGGGCACTAATGTATATAAACAGAAAACAGTGAAGTAGTGTTCACAAGCCCTTATAGTTAACAGTCCATTCAAGGCATCTGACTACAAGCCGGTCCACAAGAAAGCTATAGATGGGAGACTGATAAGGGATCCAAAGGCCAGGCTGTCTGAGCCTCTGCCTGGAACAGCTCGCAGAAAAGAGTGACCAAAGAGGCAACACACTGTAGTTAGACGGTTTGAGCTAAAGGGGGCCTGAGCCCATATCTTTCTTTTTTTTTTTAAGATTTTATTTATTTATTTGACAGACAGAGATCTCAAGTAGGCAGAGAGGCAGGCAGAGAGAGAGGAGGAAGCAGGCTTTCTGCTGAACAGAGAGCTCAATCCCGGGACCCTGGGATCATGACCTGAGCCAAAGGCAGAGGCTTAACCCACTGAGCCACCCAGGTGCCCCCTGAGCCCATATCTTGATGAAGAAGTGACAGCCAGAGAGAAGGTTATGCATCCCAGGCTCCCAGAGCCAGCCCCTGGCTGGGCTTGTTTCAGAAAGGCAGCCCCACACTGCCACTCTATGACTTCCTCCTACACCAGAGATTCATCTGGAAGTCCTTGTCCGTGCCCAGATGGGATGGGCCAGCAGGATGGGTGCCAAAACAGCCATAAGACATCACAAACTCTTTTCCCCTTGGCCAAGATCGGGAAGGCCACAGGACACGCAGTGCCAAGGCCAGGGTCACTGAGAAGTCAGGCGGTGAATAGGGCAGGATCTCACCCTGGGAACCCAAACGATCTTAAAGATTAGCTAAAACAGGAATCAAGAAAGGAAGTGAAGAAATTCACCGTAAGTCCAGTCATTCATCTGAATCAGCTTCCTCTTGAGCTGGAAGCAGACCTGAAGGACAGGAGAAGGAGGTCAGTGACTTTCTCAAAGGGAAGTTGTAACATCAGCCTGCAAGGTCCTCTGCCTCCCAAGTCCCTGATGGCAGCTGAATGGCCAGAGCTCCGGGTCCCCCGCGGTTCCCCCTGGAGTTGAGAAGATGAGAACAACTCCTCCCAGACCATCCAAGACCCTCAGGCAGTGGTTCTAAGACAGAAGTCAGCACATGAAAATCAGAGTCTCCTATTTTTAGAATCAGAGATCCCATTTTTTTTTTTTTTTAAGAATGAATAGGTCTAGGGCAGGGTTCATGAATCTGTGTTTTCAAATACACAACACCTGCACCTAAGCAATTACCTCCCATGGCCCCCACCTGCCATCATCCCCTCTGAAGCAGCCCCTTCTTTTCAGAGTTCCCCTCTCTGTCTGGTCACCCGCATGACTCAAGACAGTGTGACTTTACCTGTTTTCTGTGATTTATCCACTTGATCTTGATTCCCTGCAGAGTCCAGTGAGGGTTTTACCCACTCAGTCCCCCCTTAGGCTCTCTACATATGTCTCCAAAAGCACGATGACCATATAATTATTTTTTCCTCTTTTGGTTACTTCTGTAATTCTTCTTTTTTTTGTTTGTGTTTGTTTTTGTTTTTGTTTTTTGAGAGGGTTGGTTGGGGGAGGACCAAAGGGAGAGGGAGACAGAGAATCTAAAGCAGGCTCCATGCCCACTACAGAGCCTGATATGGGGCTTAGGCTCACAACCCTGAGATCATGACCCGAGCCAAAATCAAGAGTTGGAGCCTTGACTGACTGAGCCACCCAGGCGCCCTTCTTTTGTGATTTTTAATGTATTTTTCTTATTCCATCAATGTCCCAACAGTCCCTAGCTGGCAACTTAAATGATGAGCCTGTTGGCATCCTTTAACCTCCCCTTTTCCTTTTTGTTTCTACTGTCCTGGTTTGTGGTTTCCTTTGTCCTGTTACATCACCTAAATCTTCCATGCTTTGTTCAATAGGGTAATTCAGACCCTTGAAAACCTGTTAACTTCATTTGCCATATTAAGAGTTTATATATCACAGGCAAGCACTGTGCTAGCATCACACTCCCTATTCTTTTAGTTAAGGATGTAACCCCAGGCCATTTCCACAGCCTTGCATCTAGACTCAAGATCAAATAGATTTTCTTGTATGATACTTTACCAGTTGCTTAACAGCATGTTTTGTTTTAGAGCGATTTCTGTTTAGACCACGATTTTATGGCGAAGTTTCTTGTTGCATCTAGCATTTATAATTGCTGTTTCTCTCCCTCCCTTCCTTCTTATCCTCTTTCCCCTTGAACCCTATGATACCATCCTATCTTCAAGGAATGTATGTGCTCTTACACCACACTTCGTGAATCTCAGCCAGGTTTGGAAATCACAACCTTAAGGCTTTCGAGATAGAGGAAAGTATTTGGTTTATGGAATCAGACAGAAGTTTGAGTTCTGACTCAGCCACTCACCAACGGAATGACCCAGAACAAACCCCTTCACGAATCAGGGCATTAAGCTTCAGCTGGAAAATCTGGACAACTCATCACTCTCCTAGTGTTGCTGGGAGGTTCCTGTGGGGCAAGAGAAACGAACGCCCTGCATTATTAGAAATTGGTGAACAATAATTAGATGTTTTCCTTGCCAATATATATTTAGTCCAGTTCATTCTTCACTTTGTGCCAGACCCTCAGCTCAGTGCTACAGTACAAAGATGAATAATTCCACTCAGACAAGTATGCAGCTGGTCACAGTACAGTGGCATATAAGCAACGGCTGGGGTAGACCAGCTGTTTCGGGAGCTGGAAGAGGAGCACCTAAGTCAAGCCAGGGAATGTTCTCAAGAAGGTGACCCTAAGTGGAGTACAAAGGACAAACAAAGCTAAGTAGGACATAGAAAGCTTAGGGGTATGGGGTTGGTGTCCTAGGCATCTCCCCTATATGAGCAATCTTACAGGAGCCTGAGGGTGTGACAACACATGGCAAGCCTCCACATATTCTGGAGCTGCCTTGGTCATGCCCAGGCTGCCCTCATTTGCTGAGGGGGAGCCCCAGGTCCCTTCTGAGTTCCCTGTCCTTCCAGGGCTCCTGGAGCCCTGCCCATACTCCTTTCTTTCAATGGACCTGCATCCACCCAACCAGCTGCTCAGCTTTCTATCTCCAGAGCAAGACTGCCCAGTCTACTGCTATGCTCTGGGCACCCTCTCCCAATTGTGCCCATGGAGGACAAACATTCTGGGCCTTTCCCATGCTGGAAAGTGAGTGACTGTCACAGTAAGGAAATAGACAATGGAGCTAACCATCAAACTTGAGGTTACTACCAGCAGGAATCTCTCCTGAAGTGCTGGCTGGTCTGGGGCAGGGTCTGCATTATAAGGGGAAAAGGGACCCAGTGTCTACCTAAAACCTTTTCTGGTCCTTTCTACAGTGACCTTGGGGTCCCCTCATCCTCTTTTTCCCTTCTCATTTAAACTGAGGCTCATTAGGTCTTCTCTGCCTCTAAATGAGACTTACCACCTTCCTCCCTGCCCTCACCCAGCTGTCATGAACATCCTTGAGTCCAGGTGTGTGCTAGGCCACAGGTGAGGGAAAGAAGAGGCACTCTGGTCTCCCTCATGAGGAGATGATGTTTGTGTGTATCTGGTTGATCAGCTGAGCCAGCCATGGAAGAACTGGAGAGAGCAGGGTTCTGGGTAGAACAAATAGCACACAAGGTCAAATAAGGAGAAATTGCCCTCCCACTCATCACAGGCAGAGGAAGACCTGGGAGGCCCAGAACTGTTCCATGAAGTGACAAGTCCATGTGACCTCACACACCAGTGCAGGTGTCAGGACCCACATGGTCGCAGAGCAAGATGACATAGTGTGGAAATGCCAGAGCTTAATCTCATCATCCCTTACTCCTTCCAGTGCCCCTCCTAAATGTGGCCCTTGGCCTTTCTGAAGTTTGGTTTGTTTATCTGTCAAATAGGAGAAGAAAACTCCCCCATTACAGGGTTGCTGTGGGCTATAATAAAATCATGGTTGGACCTGGAGGCATTGCTGGCCTTTCTGTGTGGCTGGTGGAAGGGACTTGGGCTGGAAGCTGGCAGAGCCCACACCTGCCTTTGAACCTAGACGGGCCAGTGTTATGTCCTAGAGCAAGTTACTTCACAACTCTAAGCACCTCCTGAGTTCGGGATAAAATGCCTCTCTCAACACTTGTCCAGGGTGCTGTGAGGAATAAATAAATAAGCATCCACCCATGGCACAGGAAAGCATCTGGCACACTGTCAGTGTTCAACAGGTGAATGGTCATTATTAAGAGCAATACTAGTACTGGAGATGAATTTTTCTTGGGATGCAGCACTTTTTACTTAGATGTTTCTGGCTCTCTGTCATGGCCCTTCTCACTTTGCTCAACAGCCCATATTAAGCACCTAATTTCTTCCCATTTCTCTACAAGACTGCAGACTGAAGTCTACGGCTCATTACCCTTTGGGGATGAGCTATAAATACACCAAGTCATTAAAAAGAGGAAGGAGTGCACCTGGACAACCAAGAACATGTAAATTCGGCCAGAGGAGACTTCTAGGCCCCTCCCTCACCCCATCATTGTGATCTCCCCACTCTGGCTTCTGCAGAAGACCTCTGGGCATCCAGGGCAGGGCCCTCAGTTCAGCCAGCTCCCCACCTCCAGCTCTCTTGGGAAACCCCCTATGGACCCTTACCCCCTAGGGGAAGAGGGAAGTGACCCTCGGTGGCTTGGTCCCCAAAGGTGTTCAGTTCCCTTCTGTGGACTAGAGATGTCCTGAGGGTCTCAAAGCAGGAGGGGCAGAAGGGAAAGAGGGTGCATGTCTTGACTTTGCAATGGATGAGTTGGATGACCTTGGGCAATTTATCAAACCCCTGATCCACAGTTGTCTCTTCTGTATAGTGGGGTGACCTTGAACATTAGAGAAGACACAGGAAGTGTAGCTGACACAGTAGACATGCAGCAAAAGTGGTTTCTCTTTCTCTTCCTCCTCTTTCTCTTCCTTCTTAGTGGCATTATTTCCAGTATAGATCCCAAGTTCTTAGCAAAGGTCTTGGCACACAATACGCGTTCAAGAATTTTTTTTTTTTTTTTTTTTTTTAAAGAAGGAAGGAAAGCTCAGATTTCTCCAGCTTGGAGCCTCTCAGAATTAGCAATGCTGTTTTTGTCATGAGACGGAATTCACTGTGGAATGTGCTAGATATCATGGTCCTGTAAAGACATCACTACTCTGTTAACTGCCTGAAATCTATGGATAGGTAATTACGTGGCAAAAAGAGACTTGGCAGGTAAGATTAAGGTCAGGGACCTTAATATAGGAAGAGTTCTGGAGTATTTCCCCGGGGGCCCAATCTAATCACATGGTCCCTTAGAAGCAGAGAACCTTCTCTGGAGAGAGGTAGAAGAGATGTGGCTGAAGGGGACGGCGCAGAGATTTCAAACAGAAGGATTCATCATGCTGTTGCTGCCTCTGAGTTGTGGGGGGTCTGCTTACAAGGACCAGACAGAAGCCTCTAAGAGCTAAGGGTGTCCCCCAGCTGACAGCCAGCAAGGAACTGGGACCTGACCCACAGAAACTATGATAGAATACATTTGTATTGTTTTCAGCCAACTCATTATGTCAGTAATAGACAACCAATACTCAGAAACTCCAGATTACGAAGTCTGAAACACCAAGCCCCTTGGCTGATACATACATGTACCAAGTATTCTGGCGGTGTCACCAATACCAACATTTGTGGAGGTCTACTGAGTGCCAGGCACCAGTGGTTAGTGGCTAGTGGTTGTCATGTTCCTCTTTTCCCCAAGTGTCCCACCGCCCTTCAAGATCTCTTATTGTATGGCTACCCAGGCCCATGGCCCATTAGGCCTTGGCCCATAGGGTACCAAAGAGGCACCCTAGGCAATTAAAACTAAAACATTTTAGCTGGGGAAATTCCATTGAAATTCAACATATCCCATGCAACAGGAGTCTAATAATATTCCAAACAAAGTCAAGATTTTCCCCTCAATTTCCCTAAGCCCCATGTTTTCACTGTGTCCTACATTCCTTCCCACTGATAGCATCGTCTCACAAGTGTGTAACATGCCACATCTATCTGGTGGTCATAGGAGGAGTGGTGGGTTTCAGCAAGCTGGTGGAGAAAACTGTGCTGGACGGAGAGCTTGTTGCTTCTTCCATCTGGATCTCTGCTACCTCAAGTAGGTCATGCCCATGCCCTGGGGTGAAAATCGATGCCATAACATAATGGCTGCTGCTCTCCTTCCTCACCCGGGTCAAAGATTTGAGGGCATGATGGTTTAGACAGAGACATAGTCAAGTCAGTCAGCTGGGCCAGTGACTTCCTCTTTAAAGATCTCCAGGGTGTCTGGGTGTGAAGGGAGACCAGATGAACGTTTTCTTCTGAGTTCATTTCCAGTTTTCATATTAGGTGTCTGTCCCAGTTGCAGAATCATTGCTACCCCCCCTCTTAGTGAGGGGAAAGTGAAATTGGCAGAATTTATGTGAGTGTCCAGGTGCTCAGAACTGTCTGGAAGGAGACCGTGCTGCAAGACACAAGGGCAGGGAAGGTTCTTCATCATGAACGACAGTAAACGATAACCCTGACAGAGGCCGATCATGTCAGGTACTCTCTTCTCACATGAAATAAGAGGTGAAAAATCCCTTCCACCCAAATCCAGAGACCTGAGAATTCCTGCCCAAGGCCACCGCCTATAATAGGGATCTGAACTTAGAAGTCTGATGCAGGAGCCCAGCCACAGATGTCCTGCCAGGCTGTGTCTATGCCATCTCAGGAAGGGGAGAGTGGCAAACTGGTTCCTTGAAACAGTGGGTCAATGTTGAACCACACAGGGGCAGTGGGGAGATGCCTTCAGGCAGAGTGCCCATCATGAGGCAAAGTTAGGGGTCCGTGTGCCAGGGGCGGTAGCAAATGTTCAAAACTGATCTTGAAAATCCCCTGCAGGGGCACCTAGGTGGGTCAGTGGGTTAAAGCCTCTGCCTTCGGCTCAGGTCATGATCTCAGGGTCCTAGGATCAAGCCCTGCATTGGGCTCTCTGCTCAGCGGGGAGCCTGCTTCCTCCTCTCTCTCTGCCTGCCTCTCTGCCTACTTGTGAACTCTCCCTGTCAAATAAATAAATACAATCATTAAAAAGAAGAAGAAGAAGAAGAAGAAGAAGAAGAAGAAGAAGAAGAAGAAGAAGAAGAAGAAGAAGAAGAGGGAGAAGAAGAAGAAGAAGAAGAAGAAAATCCCCTGCAAATCCCAGTAGGTAGAGTTATGGTGAGGGCACTCTCGGCAGTGAAGTGGCAGGAGGTGAGCAGGCTGGACAGGACTGGGGGTGAGGTTGGGCGTTCCAGCCTTCAGGAGGGCAGAAGCTTCAGGCCCCAAATACCGTCGCATGTGTCCAGGCCGAGCCAGCTGCCCCTTCTGCAGGCCTAGCCCTTCTTGGGCTATCTGGGCACGTTCCCCTGGGCCGAGTGCAGAAGAGATGGGCTCCCTGGACAGAGGACAAGGGACTATGCGTCAGTGACTTCACTCACAGAGCCGCCCAGCCAGACAGCAGATGACATCATAACCACAGCCAGAGTCTGGCCTGCCAGGTGACATCACGAGCCCTAAATAGCTCCAGCACTTGCTGGCAGGGAGTGAGCAGGATCACATGGGCCTCCCCCGCCAGCCACTGCGCTTCTGGAACCCCTCTGGGGGTTCTTCCCCAGCTGCTTCTCGGATCGGTTGGATACTTACCACTGATTACAGAGGCATGAACATCATTACTAAAAGCAGACCAGCAAAAAGGAGAGAAATTAAGTCACACCCCAAACCCCAATACCCAGTGTCCCTTGTAACATTTGTGGTATATCCTTCCACTTCGTGTTTTTAGAAACAGACGCCTGTATCATATGCACATGTAAATGAAAAAGGCCCGTATACTATATACTACCTTGAGCCTACTTTTGTTTAAACATTTTGACAGAATGTGGACACTTAGTGCATCATTAGTTATTCTAAGTAATTTTTTTTAAAGGTTTTTGTTTATTTGAGAGAGAGAGACAGAGTGCAAGCATGAGTGGTGGGGAAGGGCAGAGGGAGAGGGACAAACGGACTCCCTGCTGAGCTGAGCAGGGAGCCCAGTGTGGGGCTCGATCCCAGGACCCTGAGATCATGACCTGAGCCGAAGGCAGAGACTTAACCCACTGAGCCACCCAGGCGTCACGAAGCCCCCCCATTCTAAGTAATTTCCAATCCTGGCATATTACATCAGTACTGAATCTCGTGTGAGTACTAGTACTAATATTACTCCAGTACTGTATGTTGCATTGTTGGAGGGACGTCAGTCTCTGATATCTTGAGTAGATATCGCGTACAGTCAAAATCTCCAATGACGCCCACGAGGGACGGGTGTGGTATAGACGGTGCCTTAGTTAGTTGGACGGTCAGCATTTTCTCTGATGTGGGAGCAAGTCTCTATTTCTTGGGTTGATACCAAAGAAGAAGTAGATGGCTTCCATATGTGGATACTTTTTTTTTTTTTTTACCATTTCTGTATGTTCACCATACCATTACGGTCGAGTGCATGGAGTTAAATATTTGGAAGCTAATGCAGCTGGGATGCCATTTCATATTATTCTACTTTTCTGGACAATCCCTCAGCCCCATTTTGACCACTTCACAGAGGACCAAGATGCAGTGAGAGTCCCAAACAGCCCCGACACAGAGACCCAATCATCAGAACCACAGGCCTGTGGAGTGTCAGAGCTGGAAGGGACATTTGGAATCATCCTGTGTTGATCTGCCATTTTCTGGGTGGAAGCTGAAGTTTGGAAAGAGGGAAGAACCCCAAGGCCATCAACCTTGGCCAGGTCACGTGTTACCAGGGCCTCCCAGCAGGGCTGAAGGGAACCCAGAGATGGCGTAAATGGCTTCACCAAGTAGTTTGGCCCGTGCTCTGTCAGCGGCCAAGTGGGTTGCAGACTTCCGCTCCCAACTCTTTGATTTACTACTATCACGTCGTAAGTGTTCACTGTGCACAGATATTACGTGTAACTTGTCTGGTCCTCACAACAAGTCTGGAGAGGAGGCCAGAGCAGGGATCATCCTCTACATTCTACAGGGATGACTCAGGCTTGGAAAAGATAAATGGTCACAAAGCCGGTCCCCGGGGTCTCCGGTGAATCTCTTGTCTGACTGCTGGCTCCAGGGCATTTCTCAACACGGTATCCTTCCCCTGAACAACCGTATCATGCCAGGTTTCATGAGACCATGGGGAAAGGGAACCAGTTCTCCGGAAGCACTCAGGACAGAACATACTAGAAGCCATGGTGGGATTAGAACAGAGAACTCCTCACTCCAGGCCAGAGTTCTAGTGAGCCTTGCAGGTCCAGAGAGAGAATTTCCATCTGGGGAGGCCCCTGTCAGTTCCTAGTTTGGGACAGACAGAGGTAAGTTCCCACTCCTCCGCTGTGCCCAATGGTGTCGTCCAGGACCCCAAGTCCTCTGCCAGACGTACCAGGCTTGTCCCTGCCTGCTCAACCCTCTTCTTTCCCCTTGACTATAGACCCCTAACCCCCTGGCCGGGCACTATTTGTGAGAGTCACAGTTTTCCTCCTCAATTTCTTGTCCAAGTTTTAAAGGTGCAGAATTTCTTCTAGTAGGCACCCAAGCCTTCCAGGAACATGAGAGAAGATAGTGGGGACAGCAAACAGTCTGCTAGACAAACCGTGGACTTGGGGTTGTGCCTCCCAGCCTTGGCTCACATGGTGTCTTCCTCAGCTTGGAAGGTTCTCCTCTCTTCTTCCCTTCTACCTGCCTCTCGAGCCCCTCCCTGCAAAGTCCACCATCCCCCTCCCCGCCCCAGGCAGCGGGGACTCTGCCCTGTCTGCCCCCACAGAACCCCACTGTCTGCTGGTTTATCTCTGGAATGCTGACTTGTGACCTGCACCATGCCTGGCTCCTCCTGCCAAGGGGTCATGGAACAATGGATTTAGCGAGAAGGTTTCCCATCTCCTCTCCTCTCCCAGACTCCAGACTCTCTCTGCCCATCAGAAAACATCTGAAATTCCTCTTCTCTTGCCAGCTAAGTCATCTCCATCTATAGCCAGACTATGTTCTGGTCCTTGATCGGGTGGGGGGTGGGGAGAGCAGCTTGCTCTCTTAGTCACAAAAGGTCCCCTCTGGCATTTTTCTAAGCCAAGAGCCACCCACCATCTTTAGTGACCCCCTCCTTTCCGTCTTTCCTATTGTTAGCTACGTGAAGACATTCTGGAGGCATCGCAGTTATAGGATCCCTTAGCAAGCCCTGGGGTGGGTTTGCACCCTGCCCCTCCCAGCCACACTTTGAATGTAAGCTCCCTCATCTGGTGGGGTCCCCCTCTGGCTGTGGTTTGTGTGAATGAGTCAGGAAACACTCTCTTTACATGTGTGTGGGGGGAGTATAGTGTATGATGGGCTTGAAATGTGTGTGCTTGTGTGTGTGTGTGTGTGTGTGTGTGTGTGTGCACGTGTGAGATGGGGTGTGGTGCTTGCATATGTTAGAGCTGGAAGTCGGATGGGGTGTGGGACACGGAGAAATTTGTATATGATTTGAGATTTCTCAGGCCGCTCCTTGCCAAATGGTTTCCTCTGAGGCTCAGAACCAGCCCATATGGTCTGGGATGGAAAATATCACTGTCGGCAGCCAATCCCTGACTCATAGTGAAAGCCTGCGGGCTCACTGCTCACTGCCGGCCAGACCCTCATGCTCCCCACTCACCCCTGCCTTCAGGTGGGGCCTCTGAGGACCCATGTTCCTTCCCAAGGGCTTGGGGGGTCCATGGGAAGCCTTTATCCTATCTGTCACCTTGACTCCATCCCTCCTGTCTGTCCTTTTCCTCAGAGCACAGCCCCTCTGCTATTTCCACAGCTTGGGTTCAATGTCTCCCCAACTACAGCTGTCCTGCTCTTCCCTGGAGGTTCCAGAGGCTCTTGCAAGTCCTTGGTCCTGGGAAGGACCACTTTTTTCCTCTGCCACCGGCACTCCCTGTGGAGACCCGCCACCCCAGAGCCATGCACACATGACTCAACATCCCCTCTGCTGAGAAGGGAGCACTGAGACTGTGTCCAATGGAAACCATAAAAACATTGCTTTTTCATACCGCAGAGGGACGACCCAGGTACCTCCCCCCTTCCAGAACTTTCTGCCACCCTGCGTGAGACTCCAGGTGGGTGGGCAGGGGGCAAGGCCTGGGAATATCTGGGGAGCACGTTCACCAGCAGGGCGGGCGGCTCTGGTACATTCACAGCCAGCTGTCGTGGCACATCTGAAGGCGGCTGGACTGTGTGGAAAGCTCAGGGCTGATTCTTTACAGGCGGCGAGCAAGCCAGGAGGCTGCCTCTGCTGACTCGCCAGTGCCCTGCCCAGCCGGTTGGTAAATACTCTCCCCTGGGGGGAATCCCTCTCACCCACCACCCACCCACACCTGCCTACATTCGCTGCCACCAAGACCTCCGCAGAGCACCCGGTACCCTAGACCAGCCATTTCTTCTGGGTGGGCTACACTGTCTGTTTCTGCTCGCGGCCCCCTCATCCTCGGAATCATTAGACCAGGAGCAGAGCCAAAGGGAAATCACACAGCCCTTTATCTTCCTAAATCCCCTCTCCTAGCCCCTCTGTTCTTCTACCACCCAATCTCTCCTTTCCTTATCTGTCCCTGATCTCTGCATAAAGCCTCTTTGCTGCTGGGTTCACAAGATGCTCTGTGGAAGGATCAGAGCAATGGTGCGTGGACCTCCGTATAGCCCAGGAATGCACGGCCTCATGAAAGCAGAGCTGGGCCCAGAGAATACAGCTGTGACCGCTTTCCAGTTATGTCACCCTTGCTCGAAAAACCCCGCAAACAGGAAGCTCATTACCACCCAAAAAGATTTCTGATTATTAATGCAGCAGAACATGGACTATACCGTCACCAAAGTGGGTGGACAAAAATATACTTTGACGTCGATTTTGAGCCCCCATTTTTGCCAGGAAACAGAAAACACAGCTTAGCTCTTTCTTAACAAACTGTGTCGCTGCGAGTTCATGTGCCACCTCTTTTGGGGTGAACGGTGAGGTGACACTTCAGCCTCTTACCTCAGGTGACATCTGAATTCTGGAGTCTCAGGGCATTGACGGGGGTTGCATATCTGGTTCATGTCCCCATCTGTCCCCTAATGACACCCACCGGATATAAACATTCTCTTCCAGGACTTGGTCTTTGGGTTTGGGGTCTCAGGAAAACAGTGGCTGAATGAGTTTTGGTCAAGGTGTGAGGCAGAATTCCCTGGCCGAACCCACCATCCTTTTGGCTGTTACAAGGAAAGAAAGCGATCAGTCATTGGATTTGGAGTGCATCCTACATATTATTTTTGGCTGCTCTACATTTTAATCCCCAATGGTATTACAGGCAATTTCAAGGAAGTTAGTCAAGAAGACTTTGCCTCAATATATAGAAAGTGCTACCTGATACGTAGTTGGAATGTGGGCTCTGGAGAAGACAGGACAGATGTGAATTTGCAAATAAGGATGTGAACCCTCTGACACAAAAATTAAAATGTTATAAAAAAAAATTCTTGCCTAAGGGGTGCCTGGGTGGCTCAGTCGGTGAAGCATCTGACTCTTGATTTCAGCTCAGGTCATGATCTCTGGGTCTAGGGATTGAGTCCTCTGTGGGGCTCCACACTCAGTGGGGAGCATACCTCTCTCCCCCCCTCCCCCTCTGCCCTTCCTCTCCTGACCCCTGCCCTGCTCCCACACTCTTGCTCTAAAATAAATAACTAAATCTTGAAAGGAAGGAAGGAAGGAAGGAAGGAAGGAAGGAAGGAAGGAACAGAAACATCTTGCCTGAGAAAATAAATTAGGGTTGAAAAGAGTCAGCTAAAGGAAACAGCCACATTTTATTGAAGACCCGATTTTTTTCATTTTTTCTTTTAAAATGGTCATGGCCTTTTCAATTGTACAAATCACATAGATTCATTATGGAAACTGTTGCTTTTTGTTACATAAATGTAAAAAATTGTATAAACTAAAAAAAAAGTTGAAAGTCACCCATAATCTCTCCAGGAATCCCAAAAATAACCATTATAAAGATTTTGAAGTATTTTCTTCTGGCCTTTTGTCTCCTGAGTGGGTGTATATAGAGTTACGTACTTATACTAATTCTTTACATGTACTTTTCACCCTTTTTTCTCAGTGAGTTTTTGTTTTCTAACATCCACCATTATACCATGAGCTCTCTCAATCGATCTGATTAGTGATCAGAACAGGCAGAAAGGAAAGTCTTCAAGGGATTACATGGTACTGGGGGTCAGTGGGTCAAAAATGGACAAAAAAGAAAATGAATACAAACATTTTACATGTAGCAAATTGTTGCAAGTGCCATGAAGAATAGCAAAGCAGAATGGAGAGGAGGTAAGATGGGATAGCATCTCTATCTGAGACGGGGTGCTTTAGGTAGATCTCTCTGCAAGGTGATATTTGAGCAAAGTCTTGAAGGAAGTGAAGGAGAGCACCAGGATGGCTCCCTGGGAGAGAACATTCAGGCAGAGGGAACAGCATGTGCAAAGTCCCTAAATGAGAGGGTGATTGAATGGGGGAGGAGCAGCTGGGGAAACGGAGCCAGAGAGAGAAGGGGAGGAGGTGAGATTTTTGATTTGAGGGCAGCGGTCCGGTCACTCTTAGAAGCCAATGTAAAGACTCGGAATTTTCCTTTAGATGGGACAGGAGGGCACTGGGAGACTCTGAGCACAGTGACATAACGCAGCTTGCATTATAAAAGAATGTATCTGGTTTCACGTGGAGAAAATACTTTAGAGGGAAGAGGGATAAAAAACAAAAAAACAGTGGTTAGAAGCTATTCCAATGATCCAAACAAAAGATAGTGGGAAGTTGGACCAGGGTGACAGGAGGCAAGGTGAGAAGTGCCAGATTCCAGATCAGTTTTGAAGGAGGCAGAGAGAACACAAGAATAGGGGAGTCCTGAGCATCACTCTAGATGATATTTAAGGTTTTCACACCCAGAGGCTGTGTCCTAGAGAAGACAGAGGCCCAGGAACTGAGTCTTGGACCACTCTGGCAGGTAGAGGTTAGAAAGAGACTAAGAGCTCAGATGGCAAGACAGAAGACCAGTCTCTTTTGGGAGCCAACTCAGAAGGTTGTCAGTATCAGAATCTACATGCCAATCTTGTGAGAAGCCATGTTCTCCCCATGTTACAGATGAGGGAAACTGAGGTTCAGAGGGAAGGAAGGAATCCTCCCAGGTATTGAATGAGGAAGAACAAAGCTGGGACTGGAACCTTTTTTTTTTTTTTTTTTTTCATGATGGATGGGCAAGTTTCTCAGCCTGGCTGTGTCCTGCACTTGCACATTGGACACACCAATATGGAAGTTGTCATTTCTCTTTCTCCATTAGCCATCAACCATAACAGAAAGGAAGTTGATTGGGATACAGATTCCAGCGTCCCTCCCTCTGGGCTGAGATAATTCTTCGATAATTCTCAGGTTCCATAGTCTCCCCCAGCACTTCCCAAGGGAGCTGGATCACTCCCTTGTCCACCACAGTCATCACTGTGGGTTGCTAATGTTCCTTACAGTCTCTGCCACACTTGACCATTTTCATAGTAGTATTTTCCAAATCACCCCTCCCCCCCAATAAATCCCTTGCACTTGAATTCTTATCTTGGGGTTCTTCTGGAGAAACCCAAATGTAGACTCCTTTGTATGAAGAACAAAGACACGGGCCTGGGAAGGAAAACAGATGTGTCCCTGTGGCACTGTTGCCCGTGGTGTGTGGGGCTGGGTTCCCATGCACATCAAGCTTGCATGTGTGAGACACATGTATCTGGGCACACATCCCTGTATGTGTGGGGGTGGGTGTCCCTGTCTGTGGGCCAGCTCATAAGTTAAAAACAGGAAAGGAAAATGTAAGCAGCTTTTTATGTAAATATTGGGCAACCAGAATACTTTTCTTTTGCTTCTAGTCATTTCAGAGTTTCTGAAACTTTGCTGTTCCTCCCCTTGGATGGTGGATGGGAGAGGAGGTGGGGGGAAATGAAGTTATTTTTGTCCTGGGGATTTCAGGGTCTCGCCTTTTATGCATGTCTCTCCTCTACCTCCCACCCACCTGAGCCCCCGGGGTAGAGGGGGTGAGATCTAATGAAGAGACGGAGTTCTTGGAAACTTGGCAAAGCTGGTGGCCCCTCTGCTCCATTGGAAAATGGAGAATTCCCTGAACAACCCTAGATCCCCCAATGGCTGCTCCAGCCATCCTGTCCCAGGGCTCGCAGCTCCAGAGAACAGGGTGGGCAGGCACCGAAGTTGAAGTGGTTCTAGATTTGCTGACAGAAACCCACCTCCTCTAAGTCTAAGGAAAGGGGGTAATAGAGCCTGTCTCATACTCTTCACAGGGTGGCCATGAGCCTCAAATGAGCCTAGGAGTCATTGGAGAGCATTTGAAAGAACAGATTTTCGAACCAGACAGACAGAGGTTCAAATCTTGACTCTGCCATTTCTATGACATTGAGAACTAGATTAAGTTCTCTGACTCTCTGTTTTTTTACTGGTAAAATGATGATTATCTTTTTAAAAACCTCATTTAATTAAATAAAGTAACATATCAATTATGTATCCTATATAAGGCATATAGAATATGCTTCTAAATGTCAATGTCCTCTTTTCTCCCTATCCAGTTCCTTCCTAGAGAATGAGAGAAAATAAAGCCAGTGCAGGTAAACAGGTGGGAAGGAAATAGAGGTTTGAGACTCGGAACATTTTTCTTTGGGTTAACCAATGCATAACTCATTGGAATATTAATTTAGTCCAATTCACAAAACTTTACTGCAGCAAGAATAAAGACGACAGAGAGAGGATGAATATCTGTAATATATAGAGATCTTTATTGTACATTAATAAGAAAACATAAACTACCCAATTTAAAATCAGTAAAATTATAAAAGAAAACAATCCAAACGAATGACAAATCTGCTGAAAGATCCTTAAATTTACTAGACGTCAGGGAAATAAAAGTTCACATAATGATGAGATGTTACATCTTCATCCATCCCACTGGCATATCTAAAAAATAGTAACACTGTTTGCTGGGGGGAACGCCCTGGAAACAGGGCTTGCACACATTGCTGGTGGAAATGCAAATTGCTATAGCAAGATGACAAAACAACGAGGTAACATCTACTCAGACGTTCTTTAATCTAGTGATTCTTTAATCTAGTGATCCCACTTTTAGGATCCAACTCCATGGAAATAAAAGCATCACCACGCATTCACCCCTCCACCCCCCCCACAGAGTTAGGTGAATATTTCCATAAATAATGCTACAATGTACCGTGGCATGTTGTGGGATTATTTAAAGAATATATTTGAATTCTATCAGTTGACTCTATGACATATTATTGAGTGATAAAAGTAAGAGACAAAGAGGTGTATTTATATTATATTATGTCATTTTTGGTAAAGCAAAAAATGATTCAAATAAAAAGCCTGTACATGGATACCAACAAATGTGGATGGTCATCAGAGCAGAGTGGACAGCAGAAGGGGTACACGCCAGACTGAAAACACCAGCTGCTCAGGGTGGGGAGGGGTAGGTTACAGGGTAAGGAGGAGGGTGAGGAAGGCAGAAGAGAAAAGTAAAAGAGCAGGGCCGAGACTAAAATCAAGTGCAATACACCCTAGGGACGTGCATGTGTTTAAATGCAAAAAGATGGTCACGAAAAATAAAAGATTCCATCAGGTGTATAACCTACTGACTTCATGGAAGGATCCCCTACATTGTTGAGTAAATGAAAGTAATAACTAGAGTGAGAATACTAATGAGTGGAACTTGAGCTCTAGGTGGCTTTCAGAGAAGACAGTCCCTGTGAAGGGGGAGCAGATACAAGGAAAACATGCCTGGTGTGCACCTGGCCTGGAGGGGTGAGTCCCAGGCTAGTCCGCAGTCCCATGCTGCGGAGCAGGTCACGGGGGAAATGACAGCAGGGCCATCATCGGTATCACAGAGGGGGACACATTCTGTGTAGTAGAATGGTCAATGGAAGCCGTGAGAAGCCAGAAGCAGGAGAGGAACGAAGGGAAGTATAGGGAGTTCAAGGGTGCTGGTATTCTCATCCTCAACAGTAGAATGAATAGACACCATGGAAATGCAACAGATCAGAAATAATTAAGAAACAAATATAACCAACAAATATGTAAGGGTAGGAGAGGAAGGGGAGTGGCACTAAGGAAGTAGTCATCTCATCAATTCACCTCATCAAAATTTAGCACTTGCCCTGTGCCAGGCATTTGCTGGGAGGGAAAATACAGAATTAAAACAAAAACCAAAGCACAAATCTGTAGCACTTCCATTGCTGTGGAGGAAACAAATGACACACTCGTATGAGCGAGAAAGCTGGGTGGTGGTGGGGGTGAAGGATGGGTGGGGTGGAGTGCGTCAGGTGAGCAGTTGTCATGCAACCTGTGAGGAAGCCTCCTTGGGAGGTGATAGTAGGCAGGGCTGAGTGAGGAGTGCAGTCCCAACAGAGGAGCAGCATGTACATGGGCCCCAAGCCCAGAAAGCCCAGAATGTTCTAGAATCAACAAGAAGCATGGGGCACCTCAACTGGTTAAACGACTATGTTCAGCTCAGGTCATGATCCCAGGGTCCTGGGATGGAGCCCCATATCAGGTTCCCTGCTCTGTGGAGAAGTCTGCTTCTCCCTCTCCTTCTGCCTGCTGTTCCCCTTGTGCTCTCTCTCTCTCTCTGTGTGTGTGTGTCAAATAAATAAAATCTTAAAATTAAAAAAAAAAAAGGCAGTGTGATAAGGGTAGAATGAAAGAAGGGAAAGATGAGACAGGAGGAGATGATACAGATGTTTTAACATTTATAAAAATGGAGGACAGGCACTTTACTTAATGTTATGGGATTATTTACCATAAGGACTATGAACAAAGAAGTCAAGATAGTAATTTCCAAGGTATGGGCTTTGTATGTTCTTTGAATTTTTGTTTCTCTGTGAACCCATGGCCCTCATGATTTTTTTTTAATTAAAGTGTTATTAAGTGGACAGAGCAACACACCAGGGAGAGAATAAGTGAAAAATGAAGACTCTTGTTGATAGCAAAGTAAGTACGTAGGTTAACTTCTACAACTGATTCCAAAAGCTTCATCCAGGTTAGCTCACTCCTCCACCATCTACCACCATAGTCAAGGAACAGCCAGTGCAAATCCACGTTCAGGAGCATCATCCTGAAATCCTTACAGAACTGTATGCCCCTGGGTATTTGAATGCTCAGTCTATTCTACGATTTTATAAAATAATTTTAAATTGTTTTATTTTGTGACTACAAAAGAAATAGAAGGAAGTCAAACTCTCTCTCTTTGCAGATGACATGATTCTTTATATGGAAAACCCAAAAGACTCCACCCCCAAACTACTAGAACTTATACAGCAATTCAGCAACGTGGCAGGATACAAAGTCAATGTACAGAAATCACTGGCTTTCTTATACACTAACAATGAAAATATAGAAAGGGAAATTAGAGAATCAATTCCATTTACTATAGCACCAAGAACCATAAGATACCTGGGAATAAACCTAACCAAAGAGGTAAAGGATCTGTACTCGAGGAACTACAGAACACTCATGAAAGAAATTGAAGAAGATACAAAAAGATGGAAGACCATTCCATGCTCTTGGATCGGAAGAATAAACATTGTTAAAATGTCTATACTGCCTAGAGCAATCTATACTTTTAATGCCATTCCAATCAAAATACCACCGGTATTTTTCAAAGAGCTGGAGCAAATAATCTTAAAATTTGTATGGAATCAGAAGAGACCCCGAATCGCTAAGGAAATGTTGAAAAACAAAAATAAAACTGGGGGCATCATGTTACCTGATTTCAAGCTTTACTACAAAGCTGTGATCACCAAGAAAGCATGGTACTGGCATAAAAACAGACACATAGACCAGTGAAACAGAGTAGAGAGCCCAGATATTATAGAAAATTTTGAAATAAAAAATTAAATGAGAAAACTGAGCCATGATGCCATCGACTATCTGGTCTCTGATAACTAGAATATGTTTCTCTTTCTAGGCTTTTCTCTATAGTTGAGATCATGTGACATAAATAAACTATAGTCTACTTTTTTCTTTCTTTCTTTCTCTCTCTCTCTCTTTTTTTTTTTTTTTTTTTGCTTAAAGTTATAGCATTGATTTTCTAGTTTCTTAAAGAGAAAGAGTGAGAGAGATCATCTAAGGGATGATGAATGCCAAAACTCTTAATTAACCAGCATTTTAAAATGACTAGAATATGTCATTTTCCCAATATTCTGGAACTATAAAGTTCATCACTCAAACTGTGTACATTTAGAGATTCACTTGAAATCTTACTTCACTTGAAATTCACTTAACAGATAGACAATTCCATATATCAAATGTATCTTTGGTCAAAATAAACTTCAAAGGAGTTTCCTATCCTTCTAACCAAGTCCCAGCAAATTCTCAAGTGCTAATTCTACTCTGTCCCTCTTTCTGACAATCAGTTAGCAGGCTGCTCCCAGCATCCAGGGACATGTGCAGGAAGCTTGGACAAGAGCAATGGCAATGAGGAAGGGAGGAGTCCCTAGATTCAAGATCTGCTTAAGAGGTGAAGTCAAGAGGGTTTATTAAGAGGCTAGTTAAGGAAACATCCCCATTTTTCTGACATTAACAAATGAATGGATGGTGGTGACTTTGACCAACATGGAAAGAGTGTGGGAGGAATATTTTGGAGGTCCCACAAAAGCTCGGTTCAGGACGTGCTGTCCTTGGCATGTCTATGACATAGCCATTGGACAGACATTTGAGTCTGGGTTCTGAGAAGACATGGCTGGAGGTGTACATCTGGGGGTTGTTGGGATGTGGTTGGCACTTCAAGGCACTGGAATAGATGACGTCACCAATGAAACAGAGAAGAGGTCCTTAAAAAATTCAAAACCCAACTCAGTTATTTCCAAACAAAATACCCATATCCTTGAAGATTTTTAGAATATATGACACTTGGAAGGATTTCCTCCATGGAGCTGGGTTCCACTAGTCATCTTTGGCTGCAGGTTTGATGTTGCTGGCCCCGGTCCTTGGCTGATCCACACGGTGCAAAGCCAGCTTGGAAAGCATGTGTCCTCCGGTACTCCTGGTGCCAGGTCCTGTGATCCCACTTCCTCCCTCTCCCCCTTCTTCCACTCCCTCTCCGCTCCGAGGTAATGAGACTTTGGTCTCGGAGTTCTGGAAAAGTTATAAGGATTTTACAACAAGGTTTTGCCTTCTTTCTCATATGCTACAGCTTCAGTTTGGATTAGTCATACATGTCTAGAACGGATATGAGAAAGCCAGGTCTGTAGGATTCAGTCTGGGGAAAGCCTCAGCACCAGAATAAATGGGTCCAGTGAGGTGGACCTAGAATTTGGGGTGGCTCTGGTATCAGGGCAGGCAGAGGTCGTTGCAGAGGGAGGAAAGTGGTGTGAGCCTCCTTCTCATGGGCTTCTCACTTACTATAGCCAAAACAAAATCCCTGATGCTTTCTTCTCCAAAGCAAACCCTCATTCAGTCTTGCTAATTTCTTTTAATGATGTCATTATTCATCAAATCATTTGACCCAAAAGGTAAAGATGAACGACCAAGATTCTGTCCCTTTCCACATTGCCCAGTCAATGAGTCTCCCAATTTTGTGGACTCTGCCTCCCTGAGGTGTTGCTCACGAGTCTTCTGTCCTCTCCACATCCACTCCAGCAATCCTTGCTTGGGAATATTGGCTGGGAGACTTACCACCAAATTCTCCTCCAACCACCACAATCTCTCTTCCGAATGCTGCCCGATATAATCCACAAATCTCATTCTGGTTCCATAACATAAAACCCTGCCAGGGTCCTCCTAGTCCCTCAGGATGAGTTCCAAGGTCTTTAGCTATCATGGCCACTGCCTACCTCCCCATCTACCTCCCCAATTTCCTCTCATACCTTTCACCTCAATCTTAGTGAAGTACATGTACCTAATGCTCACTGCCTTCCTATACCTCCATTTCCACCCGCATGTTGTTCCTCTTGCTTTATGCCTATCCCCCCCAGCTATATCCTTCTCATCCTTCCCTGGCTTCCCCCTGCAACTGCACCTCATCTGACTGAGATGCCACTTCCTCTGTGGTCCCATTATTATGCTGTTTTGACACCCAACACTGTATTGTGTTCTTGAAGTTCATTAGCTCCCTTCCTGGCAGGTCTGCATGTTCTGTGAAGATGGAAGCCAGACCTTAGCAGATTTTATGTTTCCAGTGATGGCCACAGGATCTGCCACAGTGCCTGCCACAGAGGAGACATCAACAAATGCTTATTAACCTAGAGAATCGATGATCAAGATACACCCTCACATACACATCAGTCTAGCTCCCTGCAGGACATACAAAACACATTCATGGGGGACTTGAAGCTGGAGGGACATTTGGTTGAGTTGTAAAGAAGGGATGTCAAAGTACAGGGACCAAGCAATAGCAGACATCATTACCACACCTCTGCTAGAGGAGCCAGTAGAGGACAGTTTTACTGGGGTGGAGTGAGAGCCAAGTCCATGAAGATGGGCCACCTGGAGAGAGCTTTAGGACAAGCTGGTAGAAACCAGGAGGCTTGGGTCATTCCTGTTGGTTTTCTTGTCTGTCCTCCTCATGAAATTATAGGCTCCTTAATAAGTCACATGTTATTCATCACCAGATCTCCAGAATTAAAAACCAGGCCTGTCACTGAGGAAGCATAAGTTAAATTAATTTATTAAGTAGAGAAAATTTATTAAGTAGAGCCCTCTTTTTTTTTTCTAAAGATTTTATTTATTTATTTGACAGAGAGAGATCACAAATAGGCAGAGAGGCAGGCAGAGAGAGAGGGAAGCAGGCTCCCTGCTGAGCAGAGAGCCCGATGCGGGGCTTGATCCCAGGACCCTGAGATCATGACCCGAGCTGAAGGCAGAGGCTTTAACCCACTGAGCCACCCAGGCGCCCGGTAATGAGCCCTCTTATTTCCTAAGACCGCTAATGCCAGGAATGTGACCTCCATAACCTATCATGCACTTCCCCCAAAGAAACAGCAGACCAGCTGTGCCAGAAAATGTCTCAAAAAGCAGCATTCAGTTTCCACTATATGTGCACCTCTCCACTTGTGGTACCAGCTTCTGGATCCTGCCTGATAAATCCAAAGAACATATTATACTGACTGTACACTTGGCCAAGCCGAGTAAGCTACAGCTGAAGGATCCCAAGCCTCCATTAGAAAAGTCAGAGAATTCCAGAGAATCTGAAATGACTGGGGCAGCCAGAGAAAATCTCCTGCAAAGCCCTATCTGTTCCTTCTGGTGTTAATGTGAAAAATGGGGAGCAAAGACTAGAATCTTCAGAATCTTCTAGAATCTTCAGGTCAGTTGCTGAAGAGGAAGGTTATGCCAATTCTCTTTATTTTGTTCCTAACCAACTTTGAATCTTCTCCTCTATGATTTTCCCTTCCCATAATCACAGTTATATTCACTTATTCATTCATTCATTTATTCACTCAGTTAATCATTCAATATGTGCTAAACACCCACTCTATGCCAGGCACAGTTCTGAGTGCTTAGGTTCCTTTTTTAGAAACAAAAAAGCCGTATTCCAGCCTAATGGGAGGGAGACAATGATAAATAATAAGATTAATAAATAAGCTAATTATAGGAAATTTTACAATGTAAGAGGTTTTATGATTAAAAAAAAATAAGTTGAGCAAGAAAAAGATTAGGAGTGAGCAGGGAGAAGGGGCAACTAAAATAAGCAGCAACAGCAACAAAGTCCCCATTAGCAATTTTTTAAAATTACGTTAGTCATCATACAGTATGTCATTAGTATTTGATGCAGTGCTCCATGATTTATTATTTGCAATAACACCCAGTGCCCTCCTTAATACCCACCACCGGACTACCCCATTGGCATTTAAACTTTTAACTCACTTCCTTAACTTTGGGTCACTCTTTTCTAGTGTTCTATTTTCCTCCTCTCTGTGACAGCAAAATTCTGAAAGAGGATTACATTGTCTCTTCATTCTCTCCTCCAGTAGGGCACCTGTCCCCATGAGTTGGCTCTGAACAAGGTCACCAGTGATGCCTGCTATTCTCATCTCAATCAGCCTCTCGACACTTCTGTTTCTTCTTGAAGCTTCTGCAGTACTTCTCACCTGGTTCTCCTCTTACCTCACTGGTGTCTCCTTCTCAGTCACCTTGCTGCTGCTTCTCCTTCCACTTATACCAATAAATGTTGAGGTAAATATCTTGGTTATCTATTACTATATAAAAGACACCCCCAAAACTTGGGGGTCCCAAACAACTAATTATTATACTGCAATTCTCTAGTAGATCAAGATATTTTTCTGCTTCCTGTGGTGTCTCCAGGGGGTGCTGGGACATTTGAAAGATCCAGAATGGCCTCACTTACATGGCTGGCTGTTGGTGCTGACTGCCAGCTGGGGGCCTTTCCGTGTGGCTCCTTGGGTTTCCTCACAGCATGGCAGCTAGTTTCCAAAGTTGAAGGTTCCAAAAGAGTAAACACCAAGGGCAAACACTTAAAAAGCCTTTACTTGCACCCTGCTTGGTAATATCCCATTAGCCAAAGCTAGTCACATGGCTAAGCCCAGAGTCAACGTGATAGAGAGGTACAAAGGGATGAGGACCAGGGACCATGGTTGACCAAGAGCCACCAATGGAATAGTTGTTCACAGAGTGACCATAGGTTTTGGACACTGCCTATCTTCTACCCTCTACTAACACTGTCTCCTCATGATCTCACCCAGTTTCATGGCTTCAAATGTCTTCCAAAAGCTGGGGACATCCATTGGTAAACCAGGCATACTTTCTTTCTTTCTTTTTTTTTTTTTTAAAGATTTTATTTATTTATTTGTCAGAGAGAGAGAGGGAGAGAGAGCAAGCACAGGCAGACAGAATGGCTGGCAGAGGACAGAGGGAGAAGCAGTCTCCCCGATGAGCAAGGAGCCCGATGTGGGACTCGATCCCAGGATGCTGGGATCATGACCCGAGCCGAAGGCAGCTGCTTAACCAACTGAGCCACCCAGGTGTCCCCAGGCATACTTTCTTAATCAACATCTCTTCTTTTTTTTTTAAGATTTTATTTATTTATTTGACAGACAGAGATCACAAGTAGTCAGAGAGGCAGGCAGAGAGAGAGAAGGAAGAGGGCTCCCTAACAAGCAGAAAGCCCGATGCAGGGCTCAATCCCAGGACCCTGGGATCATGACCTGAGCCAAAGACAGAGGCTTTAACCCACTGAGCGACCCAGGCACCCCTCAACGTCTTTTCTTTAGTATCCAAAACTGTCTCAAATGTAGCATACCCTTGACCCCGAGTCTCCTCTTCCCCCAACAATTGATCAAGCCCAAATCCAAGGACTCATCTATTATTTTCTCATTCTTTATTACCCCCACACAGACAACTCTGCCTTCAAAGTATATCCCAAGTTCACCATGTCTCACCACCAGTGCCATTTAGCCCTGCACCAAGCCAATAACTGATTTGCCTAATTTCAATTTGTCCCCTTTCCATATTCCATCCTCCATCCAGTAGCCAAAATCTTCTTGCCACAGAAGAAGTTGGTCATGCTGTCCCTCATAGGGACCTTATGGGACCTAACCTTATACCCAAGCCCTAGGGCCAGAAAGACACTCTGTGGTCAGCTTCCAGCTACCTTTATATTATCCCCTCCCTCCATGCTCCCTCCCTTCATTGTGCTTCTCCACACCCACCTCCCTTGCATCCTCAAACATCCCATGGTCCTCTTGAGGTCTTTGCATTCTCTGTTCCCTCTGCCCAGAGCAATCTTCCCCTAGACTGTCACATCTCTGCCTCTTTCGCATCATTCAGGTCAGAACTCAAGTGACAGCTGCTCTCTTGTCTTCCCAGAACTTGGCAAATGAATTTGATGCTTCTAAACCCTCTTTTCAATATTCCCTGATTTCTTCTCCATCCAGCACTTAGTTTCTGACATTTTCTTATTTACTTAGGTAGATATTCATTACCTGCCTTTCCTTTCTGAGGGGTAGGACTCTGTCTGCCTCTGATACTTCTGCATCTTCAGTGTGAAGAGGAGAGCCTGGCACATGGGATGTGCATAATAAACCTTTGTTGACTGTCTACTAATAGCAAAATGAGAGCTATGATTTAATAACTACTCACATGTATGGAGATAGATAGTATTTTTGTAAGAATTCAAATTTTTGCAAGAATTCAATTTTTTGCAAGAATTTCAGTCCATGCTAGCTCTGTGGTTTGCCCATGCTGCTTAACTTCTCTAAACAACATAAGATAATATCAGCCCTTCCTTCCAGGAGGAGAGGATGGAAAGGTCACTGATGTTAAGAAAGTCAACAGCTTTTTGAAAGCTGCCTATTCTCTCATTTCATCTTTCCAACAGTTAGTAACTATGCAGTAAGTGTTTTTGTTCCATTTTACAGAAGGCTGAACCTCAGAGCTGCCGACTGACTGATTGGAGGTCACATATAAGAAGTGGCAGAGCAGGACATGACTGTACCCAACTAGTGCTAACAATAGCACTCGGGCCTCGACTTCACCTTGCCTCAGTATTACATTCAGCCTGAGAGACGTAGCACCTAAGACAGCTTTCCGAGTTAGTTTGATTTTACCTTCTCTTGGCCTTAGTTTTCCCATCTTTGAAACAAGTCGATGGTCTAGACACTGCCCATGACCTGTGAGGACGCACGGGGCTGACACTCAATTCTCCATTCCTGGAATGACTGGTTGTTCTTCCAGAGTTACTCATGGCAGAGAAACAAAATCAACAACTCTAGTACATGAGGCTGTTGGGGGATTTGTCTGAGGTCAGATGCTGGCTTTGGGTGACATCAACCAACCAACCACAAATCTACCCCAAGCTCAAGGCAGTCTTGTCTCAACCAACATTCATGGCACTGGCATGGCTCACAAGTGAGCTCATGGCAGCTGAGCAATGGGGGAAACCACGGGATTGGCTCAGGTTGCTCCAGTACATTGTTCAATCATGAGAGAGAACTTCCATCTTCCAGAGCTGTGGAATGGCCTTAGACCACAGGTTTGCTGTAAAGATGCCAAAGCCTGGAGAATGTTAGCTGTGAAGCTTTATCAGCCAAACCTCAGGCCTGGCCACGGTTAGGTTGAAAACAGTGAAGGCAGCAAGAGGGGAGAAAAGGGAGTCTCATCACAGAGTTGGGGTAGCAGTGGGAAAGGGTTAAGGGAAGAGTGGGTGCCATGGGCTACCCTGTTCCTCACTCGAGTTCCTTGCCCAGGCCAGATCTTTCCTGGGCATGATTGCCTCAACCAATTCTGATTGATTTTTCAGACCCAACCTGTGGACACCCAGTTTCTAACAATGTTAGGCTCCAGATCATTAATTATGCAGCAGAATGATTTTTTTAAAGATACCAATAGTGGAGTGGGTGGCACCTGGGTGGCTCAGTCAGTTAAGTGTCTGACTCTTGATCTCAACTCAGTTTTTGATCTCAAGATTGTGGGTTCAAGTCCCATATTAGGGTCCATAAGTAGGCATGGAGCCTACTTAAATATTTTTTTAAATATAGTAAAAATTTAAAAAACCAAAGATACTAACAGTTGGCACCAGAGTCCCTTCAATTCACTCATTTACTTATACTCATACTTGCAAAAATATTTATGGAACCCTAGTGCTATGCCTACATTTTTTAGGACTGAGAGAACAGGCAGCTTTCAAAAAGCTGCTGACTTTCTTAACATCAGTGACCTTTCCATCCTCTCCTCCTGGAAGGAAGGGCTGATATTATCTTATGTTGCTTAGAGAAGTTAAGCAGCATGGGCAAACCACAGAGCTAGCATGGACTGAAATTCTTACAAAATTTATCCTAACAGTAAAGATAACCAAGCCTCTAGCCTCTTTGAATTTATACTCTGATGGGAGAGAGACAACAAAAATGTAAAATATATAGAGTATTGGGTGGATGTTTGAATAAAATCAAGGTGGGTAAAGTGGTAGAGGAGGGACCTTGGCCATTTCCAACAAGATGCTCCCAGAAGTCTCTCTCAGAAGGTGGCATTTTAGCACACATGTTTGTTCAGGGACTGACTTTGATCAGCAACTTGAGATTGATTTGGGGGGACTTGTGGGCATAAATAAGTAGAGATAAGGAACCAGGAAGTATTAGATGTAAAGATGAATTCAGGTTTAAGGAGAAAAGAGAAGAGAGAGGCCAAGCCATATAGCAGAGAAGCTCGTGACCCGGTAAGATGAAAGATGTGTGTAGTTTAAGGTTATTTTGTTAGTATTACGGTGAATGAACTTCCTTGCCTGCCCTGTAAGCTTTCTGGTAAGTCTGCTACAGACAGATGCCCTGTGTGTTTGGGTGCATGTGTGTGTGTGTGCATGTGTGTGTGTGTGAGAGAGAGAGAGAGAAGACGAGGGCTGAGTCTGAGTCTGAGTCCATCCCAAGACTAGATACAGAATGGAGAACAACCCTACAGAGGTGGCAGAAGGCAGTGACAGCAGGAGGTGGTGCTCTCTGGCAGAAGAGCAGTCTTTCTGAGCTCCTGACTGCCTCCCAGGCAGAGGACGTTCTGCCAGAATATTGCACCTTGTTCTCTCTGCCCCTTTGCACAACCTGCCCAGGTGAGAAGAATCAGTGCGCTCTTGCTCTCTTCCTTTCTCTGCTCATCGGAGTCCACATCTCTCTGTGTGAATTCCACAGATAATTCCACCCCCAGAATCATGAAGAACGACCCACTCAGATAAATGCCAGTAATTGTTAACACAGGTGTGAAGCATGTAGACCGAGTCTTGTGGGTGTACGCGGACCCAGCACACAGAAGACCCACACGTCCAAACCTTGGAAATTCAAGGAAGCTTCCTAGAGAAACATTTCAGTTATCTATTACTACATAACGAAGTACCCCAAACTCAGTGTCTTAAGACAACCATTTTATTTTGCTCGCCATTTTATGATTCAGGAACACAAGAAGGACTCAGCTAGGTGGTTCATCTCTGACCCACACGGTGTCCACTGGGGCTGGGAACATCCACATCCAAGATGGCTGCTTGGCAGGGCTGGTGGAAGGCTGGGCTTGGGTGGGTACCTCTGCTTCACATGTAGTCTCAGGCCCTCTCTGGTAGGCTGCAAGAGACCACAGGAAAGGGTCTGTCCCTTTCAAGTTCAGGCCCCAAACTGAGTGATTTCTGCTGTACTTTATTAGTGAAAATATTGATGGAACCAGTCCAATCTCAAGGGGAGTAGGGATCGACTTTACCTTCCACTAAAAGATTGCCAAAGAATCCGAGCCATCTGTAATCTTCCAAAAGTGGGGATGCCTGAGCTCAAGGATACACTAACATTTCTTGAACCCATAGTACAGGGCAGGCCCTTTGCTGAGCACTTCATACATAACAACCCCCTGAATCTTCATCCTGACCCTCTGAGGAGGTAGAATTATCAGCCACATTTTAATTTGAAAAAAGTGGGACTCAGAGAGGTTCAGTCACTTGCCAAATACCACACAGGGCAGAACTAGGTTTAAAACCCAGACTGACTGACCTGGAGCTTACCCGACTGAGACCTCCCCTTAAGGGCTGGCAGGTGAAGAGCTTTATGAAAGAAAGTAAGATCAAAGATGGGTCTTCTTGGCCAAGAGAACAGAATGAGCAAGGTCTGGAACAAAAGAGAAAGAGTGTGAGAGACTCTAGGTGCTTGCTTGGGTCAGATTCAGGATGTGGAAAGGCATGGGGGTAGATGGTCAGGAGAGGACCCATCCCAGAAGGGTCAGGGCCCCAGGCTTTTGAAGCTTGGTCTTACCTTGAGAGCAAAAACACTACTTGATGGATTTAAGGAAAGACAGGGCAATGGTCAGGTTTCTATTTTAGGCCAGTAGCTCTGGCATGTGGGACAGGAGGAGGTGGGGGAGGACAGCTGCGAGGAGATCTGAGGGGTGTTTGCTGCAAAGTGGGAGGTAGGATGCTCTGACTTCTAAGGGCCATCTCTCCTCCTGAGCTATGTTTTAGGAACGTGTGCATGCACAGGAGAAGCCAGGGGCCACGTCCAGCACGCATTGCTCTCTCAACCTTGCTCCCTTCCCAGCCCCTTGCAGTGTGGTCTTAACATAGAGTAAACAGGCCCAGAAACACATGGTGCTGTGTTTCTTGCACTTAGGAAAACAGAAACAGATTTACAAGAGAAACTTCTGAAGTTGGGCTTTGAAGCTTTGGGCCAAGCCCTAAAGGATAAAACAGAGCAAAACAAAACAAAACAAAAACCCAAAACGTAAAACCAAAACCATTCTCAGCAGATTCCACCCTTCCTGCCCGTGTTTATTCAACATGTCTCTTCACCCCTCTTCCCCCTAAATCTCCTAATCCCCCCACCTTCCCACCAGGCAGGCCATAAGGGAAGGGAATGGGTACAGGTTCTAACAAGGGCACATCTGTAGTTCCTTAGTGAGATGTGGGTGGCAATCAGGCTGCTAGGTTTCTGGAGGGAGGTGCAGGGAGGATTCAGGGGGAGTAAAGTTGGGCAGAGGTGGAGTTTGAAACTTCAGAGACGGGCAGAAACTGCAGACTCAGCCCCTGGGAAGCCTCGTGGGTCACGCAATCATCCTGGGCTTTGGTCTCAGGCAGACTTGGGTTCAAATCCTGAGCCTGCACAGCTAGAGTAGTACAAAGCTGGAAACAAGCTAAGTGTCCAGTGATAGGGAATCGCTTGCCTAAATCTCAGTGGGCCCATATACAGGATGTCACTTATCCACTTCAAACCAGGCCCTCCCAGGATGCTGAAGGCACAAAAATAATTTAGCTTAAAATATCAAATAAAAAGTGAATAAATACAAGTAACATGACTTTGATTTCTAAATATATATGTAATATATACGTATGTATAGAAAAAAAACTGGAAGTCACTCAAAATGGTAGCTTCACTTTAGGCGTTAAATTCCTATATGTCTTTTGACTTTCTTCTTTAATAAGTTTACTTTATAAGCAAATATTATTTTAAAAATATATAAATTATACACACACAGGGATACACACATTTACAAGTTAGTATGAAAAATGTCCAGCATTTCTTCACGTGGCGGACATTTGGCCAGATTCTTCGTAAAGGTTCTATGCTAATTCTCATAAAAGCCCTTCTTGTCAATTGTTAGTTAATTTTCACTTGCAGAAGAATAAATTGGAAGGTTAAGTAGCTTATTCAAAGATATCCCACAAGTGAGAGGTGAGGGGTGTTTGCTGAGGGGCAAAGTCTGGTTTTATACTGATTCTTCTCCAGGGGGCCCTGAGCCTCATTGCCCTCCCTGCACCCCAGAAACCTGTCCCATCTGGGGTTGGGGTGAGTTGTTTTGGAAACCAGTCTGGGCTGTTTTTCCTGTGGAAGATCACGTTGAGCTCATTTTTGACAAACACCAGGTTCCCACTGATCTGGCAGCTTTCTCTGGGGCAGAATTTGCTGAGACTCATAGAAAATAAGGAGAGAGAAGAAAGCAGATGGTTTATCTAACCCAGATCTTGAAGAGAGAAGACAGGCAGCATTGTGCCCAGGCAAGGCATGTAGGCTGGGGACAATGGGGACCAGGCGCCTTTGGGGCAAGGCTACCCACGCAGAGCCAGAGATGTCCCTGTAGTCTGCGGGGTAAATGAATTGGGTGCCATCCCAGCCAGAGACTGCCAGCCCGCCAGGCAAGGGGGCTGTCCTCAATTCCCCTCAACTTGAGGAAGGTACTGAGGTTCTCTGAGTAACTCAGGGAGAGTCAGAGGGAGAGGTTTCCCTCAGATGGTCAGTCTAATCATTCATTTTATAGAATGAGAATCTGAGGCCCAGAAGGAGAAGGACCAGCCTGGGGCCTTACAGTGAGATAGTGCCTGAGTGTGCTACCCAAGCCAGCACCCTACACCTGGGCACAAAGGGAAGGTGTACTAATTCTGCACCAACAGTGGGCAAAGCACACAAACTCACTATACATGGAGGCCATACCCCAGTGATAAGCACCGTATACCCACTTAACAGAATGGGAAACTGAGTGCCGAGTGATTAACCAACTTGCCTCAAGACCACCCAAGCAGGAATATTTGAGGTTCCCCAACTGCTTATACACACACAGATTCATAAGTAGAAACAGCCCAGAATTCAGAGCTGGGGGTCAGTTCTTTAGGTCCTGTTCCTCCATCAACCAGCCCAGAGACCTCCATTCTCTAAGACCACCAGGCTGTAGGCTGTAGGGCTGGCCTTGCCATCCCAATGGTTTGCAAAAAATCAAATTGATCTTCAGCTCTCCAGCATTCCTGTTTCTTCATTTATTTAATTATCTCTTTAATCCATCAGTTCATGTCGACCATCCATATAGCCATCCTTTCCATCCATTCTTCCATCCACCCATCCTTCTATCAACTCATATACCCATCCATCCATCCCTCCATCCATCCATCTGTCCATCCATCCATCCATCCATCCATCCATCCATCCATCCATCCATTCTTTCACCCATCTATTCATCTCTCTGTCCTTCTGTCAATCCATCATTCCATGCATCCATCCATCCTTCCATCCATCCTTCCATTCATCCTTCTGTTCTTCCACCCATCCATCTATACACCCATTCATATACCCATCCATCCACCTTTCCACCCATCTATTTTTTTGTCCACCCATCCACCCACCCACCCATATATTCATTTTCCCAACTCAGTCATCTTTTTGTCTATTGTTTTCACTTTTTATGCTTTCTTTTTCTGTTCTTCTTTGCTCTTTTCTCCATCTCTTTCTCTTTCCATTCCTCCCTTCCTTCCTGTAAACGCTTAACAGTCGAACACTACACATAGACAGCTAAATGAAGACCCACTTCTGCCCCCAGACATCTCAGAATCCTTTGAGAGAGTTCAAAGTATTTCCAACTAATACTACACATAGGACATGTATATGTTATGTGTAAAATCTATAGCTGTCATTTTAACTGTACAGGGAGAAACAAAATGTTAAAGGAATGAGGGTGGGAGAGAGAGAAGGAGGGAGCAAGAGAGAGAAACCTCTAGTTGAGGGTTCAGGGAAACCTGCAAAGAGGAGAACATCTGAAGTGGGAAGACCTAACAGCATTCAAAGCAGCAGGAATTGTGGCTAAAGAGCCATCATCTGGTCTGCAAATCTGTCTCTTATTCCAGTAGAATCTCTGCCCTCCATCATTGCTTCACATACCATGCAAATAGTCGGCTTGTCCCAAACTGTGCCCAGTGACCAGCATGCTGCTGGATGGTTGAATGAGCCATTCACCTTTCTTGTCACCCTTTCACACCTGCTTTAATCCCAGAAGTGGAGACTGTGTGTGCTGGGCACTCAGATTCTAAAGTCAGCCCCTAGTGCCCCAGGAATATGGGTATGGCAAAGGCCTCACACCTTTCTCCACACCACTGCCATAGCATCCCTCCCTTCTTTCCTTTGTCCATTCACCCATCCCTCATCACGTCAGCCCCAATCAGCAACCCTGGGAGTGCTCCTTACCTAGAAGGTGAAATCACTTCTGTCTGCCTCTGTGACTTGCCTCGCGTGGCCTGAGCCCAGTCACCTCTGCCACAATAGCCCCATAGCTCCTGACTGGACTCCTTGCCTCCAACACTCTCTCCACCATGCTCCTACCCAGAAGGGGCCATAGAAAACATTCTAGAAGTTCTGACCACATCTGTCCTGTAATACTTTCTTAAGTGGCTCTCACAGCCCTTCAAAGGACATGCAGGGCCACAGATTTGGGCTATCTGGCCCCTCTGCAGGTCTCCCAACCACTCTCCCAGAGTCTCCTACAGGCTGAACTCATAGCCCCACCAACATGCAGGGACCTTTTCCATCCCTGGGTCACCTGCTCTTCCTTCTGCCCAGAAAGCCATGTTCCCTTGCTCCACCTCATGAAGTCTACCTTTCCCATCTCAGCTTCCTCCACTCACAAACTTCCACCCACCTCTGGCCCCACATCCCACACCCCTAGAGGGTGAGGGACCCGTCTCCTCCGTATTTCCATAATTCTTTGCATTTGCCTCCAATGCCATCGTATTGCAGAGTATTGAATTTTTTTTTTTTTTTTTTTTGTCTATTGTCTTTGGGGCTGCAGCTGTGTTGACCACCATAACCCCAGCTCCTTCCAGGGTCTGGCACCAGAAAAATCATCATCAGTGCTATAGACAGCAAGACTGCAACAGTGTTAAGCAGGAGCCACACTCAATAGCATCCCTGCCACTTACTAGCTGTGAAATTTGGAATGAGCAATTTAATTTATCCACACCTCTGTTTACTCACATATAAAACAGAGCTGAAAAGACAGCTAGTTTTGTTTTGTAGTGAAGATTAATGGGTGAATGTATGTCAAGTGCTTTAAATATCGCAGAGATCTCAGTAAATGTAAGCTTGCATTGCGAAGACCTGCCTTGCTTCCTCCACTTGAAATTTCAGTCCGCCCACCCCCTTACCTAGTGACCAGACTCGTACTCATCCTCACTGTCCCCTTTATGACCCATCAACGGCTTTCCCAGATTGGCTCTCTTTGTCCCTAGCACAGGTGACCTGAGTCCCCCTTATGAGGAAGCTGCACGTGGACACACCATGATCCCTCACAGCCCTGCAGTGTCCAGGACCTCGGCTTGTCCTCTCTTTCCCCTTGGGGTACCCCCTGGGAGTCTAGGCTTGACTCACAGTTGCGTCTGCAGACGACTCCCTTTACTCAGATGCTCACGAGAGACTCGGCCATCAGGGGTGCAGCTGGGCTGGGGCAGAGCACAAGGGGGCATCACATCACTTTGCCACAGCGGTATCTGTGTCTCCATCTATGGCTTGGAAGCTGGACGGGGAACTGGGAAGAACTTTGAGACCATGTAGTGCTCAACAACACCCAGAGAGTAACAACACTCCACAGAGGCAAGAAACCACCACCAGCTCCGAACGTCCCAGACGGTCTTGGCAGGAAAAGGCACTAAGAAGGGGATACTGTCTGACTCCTAGAACCTCCCAGGCATTCAGAACTCCAGGGAGCAGGATCACATTCCAGCTGGCTGGCCCCCTGCTAAAGCAAGCTGAGTGTTGTGCCCAGGGGACAGAGCCGCAGCCCAGCTATTCGCCTCCACGCTCTGCCGAAGGACAGCAAACCCAGTAGTGGCGGCTTCCTGTAACCTCGGCCCACAGTCTGCTTGTCTGAGTCACTGCCTGGTGGCCCCGGGCCCTGCCTGTCACCACATCCACTCACCCGTCCCTGGAGAATCTGCCCTGATAACTAGGCCTGCTCTGTTGATTACCAGCAGCATGTTATGGACTGAATGGTGCTTCCCCCCAAATTCACATGTTGAAGTCCTTCACCCCAGAACGTTAGACTGTGGCTGCATTTGGAGACGGGGTCTTTAAAGAGGAGATTAAGGGAAAAGGAGATCCTTATGGTGGTTGTTGATCTGATATGACTGGTGTCCTTACAAGAAGAGGAGATTGGGGCACAGACGTGCCCAGAGGGAATGTGATGTGAAGACAAGGAGAAGCAGGCCATTTACAGGCCTGGGAGACAGACCTCAAAGAAACCAGCCCTGCTCACACCCTGTTCTCAGACTTCCGGCTCCACACATGTGAGAAAATCACTTTCCGTTCCTTAGGCCACCCAGGCTGTGGTGCTTCTTAATGGCAGCCCAGCACACTCCGTGATCCCTGTGAGCCTCCCCTCCCTCAGCTGTGAAGTGGGCGTTCTACTGTCTAGAGTCATAAGGTCAGGATAGAGCAAGCCTTGACCTTAAAAGTGTCTGGACCATGTCGTTTCTAACTGCCACACAGGACTCTCTGGCTTGCATTGTCAAGGGTTTAGCTCCCCATGTCCTGGAGGTGGAAGGAAGTTTGCCCCCAGCTCCTCATCACTGCAAGCAGAACCTGAATGAGTGTTTCCCCCTAGATCCCACGGATGGTCCCCAGGGAAATGTCTCAAGGCATGATCACAGGGCAGTTGCCTGAGTGTGTCTCATTACTAAGCGGTGTTCAATGGCTCTACAGAATGGCTGCCCCAACCTGTCCTGGGAGGGGTGCATGGCCATGCAGACTTCATCTTCCCTGCATCGTCTTCAGGAAGCAGGGGCAGTGTGTGGTTGTGCTTTCGGGCGGCAATGACTCCCAGCCTGGTCCCAAGCATCCAGCAGCTGACAGACAAGACCACCATGGCAGACACCTCCATTCCCAGCTGGAGCCTGGGAGAACTGAGCCTGTAGCAGGATGCCGTGTGTCTAGAATGTTTTTCTCTCAATAGCCAGGATGTGTGAACCAATAGGGGTGTGTCTGTGTGTGTGTGTGTGTGTGTGTTTCTATTGTGGTTCTGAAAGAAATTCTTATCTTTGATAGTCAAAGGGTTGAGATTTCTGAAAGCCAAACCCAGCACGAAATCCTGGGGTGGCTGAGTGATAATGCAAATTGTATCCACAACCTTGCAAGGAAGGAGGCATAGAGAGAGGGTACCCTCAATACTGAGATGAGGACTGATGAACATTTTCAATGAATCTGAGGACCACAGATGCTAATTCTGTAAACTTCCTCTTCCAGGTGGAACAACCCTCCCTCCCCATCTAAGAAGATCGTCTTCCCCTATGTGTAGAACCCGCTAGGGAATGTTCTGCATGTCAGGAAGGGCTGGTCCTCCTCAGGACCCTCTTCCACCGCCTCTCCCTGCCCCCAGATTGGCAGCTGTATGCAACTTCCAACAGCACTGGGGGCTAAAGTCCGAAACCTACAAAGTTTTGCTAGTTTATATCGACAGGCACTTGAGTCATTTATATGATTTATAAGGTTGATATGATTTGTAAGGTTGTTGGATAAGGGTGAAAGAAACAGGATATTGAATCAAGTCTTATTTATTGACACAAGCTCGTGATCCAGAAACCCGGGTTCCAGCACGGCAGCTCAAATGGCTGGGAGTGGTTCTAGTGGTCAGTTTGGTGGAGACACCGAAACCTGGACCCAAAGATGACCCATATGAATGAAGCTGACATACCAGAACTTTTTTGGTGTTCCATGATGGACTTAGGGAAACTGGATTACTCGGATGGCTATTTTTTTATACATCTGCTCACTTGCCCCGAGTTGTACCCCCAGGAGGGTCCCAGAGATGCCCATGTCTCCAAGCCCTTGGAATTGGTGGTGGGAAGGGCCCTGATGTGGACATCTTCAGCAAGCCACTGCTGACAGCAGAAGCTGCTCCAGCCAATGAGATTTCTGAGTTCAGCGAGGATGATGAAGATCCAGAGGGGAAACTGTCAGAGACCAGGTGGACACGACTGTCATAACAGACAGCAGTGTCAAAATCGAAACCTGGCGAACTTAGCAGGTATGAATCTCCAACTCCCTCCACCTCCTTCCTCCCAAATCTGCACAGCCCTTTCCCGGACTCCTGTGTGTAAGCTCTAATACCTGAAATTTTCATTAAAAAAAAAAAAAAAATCCCATGTGCAATCAATGGAACCCATTATTTCCAGCCTGGCCTGAGCTGAGGGAAGCGGAAAGTGTGTGGTGTGAGATGAGGCTGGACAGTAGTCAGGGCCCGTCCTGGGCACAAGGTGAAGGACATCAGTCTTTCACATCTAGAAAACCCCACTTTCTACTCAGGCCCTTGATAATCTCCCTTCCCCGTGAACAAACGCAGCCTGTACAGCAGAGATGGGCACTAGGATACAGAGTTATGGAAACTCAAGGCTGCAGGCAGGAGCCTTCCTGGATGGGGATGAATGGGGAACTGGCCTGCCCACCACCACCACTCCAGGAAATGTCGAGCTGGGTTGATTCTGAAAGCCCCAGTTCTCCTGAGGGCCAGCCAGGGCACCCCTCCCCACCGCCTGAGTTCCAGAAAGACCACTGCTCTGCACCCATGGGTCCAGCTCCAACCATCAGAGAGGCCCCCAGCACTTCTCAGGATGGTCATTCTCCCGAGGGGACACTGTCCCTGGTGAGCCCAGGTCACAGGCCCTGTGGATGGCTATGGCAGTGGTGAGAAGACAGATTGCACCTTGTCTGGAAGGTGGAGATGACAGGATTTACCGAGAGAGAAGAAAGAGTGAGAGGACAAGAACTATGCTTTTGGAGCCCCTGTTACGTCCCAGGAATCATTCCGTTTTCCTAAGTGTCACTGTGCTGGGTTGAGAGGGGACTCCCAAGAAGCCATGTCCACGTCCTAACCTCCAGAGCCTAGGGATGTGACCCTATTTGGGAAAGGGGTCTTTACAAATGGAAATAAACTAGAGATCTTGAGATGAGATCAGCCTGGACCCTCTGGGTGAGCCCTGAATCCAATGACATGTGTCTCTACAAGACACACAGAGGACAGATCCACAGACAGAGGACAAACCAGGCAAGTGTCGAGGCACACATGGAGGTTATACAGCCAGAAGTCATGGGGCGCCTGGGGCCTCCAGAAGCCAGAAGAAGGTGCAGAAGGATTCTCTGCTAAAAACTCCAGGGAGACTACAGGCTGGCCAACTCCTTGGTTTCTGGTTTCTGACCTCTGGAACTCTGAGAGGAAAAGTGTCTGCAGATCTCAGCCACCCAGGCTATGGTCATTTTGGGAGTAACCCTAGCACGATAACACAATGATTATATGCCAGCCTCACAACTCCAACACAACACATCATCAGCCCATTTTATGGATGAGAAATAAGAGGCTAAGAGAATGTAGACAGCTCTTCCAAGACAAAATGCTGCAGGAGTTGAATCCAATTCAGGCCCGTTTGCACCCAGGGCCCATGCTTGCTTACTCTGCCCTGTGTCTCAACGCAGGCTCCAGGGAAACCTTCCCACAGACTTACCAGGAAGTGTTTGTTTAAAAGCAAATTTGCAGCCTTTCCCAGACACACTGACTCAGAACCTCTGGGTCGCAGTCCTGGGAAGCTGTACATTTTAAAAGTGAATTCCATGTCCAATGACTTTTGAGGATGTCCTGCCTCACTGGGCTACATCTGAGGCTGGCCAAACACCCAGGAGCTCAAGATAGAAGACAGACAGGCCCATCACTGGCCCAACCTAGCCTCCTGCATGGCACAAAGGCTGGGGTGTCTCTGGCAGGCTTTGAACCTGCTGCTCTGAGTTCCCCTTCACGGGGGTTTTGAAAAGCCTCACTGTCAAGGGCAAGGGTGACATTAAGCTCTTTTCTGCAACCAGACAGCTCACTGCTTCCAAGCCTGGAACCTGCGCCCTTCCTGCTGACTTCTGCCACACCCAGCACAGACCCCACCATTCAGTGAGCCCCAGCTTTCCCCACCAAGCCTGCCCAGGGCTCCAGACCATTCTCCTTTCCTCCTCGACCATGCATGAGCCTTGGAGCTTTGCACACCCCTCACTCACAGAGGCATAAATGTGGGTAAGGGTCCCAACATTCTGGGGTCCAAGCCCCAGCTCCAACCTCCTCATGACTTTGACCCCTTTACTCCTCTCTGTGAACCTGTTTCTGCTTCTGTTAAATGGGGATGATGTTTGCATCCAGTGGCTCTGAGATAACAGTAAAACATGGGGAGATTTAAACAATAGTGTGAAACAGCTACCCACCTAGGAGAATGGCCCAAATCCAGAACACTGACAATCCCAAGTGCAGGCAAAGATATGGGGCAACAGGAGATCTCATTCACTGATGGTGGGCATGCAAAATGGAGCCGCCACTTTGGAAGACAATTTGGGGGCATCTTACAAAAAGAAACATACTCTTACGGTAGATCCAACCATTGTGTCCCTTGGTGTTTCCCCGAAGGAGCTGAGAACTTAATGTCCACACAAAAACCTGCACACAGATGTTTAATCCAACTAGATTCATCGCTGCCAGACTTGGAAAGAGCCCAGCTGTCCTGCAGGAGGTACATGGAGAAACGTATGGTATATACAGAAAACGGAATATTATTCCACGCTAATGAGACACGAGCTCTCAAGGCATAAAGAGACCTGGAGGAATCTTCAAAACATATCAGCACATGGGAGACACCAATCTGAAAAGGCTAGATGGCTAGATGCTGCCTGATTCTGATTATGTAACCCCCTGAAAAAGGCAAAACTATACATACAGGAAAAAGATCAGCGGTAGCCACATGTTGGTGTGAAGGGAGGTGAGCGGATGGAGCACAGAAGATTTTTAGGGCCGTGAAAATACTCGAGGGTATGTTAATGGATGCATGTCATTGTGCGTCTTGTCCACACCCGTAGCACACGCAACATCAAGAATGAGCCCTAACGTGCCTGTGGACTTGGGGTGATGATCACGAGTCAGTGTCGGTTCATCCCTGGTAGAAAATGGGCATGGTGGTGGAGGACAGTGATAGTGGGGAGGTTGTGTCTGTGTACGGGCAGTGGGCACACGGGAAATCTCTATACCTTTCTCTCAACTTTATTTTAAACCTAAAACTAAGAAACTAAAGTCTTAAAAAAAGAAAAAAACACACACACACACAGAGGGCTTGGGTGAGTTTCCAACACAGAGCAGTAACGCATGTCACCAGCTCTCACAGGGATCCCAGACACAGAGCATCACCCATTTTCTTTGATTTAAGACTCACTAAAATCCCAGGCAGTAGATAGCATTGTCCTTTTGGAAGAGGGTGAAGAAGGTTTCTTTTTATTTAATTTTTAATTTTTAATTTTTTAAATTTCTTTTCAGTGAACCGGAATTCATTTTTTATGCACCACACCCAGTGCTCCATGCAATACGTACCCTCCATAATACCCACCACCAGGCTGGCCCAACCCCCCACCCCCCAGCCCCTTCAAAACCCTCAGATTGTTTTTCAGAGTCCATAGTCTCTCATGGTTCATCGCCCCTTCCAAATTCCCTCAACTCCCTTCTCCTCTCCATCTCCCCATGTCCTCCGTGTTATTCCTTATGCTCCACAAGTAAGTGAAACCATATGATAATTGACTCTCTCTGCTTGATTTCACTCAGCATAGTCTCTTCCAGTCCCATCCATGTTGCTACAAAAGTTGGGTATTCATCCTTTCTGATGGAGGCATAATACTCCATAGTGTATATGGACCACATCTTCCTTATCCATTCGTCCGTTGAAGGGCATCTTGGTTCTTTCCACAGTTTGGCGACTGTGTTTCTTTTTATAATGACCATCTCTAGAGTCACTGTTGCAAGCAAGGCACGGGGTCAGCTCAGAGGGGCAGAAATGGAAAGGTGTGGTGTGGTCTTCGGAGAGTGTCCCTGCTCCCACCCACAGCAGCTGCCTCCCAGCCAGCTGGGAATCCCAGGTGGGAGATGGCGCAGATGCTCCAGGACAAGGGCTCCCAGAGACCTTGTGGGTCCGGGCAGGAAGGGGTCTTGGGGTGGACAAGTTCAGGGCACATTTGCATTTGCATCCAAGGGGTTTCAGGCAAAGGACCTTGCCACCCCTTTAGGAGAAAGCCCCGAAATGCCACCAGGGATTCAAGAAGCAGTCAGCCTAGGTGGCTGCCAGGGCAGGCTGTCCCCGTCCCACTGTTTCCATTGTCTTTCCTCGTCTATACCTGAGCCCTGCACCCGGCCCCCCACTCATTTTCATCAAAGAGCCCAGCAGATACTCACGCACCGCTGGGAGGACTATGGGATTTTACTGGAGGAGGTAGGGACAGAGAAGAACTGGAGATATGAGGTCCCAGCCTGCACCCATGCTGGGGACAGTAGACTCACGGTGAGCTAGGGGTGACCCGGGCAGGGACACAGGCAGAGTCTCTGTGATGCAGAGCAAAATATATACTAACCATAACCACGTACTCCGCATCTACCACGGACTGAGCACTAATTTAGTCTCCATCTTGGCCTAGGAATAGATATGATTGTTACCCCCATTTTAGAGACAGGAAAACTGAGGCTCAGAGACTAGAATTGGCTTCCCCAAGATCTGCCACCTGATGACATAACAAAGGGAGAGCTTGCTGTAGACCTGGCTCACCCCAATGTCCTTGCTTTTCCCCTCTACCTTCCCAGCTGAAACATGAGGAGTCCTGGGGATCCACACCTCAGGCCAAGGCTGACTCTAGAGGTGTTCTCCTGCCCAGTTCTGTCGTCCTTCTAGAACCAAGGAGTAAGCAGGGGAGCCGTCCAGGGGCTGCCTGTGACTCCTGGAGCAGACCTCACTGTTCTGGCTGAGCACAAGGGAGGTTTACCTTGACCCCTTGGGATCTAGGCAGTCCTGGAGCCAAGGGTCACTCCTTCCAGGGTTCTTCCATTCTTGCTTGGGGCCCAAGAGGAGAGTGGAGCCCCCCTGGGCACCGAGCAAGCACGGCAGGGAGGCCCCACAGACCCACTTCCGCCTCTGCAGCAGCCAGGTTGGGTCAGGACAGCTGGCCTCGGTCTCCCAGGCAGGGGTGTGTTGTGTGGGTCTGAGGAGCCCCAGGAACTGGCATTGTGTGGCCTACACAATGTGGACTCTGTGCTCATTCATGGGACAAACACATGACAAATGGGCTGTGAGCAGATCTGGGGCTTCCTGGATGTCTGGTGCTGAGCGTCTGGAATCTTCTGTGCATCTGGTTCTGGTCAAAGCGTCCTTACTGTTTGGCCTCGGAATCCTCTCCGATGGCCTCTGTTCTTGAACCTTCTCCTCCAGCCCCTCTTTGGAATGTATTTACAGCTCTGGGAGATCTGCTGGAGGAGGCCCCTCGAAGCTGTGCTCGGGCTGAGAGAGAACATGCAAACAGCTAGAGACAGGGATGCTGGGAGAGGCGGAAGCAGAGGCTTCTGGTAATGGGGCTCCAGCCAAAGCCTGCCCCAAGCAGCCTCCCCTGTCCTCCGCCACACACGTCTGCAGTGCTGCTGTGTGTCAGGCCTGGGTGCAGGTCACAGAGCTGACCTTGTCCAGACCCTGCTCTGTGCTCCCAGCAGAGGCCGAGTGAGAGCATTCATTAAGATGAGGGGTGCTATGGAGCCCTGATGATGTGCTCAGCTTGTGGAACACACGCTCACACAGCCCTGACTCCAGGCCAGAGATCAGCACCTCCCTCATCCCCATGTTACAGGCAGAGATCAGCAGGCCAACCAGAGAAATCACACACAGCAGGTAAACAGCAGGAGGCAGGATCCCACCCAGGCCTGTGCATTAGCTACACAGGAACGGCAACAGCTACAACAACAGTGACATCTAACTGTGAGGCCCAGGTCACACAGAAACCCTCCACTGGGCCTGCTGGGCGGGAGCTGGAGGTCACGTGATGGCCCCTCACGGGGTTGATGGGATGAAGCAGAACCTAAAGATTGCATCCTGGGTAAACTGAGGAGCGGCAGAAACCACATGCCAGGAAGGAGTGGAGGGATCAGAAGGCCACAGAAGTGAGTGGGAAATAGGAACTGGAAGTTTCCAGGAAGCCGCGTCCCACCCTTCTGCAGGAGGAGCTCTCAAGTGCCCCCCACACATAGCCCAGGCTCTGCCCTTGACTCTGCGCTGTGACTTGCTGACCCTTCAGCTCTCTGTGCCTTAACTTCCCCAAATATAAAGAGAGATGAAATCAGCACCTCCCTCCCTATAAAATGCTCAGAGCAGAACTTAGCACATAGTTCATGCTTCATACGTGACTATTAAATCAAAACCCTCACTAAGTATTTTACAAAGATACATAGGGACAGCATGAGTTCAAGGACACAGGTCCTTGCTGTTGGAGGTGGGGGGTGGGGAGAGGCATGGAGACAGGGGACATTGGGAGTGAGGAGACAATGTTACGTGTGGATGGGGCCCTGTGTAACCCTCCCTCCTTCCCTCCTTCCCTCCTTCCCTCCTTCCCTCCTTCCCTCCTTCCCTCCTTCCCTCCTTCCCTCCTTCCTTCCTTCCTTCCCACTTCCCTTTCCTTCCTTCTTTCTTTCTTTCTTTCTTTCTTTCTTTCTTTCTTTCTTTCTTTCTTTCTTTCTTCTTTTTTTCTTTCTTTCTTTCTTTCTTTCTTTCTTTCTTTCTTTCTTTTTTTTCTTTCTTTCTTTCTTTCCTTCCTTCCTTCCTTCCTTCCTTCCTTCTTTCCTTCCTTCCCACCCTCCTTCATTCCCTCCTTCTCCTCTTCTCTGCTTCCTTCCTTCCTTTCCTCCCTTCTTTCCTCCCCCCTTCCTTCCCTCTCTCTCTTCTTCCCTCCTTCCTTCTTTCCTCCCTTCCCTCCTTCCCTCCCTCCCTCCCTCCCACCCACCTTCCTTCCCACACACGTTCCCGTTCCCTAATTCCTTCCCACCTGCCCTCCCCCTTCTCTCCTTCCTTCCCTCATCGTCCACACGTCCACCCAGCACCTCTTCACGTGCTCCGCTCATGCACCTGGCTGCTCACTCACTGTGTGTCTTAGACCCACACTCTGCCAGGTTCTGTGTGTCTGCTGAGATACAGCACAGAGAGAAAGATGTGGGGCTGATCTCACCCTCAGACCTCACCGTCTATGAGACCCACCAGGACCTGTGTTGGCAGAGTGGTCAGGGAAAGGAGATGTGGATGCAGAAAACAAAGATGTGGAGCCCAGGCTGGGAAGGCCTGGGAACTGGAACATTCCAGACAGCAGACTCATCTTCGCATGCATTCCTCCATCTGTCAATCCGTCTGTCCATCTAACTGCATTCATTCATTCCTGCATTGACTCATTTGTTTGTTCCACGCGTGGTCTGCTTGACGAAAGCCTTGTTTGGAAGCTGCTCAGGTCTGAGTTCCGATCACAATTCCGCTGCCACGTGGTACTTGATCTTCCCAGGCCTCAGTTTCCTCATCTGTAGGACGGGGCTGTGCCAAAACAGGAACTAAGAGGAGGACCCGGTGGGACAGCGAGCATTTCTGGAATGTGGTGAATGTCCCATAAATGGCAGCTAGAGTCCCAGTCACCACCAGCCAGTAGCTTACAGTTTGTTCAGCTCGAGGGAGGGGAGTGCCTGGCCCTGGACCCCCACCCGCCAAGGCAGACCCCAGCCACACACCCAGGCTGCTCCATGAGCTCATTCAAGAAGCTGGACCCCTGAAACAGGATGTGCATAGGGCTATCCAGTCATACTGGTCCATTCTGACGCCGCCCTTCACAAATGCCGAGACACACCTCCCTGTCTCGGGCAGGCCTCCTGATGACCCCGTAGGCACTAACACCATCTTATTTCTTTATGCAAAGGCAACTGAAGTACAGAGAGACCGTTGGTTGTCCAAGGCCCTCCAGTAAGTGGCACCGCTCTGCCTGAGTCACAATGTCACCTTTCTCAAGGTGTCATTGGTGCTGAAGGATGGCGGCTTCCAGCAGGACCAGCTGGCCATCTGAGGCTTCCCCCGCAGGGGCAAGTGGTCAGCACTGTGCCATGCTTTGCAGTATCTGTTCCGACTGCCCGTCGCCATCAGATTTCCCAAAACAACCCGGCATTCTCTGGGTTCTGCATGGCTCCTGGCAGAGAATATCCAGAGCCTTTGGCAGGTCAAGCTCACTTGCTTGGAAATATCGGGTCCTGACTCGGCCTTGTCAGAATTCAGAGTCTTGGGTTCTTGCCCCAGGCCTGCCACTAACTTAGTGTATGCCCAGAATCAGCCAGCATCTCTGAGTTTCCACTGTCTCCCTTATGGTCATCAGATATCTCGTAGCACGGAACCAGTCTGTACTTGGTGCTCATCAAAGGGTCACCGAACGTGGATTAGCACCTAACACCTTGCATGACTCCTTTAATGACACCTGTTGATGGTGCTTGCTTCATGGGACTTATTCTGAAGACCAGCAAGTAAGTTCATGAGAAGGAAGCAAGGATTCACATTTACTAAGCAGTGTCCGTGTACCATAACCCCCCTCCTTGGCCACTTGACATGCATGATTTTTGTAAAGCCCCATATAGCAGTTAGGAGGCATTTGGCACCAAGGAATAAGATACCTAATTTCAGCGTGCTCAGTAAGTCACTGAGTTAATTCATGTGACAGAAAGCCTGGGGGTCGCTGTTCCAGGTCTGGTTTAGGAACGCCATAAAATCCCAAAGCCGCAGCCTCTTTTCCTCTTTCTGCTCTACCGTCCTCAGCACGCTGGCTTTTCATCCTCAAGCTTGTGCCTCATGTACTCAACAGGACTGCTGCAGCTCCAGCCATCAACTCCAGCCATCAACTGCACACAAGGTAAAAACAGAATGAGTACAGAATTTTCTCCTTCTAAGGGATTCAGTCTTTTCTAGGAGCCCCCAGCAGATGTTTCTTTATGTCTTACTGGCCAGAATCAGGACAGAGGCCAAATCAATAAATGGAAGGATCACCAGAGTCACCTCTTGAGGGGTCATGTCCATGGTCACAAACCTACACCACACTGAGCAGCCATGCATGCTCCACATCCCCTTGTAGAGGCTGCAGGAAAAGAGAAGAGAAGGAGTGACTTCTCTGGGAACCACAGGGATGGGACCTTGCTGGGGTGTGAGTGGGAACAGCAAGGCGGCCAGCATGGTCAAGTGTAGCACAGGGAGAGAGGACAGAGAAGTGTGCGGGGAGGTCTCAGATGCCTCACCAGGACTGGGGATTCTGCATAAATCAGTGGGCGGGCTCAGGGAGCCTGTAGCCTGGAGAGATTGGTTCAATTGGTTCAATTGGAAAGTTGGTTCAATTTTCCAGGGTTCACTCTGATGGCTCTGGGAAGCCATAGAGGACATAGAGGATGGGCATCGGGAGGGGAGGCTGGGAGCCAGTCAGGAGGCTGTTGCTGAGATCCCCATGAGGATGAGGCGGCTGGACAAGGGTAGACAGGGTCCCAGAGGAGACCCCTCACCTGTGTGGCAATGTCCAGCAGGGACCAGGCGAGGCACCCAAAACTGACAGTGATAACAAGTGCCCAGATGTGGGGAGACAGCTGTTAGCACCAAAAGGGCCTCTTGGGCTGGTGGTAGGGAGAGGCGACACCTGTAAATTGGCCACCATGGCTTCAGTTGGTTGTGGAGGGCTGATGAGAACCCAAGCCCCAGAGCTGAGATCATTTGAAAATTCCTATCATCTCTAGATGGCTGCTCTCAAAGCCATCCTCCTTCACTTGCAGCCAGGGAGAGAAGAGTGAATGATGGCAAATGAAAACCAGAAGTAGGAGCAGTCTGAAGAAATGGGAGGGAGTTCATTTCCCTCCGCTGGGAGCGCGTTCAAAGCCCCCCGCCCGCCCAGGGTAACAGTATCCCCACCTCCACCTTGCGCCCTCCCCGATTTCCCCCTCCCCAACTTTATGAAATAGCTGGGCAGGATGACCCCAGCTCCTTCTCTGAGAATTTACTGCCCCAGTGTGAAATCATAGCCCTGTAACTTTCCCTTTAAGAGCTGTCAGAGCGGGAGAGGCTGGCCAAGCTTGGGCTGGAGGTGGGGACAGAGGGAAGAAAGGGAAAAAAAAAAAAAAAAGGGAGAGAGGCAGGAAAAGTTTTTTCAGAGGAAAATGCAGGGTTTGTCCTTAACTCTGACGTCAGATCTTGCTTTAATAAAACCCCCACAGGGCTGTGGGAAGAGGCATATCTGCTGCTCCTGATGGGCTGGGCCAGTCTCTCGACCCAGCTCCCCGGAGAGGCGGCCGGATCCCTGGAGAGGCTGCTTGGTAGATGCCTTTGCCCCTGACTTCCAGGCATGAGGTGGTTCCTGCCCTGGACGCTGGCAGCAGTGACAGCAGCAGCCGCGGGCAGCGTCCCGGCCACGGTGAGTCCTGCCGGCAGGGGCTTGCAGAGGGGACCCAGATCCCTTTCTCCAGCCAGTTCTGCTACATGGGTGGGCAGATCAAGAGGGGCTGGAAGTGTGAGGGCAAGTGAAGCCCAGGGCGGGAGGAGGGGGACTGTGTGGGGTCGGCTGATCCTGGAGGAATGGGGAGAGGAATAAGCCCTCGGTGGGGGGACCAAGCAAACAGGTGGTCCATGCCCTTCTTTCCCCCCTGAAACTCAGAGGAAAGACACTTGTTGGAGCAGGAAGTCAGGGCCCTGGACTCCAGTCCCAGCTCTGCCCAGGTTGGCTGTGTGACCTTGGGCCAGTCACTCCTCCCCACACAGCACTAACTGAAGACTTTGGCAGGAGACTTGTGAAGTCTTAGGTCTGGAACTTGAGTCTCCAAGTGCTAGGGATACTACAGAGAGAGGAGTCAGAAAACACCCAGAGAGCCTGGGAAGGCAAATGCCAGCTTTCAACACAAGTGCCTCTCTTAAGCAAACATTGCCTGGGCGTGCTTTCCATCCCCAGCTGCTGGTGTCTCGGGCTGGCACAGCCCTCTACAGCTTAGGAAGCGTGTGCCTTGGGGCCCTGAACATGACACCTGCTGCTTCAAGGGATCCCGAGGTTTCTCTCTCCCTCCTCTCTCTAGCCCAGGGCACGCCAAAGGGAAAAGGGAGGGGTCTGCACCTCCAAGAGGCCAGGGGAGCAAGACGTGTGGTGGCACACAGCCAGCCTACTCGCGTGGGGATGGGGCAGACCCAGGGTGCAAAGGAGGTGGACAGCAGGGAAGAACAGAATCCAAGACCCTACAGCCCCGGGCCAATGCCTGCTGCCTGTAGTAGTGCCCAGAGGCAGCGAGAAGCTTTCATCACCAACTCCCCATGACGGTTTCCTTGGGGATCAATGCGCTCCATTTGTGGATGGGGGAGCTGAGGCTCAGGGGTAAAGGGACTCACCCACGGGCTCAAAGACATGGGTTCTGATTCAACCAGATCTGAGGCTAAGAGCTGGCCGCTGACCGCAGCCCGGTTGCCTCTGGACCTGGGGGTGAGGTGGGGGAGAGCTTCTTCCAAGCACTGTAGTAAGATTAAGGAAGGTAGGGAGTGTACCTGTGTGATTTGTTGTGAAATCCTTTGAGCCTTGTGTCCCCGCCCAGGATGGGTGCCAAGCCACGCTACAAAAAGAGATACTAACTTCACTTTATAAAAGAAAGAAATGGAAGCTCGGGGCCAGCAAGGGACTTACCCAGGGTCTCACAATGAGTAAGTGACCAGGGCTCCAACTTAGATCTTCCCCTGCCAAATCCCACTCTTGCTTCTAGAACTTTCCTAGCTGAGGGGAAACCGAGCATTTCCTACAGACTGCAGCAACCATGAGGAGCCATAGCAGCCTTTTTGGGGGGTTGCTATGGCTGGGAGGACAAGGGGTGGATGGAGGAGAGGTGAGACTGGTAGGGTAGCAGGAGTGTGAGTGAGTAGAAGCAAAGAAGTTGATGGCAGAGCCAAGTACCCTGGAGCCCATTACTTCCCATAGCAGGTAGTGCCGGGGGAGAGAGGGGTCCAGATCCACGGGCCCAGCCATGAGGCCATGTAGCCAGGGAGCCAAGAGCCCGGACAGATCCGGACAGCAGGCTGGAGGGGAGGTTCCTGGGAGGAGATCAGGCTCCTCTCTTCTGTGTAGCCAACCCTCACCCCAGAGGACATTCTCTGGGCCCCCAGCACGCCCCACCTTCACTGCATCCAGATTAAGGCGCTCCCAGCATGAGAGCTCTCAGAGCATCCTAACGTTCCCAGCAAGGGCTGGGAGACAGATGGCGACCAGGGCTTTGCTTTCTAGCCAAACTCCATATGTAGCTGTCCTCTGCTCACTAGTATATAATAGGAATGCAAGTTCCCTTAGGGGCCCAGTGGGGTTTTAATGGAAAAATGATTATAGAGGTTCATATGGAAGACAAGGTTTGTGGGAATTGCCAAGAAAACTTGAGGAAATAGCGTTCTGAGGGGAGACTTGCCCTATTGGATAGTGAATCTATGACTGAAGGAGCAAGATGCCAACCAGGGAGAGAAACGTTGAGGAGGACAGGGCAGTGCGCTCAGAAACTCAGCCAGTCAACTTGAGAACGTGATATCTGTGGTAAAGGTGACTACAGATACGACCGGTTTTCCCATCTCTTTGTTCTCTTCTTCCTCCTACGTGGAGAGTACCCAGCCTGTGCCACGAGAACGGGGCTACCTTTAGTGGGTGATCTCCCATGCCCTGCCAGGTGCTCCAGACCTTCCTTGAATCATCCAACAGCCATGGGCATTCATCAAACACCTGAAATCCTCATCGCAAAACCCTGGAGTGGATGTGATGACCCCTCTTTGTAGATGCCCAAACTGAAAGTCAGAGAGGGTCAGTTATTGGCCCAAGGTCGCACAGCTGGTGATCAGCAGAGCTGACTCTGAACCTAGGTCCCGTGCTTTGCCATGCGGCCGGCTGCCTTCCTGGTCCAGGTACTTGAGAGAAATGAGAGGCACAGAGTTTCTGCCCCTACAGAGGGTACGGGCTAGAGACGGGTGATAGCCACCATGCGTGGAGAAGTGAGGCAGCAGGGACGGAGTCATCCAGGAGGGAGAGGCTGGGTGCAGGCTCGGCCCCTAGTTGTGCCAGCTTCAGCAGGACCCTTAACTACTCCGGGCCTCTCTGTCTTCTCTTGTTAATCGGGGCTCACGACCTCGGTCCTACCCAGCTCCCTGCTGGGGCTGAGGAATGACCACAGGACTGCGTCAGGGAAGCTGCCCAGAAGCCTGGGACTGGGTGAACAAATTACTTGCCAGGAATTCCTAGGTACACATTGGGTCTGTGATAGTGTGCGGAGGAGACCCACGCCCCTTCTCCCCTGTGAATGTACGTGGGGATGGGCACAGGTGTGCACGTGCACGTGTGTCTGAGATTTCAGCTTGTCTGAGTGTACAAATCGGCCTGGTGTGTGTGAATACATATGGATGCGCATGTGGGGTATGGGGTGCACGCTCATTTTCCGCTCCTAGGACCAACCACCGGGCACTGCGGCCCAGGATGCGGCATGTCCCTTTTAAAAATGTGAGAACAGAAGTGACACGCCTTCTTTACATCGCTTGTCCATAACTTTGGACCCGAGCCAGCATTTCAAATCTGCCCCCCACCCCGGGCCCCTGCTTGGAGCCTCTTCCTGCAGCTTCGCTGCTCTGCTCACAGTGGCAGCCCCTCCCACTCGCCGCTTGTCTGGGCTGCTGGAGTGAGTGCAGCACGGGCAGGCATTTCCCACCTGGCACGGGGCTTGGCAGAGCCTCAGCATCTGGAATGGGGATGGGAGCAGTGCTCCTTGGAGAACCTGATCCTGGCCAGGGGCGGGGCAGTACCTCTGGCCCGTCAGCAGACTCACCACCCCCAGCATTTAGAAAAGGCCCCTGCCCCATGCCAGCAAAGCAGCCAAATGCCAGGAAGCAGCCTTTGGCTTTGTACAAGGATTTGTGCCCGGGGTTCCTCCCAGAAGCCTCAGCCATCTCTCTGGGCAGCTGGGAGGGGGCGCTCCACACATGGGTTTCTGTATGGGAGCAAGGAAAGTAAGACAGGAATGGCCCAGGCGGGGGTCCCAACAGGGGCTGGGAGCCTTGCCAACAACAGCCAGGAAAGCAAAGCAAGGAAGGAAGTTTTGAGCAAGAACCACAGAATGCTGCGAATATCTAAGAGCAAGGCTTCAGCACATGGTACATTCATTCAACACCTCTGGAGCTCCCCAGGTCTCAGAAACACTGATGATAATGAAAGCAATCACTCTGTAAATGCTCACAGTGTCCTACGCACCTGTATCTATCAGCTCACTTGAAAACCACACCCAAGAAGCAGGCAGCATCCTTCTCCCGCCACCGTCCAACGTGGCCACTCACTGTGTGAGGCCACCAAGTGCCAGAAATGTGGCTCATCCCATGTGAGATGGAGAACACGCATCAGATTTCAGACTCGGTATGAGCACAAGAACATGACATGCTCACTGTAAATTTTTCTATTGGCTCCATGTTGAAACAAGAACATTTTCAATACTTTGGGTTAAACAAATAGAATGTTAAACTTCCACTAGTTTCTTATTGGTTTTCAGTGCAGCTGCTAGAAAATATAAAATTCCATATATGGTTCATCTTGTGTTTTACTAGATACTGTTGGCCTGGGAAGACGCAATTGTGCATAGATGGATTTTAATAAGTGGAGAGAGGAAGATATAAAGTGCTCTAATCCCAGCACCTCCACCAAGCCAGTCTCTTTATCTGTGAAAAGATGTAATATTAGTACTTGTTTCCTTGGGTTACTGACAAGATTAAAGAATGAAACAGAGATAAAGCACACGAACCCCCAGCACATGCAAAGGGAGGTGGGGACATGATTCACATCCCAGCTTGAGAGGAAGCATTGGCCACCAACAAGTGCCAGGTCTGAACAAATGAGCAGAGGTTCAGAAAGACCCCAGACTCAGCAGCAGGTGGGCGAGAGGAGGGGCAGACTTACCTGTGGGCCGTATAGGGCTCAGGGCTGAGTTGGTCTCTTAAAGCTCCCAAGATTTCCCCATCCTGGCAAGCTTTCCAGTACAGTTTGAGGGAGTCAAGGAACATATTTGGATTATCATATAGGAGAGAGAAATACTAGTGGTGGCTGTGATGAGGAGGATGGAGCTGATTGATGGTGGTGCTGTGATGAAGGTGATGATGATGAAGTTGGGGATAATGATGGTGGTGGTGGTGATGGTGATGATAGTGGTAATATTGGTAGTGATGATGGTGATGATGGTAAAGATGGTGATTGATGATGGTGATGATGGTGAAGATGGTGATGATGGTGATGATGATGATGATGGTAACAGTGATGGTGTTGGTGATGATGGTGATGATGATGATGGTGATGGTGATGAATGTGATGATGGTGACGATGATGGTGATGGTGATGTTGACAGTGATGGTGTTGGTGATGATAGTGGTAATGATGGTGATGGTGGTGATGGTGATGGTGATGGTGTTGGTGGTGGTGGTGGTGGTCGTGGTGGTGATGGTGGTGGTTGGGCTAATGGTGATGATAGTGATGATGGTGGTGGTGGTGATGAAGATGGTCATGGTGGGGATGGTGATGAAGATGGAGATGATGGTGATGGTGATGGTTGTGGTGGGGTGAAGTTGGTAAAGACGACGGTGGTCTTGATGATGGTGCTGATGGTGGTGGTGCTGATGAATTATGGTGTTGGTAGTTGAGACTTGTGTCTTACAACCTTGAATCCCTTGATGCTGATAGCCCATCCACTTACTCACTCCATGGATGCTCACAGTCTTGCTGTGCACTCAGCCCCTTCCTATTTCTAGAGACATGGTGATAAATGGTCATCTCTGTCCTACTCTCAAGAATGGCTCATGTGTTGGAGATAGACTTTTATGCTAGCAGAGAGGAGCATGTTGAGGAATCCAAAAGGAAGCTCAGAGGGGTTCAGGAGAAAAACACCAATTCTGGGGCTCTGAACCTGATTTCCTGGGGAGAGACCCCAGGTACATGCACATTAACTGACACCTTGGTGATTCTTAACACACACCTGAATTCAAAAATCACCCCTGTCTCTCCGCTAGCCTTGATGTTCTGCTCATCTGCCAACTGTCTTCCTGTGCTTCTCTGTGAAAGGGGGAGGTGGAGGAGGAAGGAGAAACAGACTCGGAGAAGGAACTGTGCCTCTCAAAGCATGAATAATGGACATTCCAGGGGATGTGATATTATCTGTGCCCACCCACCCCAAGGCCATCAGCCTGGAGGGAAGTCCAGGCTTGGGACATCGACTATGGGACTGCTAAGGCCCAGTAGGGGTGGGCAAGGGGAGTGAGAGGAAATGAGAGTCTGGGGCCCAAAGAAGAGGAAGGGAGGGGTCCAGCCTTGCCCTTCTGGGAATCCTGCATTTAGCCTTGGAGGCGAGAGAAGAGGCATGTTCTATGAGCCTGCCCAGGTCAGGGTGGGTCTGGCGGGGGGGAGGGTGGAGGAATATTCTGAAAGAGCAAGGATGTGTCACTCTGTCATTGGGGCAGATGGTGGACTGGCCTGGTTGCTCGCCTTCTCAGTGCTTGTTATCTGGTTTTAAAACTGAGGAGACTGGACTTGACTCCTAAGCTTGCTTCCAGCTGGAGCCACCAGAGTCCTGGGGTCCATTCACAGATTCACTGGGTGGCCGATCATCACACCAGGAACAGAGATCATGGGCTGGGATTCTCATGTTGTTGCTGTAGGACAGGATAGTGAAAGGAGTGTCCCATGCTCTGGGGTGACCCTCCAGATATGCCTCTTCCCCTTAAGGTGTCCAAAGATGATTTCCTGTTTGCCTACATCTTGTCTTTCAACCCTCAGAGTGTATCGCTGGTCTCATAAAGCCGTAAATCACACCCCCCAGCTTAATCTCCATAGGATCCCACCCCAATCAGGCCCAGTCTCGAGGATCCCCAAGTACTCCCTACAAAAAGCAATCCCAGGCTCCCCAGGCCTACTGAGTCAGGCTGGGCAGGGATCCAGGACTCCAGAGGTTTAACACTTCCCACCACGGATGAACCTTGAGGCCTTGAAAGTTCGGGAGGCACCCTGGTGGGTAACAGTGCCCTTGGAGGACTTCAGTCCCCAGCTGCCTCCCCATCTCTGTGAGGAAGTCTCCATTTGCTCCTGCGGCCACCCTTGTCTTCAGGTCCCCCACTCCTCCCAGCTGCCAGCGGGAGAACTGTGACCTTCAGCTGGCCCTCCTTCTGGGCCCTCCAGGGGTTTCCTCTGACCTAGAAGCTCAAGTGCACACACGGACATTGGAGGGAAGAGAGTGAACTCTGCAAACAGGATGATCGAGAGTAAACCATGGAGTTTGAATTTAGAAAGGGGCTCATCTTGAGCATCTCACTTAGCTTTTTTAAGTCTCAGTGTCCTGTGACACAGGGATCTGCTCCTGAATGTCACTGTGCCAGGGGACGAGCTGGGTCGAACACAGAGCCCAGAGCAGGTGGGCGTGCCCTGAACACCGCTGTCCTCCCCACTCTGAGTCTGGCCAATCCTGCCTTCCATCCTCATCCTCTGGGACTGCCTTCATTCACCTTCTTCCCTACTTCAAGGACCATTGTCCCAAATACACAAGTGTCCTCTCTCCTGGTCATAGGCCCCTGCTGTTCCTTCTGCCTGAAATGTTTTCCCTCTCTTCTCTGTTGCTAAAATTGATACTGTTGGAACTGGCACCCTCTAGGAAGTTTCCTTTGGTTTCCTCCCAGGTGGAGCAGCCAGTGGGCACCCATGGGTCCTTGTTCTCGCCCACATAGAAGGAAACATGTCACCGTGTCGGAGCCCTCTGCTGGCCCCACCCCATGCATGAGCCATCCTCCCTCATGCCCCTACCTCCAGCAAGGATACACACCTGTGACCTTGGCACATGCTGTGCCCCACCCCCTGGCCTTGAGCACACTTTCCTCTTCTGGACCCGACACTTCCTGATGGATAACAGTGTGGCTGAATATTAGAAGTGGCCAATACATACTCTTGGTTGGTCGGTTGAATGAATGAATGAATGAATAAATAAATAAATAAAGCCAGAAAGGCTGGGCAGGATGGGTATAGAGGGGAAGGGAGGGACGGAAGCTATGACACTGACCTTTATGGTAGAGGCTTTGCGCTGGGAAGGGGACAGGGAATCTGACAAGACTGGGCCTGAATGCTAAGAGGGCTGAACGGGGAGCAGGTACTTATGGACTGACTTCCTGAGCTCAGAACAAGGAATCCAAAGGCGTGGTCCTCGTCAGGCTCTGATTTAGTCTCTGAGCCCCCGTTTCTCCATCTGAAATGCAGACAAGAAACCTGGGCTGCCTATGCTGTATGGCGTGCTGGCTGGGGGAAGGCGGCGGCACACAGCCCGGGGCGAGAACCAGCTCTGCCATTTCTCAGCGCAGCATCAGCTTTTCATTCATAAAATGGACTTTAAAAGCCCGGCTGATGTCTGTCCTCCCAGCCTGCATTGGACCCGATCCAGGATGGGGGAAAGGAGCTGAGATCAGGCTCTGGATGCTGGAGGGAGGAACTACCTTTATCAGAGGCCCAGTTCGGCCAACCAAGAGTGCTGGAAGGTGCCAGAAGATTGCCTCACCCCAGCCTGCCCTGCGGGGGAGCAAAGGGTGGTCCAAGGCCACAAGTCTCAGCCTGGGGGCTGGAGCCCAGGGCCTCCCACCTCCAGGTATGGGCTTAAGAGCTAAAGAACTTTCTCTTGGCTCCATTGGGCAGCTGCTCCCTCTTCCCCTATATGAAGAACAGGCCTAACCTCAGCTGATGGCAATTTTTTCCACCCTCGTCGCTATCGGCTATTGCTCCCGGACTAGCCCTGTCCCTGGTCACCCCATGGCCACTGCCATTTCTAGACCTAGGACAGAGAATCCCCCCAGTTCCTTTTGGTGAATTGCAGGAACTGGACATTGGGCAAGAGAAGGGTCGCTTAGAGGTCACTGGAGGATTATGAGATCCAGAGTCTGAAGACCAGAGAGTGTAATTTTCCTGCTGTGTGCTAACGTCTGTGGACCTCGGTTTCCCCATCTGTCAAATTGAGACCATGAGGGCTGACCTCACAGGGCTGTTTTGATCATCATCTGGCACAGTGGGTTGGCTAAGTCATGAAAGACTATTTCCTCCAGGGATGCACATATCCCAGGCGTGGCTCTTAAGGTCCTCTGACCATGGCCCCGGCCTACCTTCTCCGTGTCCCTGAACCCTAAGCCCCAACCTTGACCACAGGTCATTCCTGTGCCACACTGCATCACTGCTACCAGCACACCCTGCTCCTGCTGTTTCTCTCTCTGCCCTTCTGGTCAATTCTCAGTCATCCTTCAGGACACAGTGCACAGGACACCTCCTCGAAGAAGCACTCCCTGTTCCTATGCCCCCACCCCTTAACTTCTTATCATGCTCTCAAAGCCCTTATTTAGACTCTGCTGAGACAGCACATGGTGTGGCCATTGGAGTTAAAATCCCACCCCTGCCATTTGTGGGTGGCCTTGGGTAGATTATCTGACCTTTCTGGGGCTCGGTTTACGCATCTGTACATTGGGAAAGATGGTTGCAAAAGCCACACGCCTCTTGGGGTTGTCATGAGTTATACAGAATGAAAACGATTAGGAGGCACAAAAGGCAACATGCAGAACCCCATATAGGCCTGGCATCGACCTTGATTCAGAGAAACCATCCCATTAAGAAAAAAAAGAAATCTTGGAGACACATCCACGAAATTTGAATAAGGACTAAGGTCTAGGTACTAACCAGAGAAAATCATGACACTGTAACTGATTTTATTGGTGTGACCATTGTATGGGGGTTACATTTTTAAAAAATTTCTCGTACTTTCGTGCACCCTCAAGAATCTCAGGTAAAATCACGCGGTGTCTGGGATTTGCTCTGAAATCCTCAGGGAAGGAACGCATGTGAGTAGCCGGGAGTAACAGATCAAGAAAGATCCACACAGCGTTGATAATCGCTGAAGCTGGTGAAAGGTACGAGAGGTTGGATTATTCTCCCGACTTTGGTGAATATCCACACCTATCTCTCACAAAGAATGACGAGCAAACACTGCCTATAAAAGATCGAACAGTAAATAGTCTAGGCTTTGTGAGCTAGAAGGTCTCTGCGGAATATTCTTCTTTGTTTTGGTTGTTTTTCACAAATTTTTTTGAAAATGGGAAATCCATCCTCCCCCTTACAAAATGCAGTGGGCCAGATGTGGTGGATGGGCTGCAATTTCCAATCCTTGTTCTGGACGCAGTCACCCCTTTTAGAGTCCTGTCTCCTCAGAAGGCGGGGTGCTCCTTGAAGCTTCGTACTGGGAACCTAGGAGATGCTTCATGTGCTTGGTGAATGAATGAATGAACAAACGAATGAACGGACACACAGGGCTTGTTATTTGGAAAGAAGGCTGGCTTCCTGAGCCTTCAGCCCTGTCCTATAAAGTCGAGTCCCCCACCCCTTCCAGAAGCTCACAAGACGGCATGTTTATAAAACCAATTAGCAGAAAAATCCCCCAAACTCTTCCACACCCTGTGACCTGCAGCCTGGCCGATACTGAGTCATCTGCGGGACGTTCAGTTTCTGCGTGGGAGCCAGAGCCAGGCATGGAAGGGTCCGGGCAGTGCTGGGTCCTCCCCTCACTCAGGCATGGTGGCATTAGGGGTGGGGAACTAAGATCTTTCTGAGACAGTGCCCACCTGAAGCCAGCCCCACCAGGACCACAGCTTACAGGCTCCTAGGGGTGCTCTCCTACAAGGAGCTCAGGAAATAGGGGTCCACCGGCTTACAGTGTGACTGTTCCTGTCCCTCGTACTAGACATGAGAACAAAGTGGTAGAGAAGGCAGGTGGGCTCTGGGGGTCCCCACAGCTCTGCGCCTAGGCCAGAGAAGGTCACAGTCTTCCGCTGCTCCCAGGGCCCTCTTTTCTGTAAAGAGGTGAACAGAAACTGCTTCCAGGCAGGGCAGCCCTTCCCTGAGGCCCCCAGATCACAGCTGGGATCTGCTTAGACCATTTCTGTCTAAACGCTGCCCCCTTGTGGAGCACGTCGTTGCGGCCTCCCAAAAGCAGAGAAGCCAGGCTCCAGGACCATCCCCTCCGGGAACTGAGCACTCCCCTCATCCCCCAGCCAGGCACATTCCTGGGCACTGAGGAGGCAGGAAAGACAGCCCTGCCTCGAAAACCCTCTGGTGAGAGGTTCCCATCTCCTCTCCTGGGGTCCTTGTCAACTTGGGCTCGACCCCATTAACATCCTCACCGCCCGGTGGGGGTAGTCTTGATGCTGTGCCCTTTCCTCTCCCACGAGTGCTCCTGTCCCCGATGAGCTACACACACACACACTCAGAAGACGATGGTGTCCATCTCTGTCATCAAGCAGAACATTTCAGTCCCCTGGGCGCCCCACCCCATCCCGGCCGGCTTCCTACTTTCCGCTCCCTTGCCTGCTGCCATGCGTTCTTGGAGAATGGATAATGCAAGTCAAACTGTAGATTCACTTGTTCTCCGGTCCATTTTCAGAGGCTAGAAAATACCATAACATCCACAGTTACTGCTCATGGTTAAACAGCATCTCCAAGCTCCATTTGTAGCATTTCCTACAGGGGCTCTAAATTTTTTGCCCCCAATTTTCATTTGCTTAAGTTTGTCTAGTAAGTTCCATCGAAGGGATCAACTCCTTTCTTTAACCCCGCCTCATGATCGCCCTGCCTGTCCAGAGGGGCAAGTGTCTGATACTGTCTTAATCCATCAGACATCTGTAACAAAACACCACAGACCGGGGGACTGAACCACAGAAATGTGTTCTCACAATTCCATAGCCTGGAAGGCCAAGTTCAAGGTGCCCATGTAGCCATGTTCTGATGAGGACCCTGTTCCTGGGCCATAGCTGGTGTCTTGTCACTCTGTCCTCATGCAGAGGAAGGGGCGGGGGGTTCTCTGAGGTCTCCTTCAGGAGGGCACTAATCTCACCACCAAGGGCTAGACCTCATGGACCTGTAGGGCGTGTGCAGGTACAGAGAGGAAAGCAGCCCGGAGCCCCCACACCTTCGAGTGCTACACACTCAAAGACAGGGTTCCCATTCCCATGAGACTCCCCAGAGGTGCAGGCCAGAATGCGGTCTCTGCCCGGCCTCCAGGAACCGAGGCTGAGTATTCGATGTGGGGGTCAGGGTCTGGATTCTAACAGGGTCCGTAGGTCACAGCTGTTCTCCCCCTCTGCTGGGCTCAGAACCGCCTGGAAAAGTGCCTGTGCCCCCGCCCCTGCCCGAAGCATTTAAGTTGGGCTATCTGGGGACAGTGGCCCCGCTTCAGAGTTTATTAAAACCTCCACATTGTTCTGAGGCTCGGCAAAGTTTGGGAGCCACCGTGGGAAGTGATTCTACTTGTAATGTTGGCCCTGGCTGGCGGGAGGGGTGGCTGGGTCAGGGCAGAGCTGGGGAGGCTGAGCAGGTGGAACCTACCAGAAGCAGGCTGTGACCAAGGGAGCACTGAGCACGCACCTGGGGGAAGCAAAGCAAAGATTATTTTGTTTTCCCCTCTTGGCTTCTGATGTTAGAAAATCTGATGTAGGCCCCATAAGGTAGTGACTTTGCAAGGATCAGTTTCCCCACCTGCAGAATGGGCACAGCCACGCTGGCTCGGGGAGCTCAGGGTGGGTGGAAGGATAGCAGCAGGGAAGGCATGGCAGGGACCGGCTCCTGTCTGGGCTGGGAAGGCAGGGGGAGGCTCCGAAACCAAAAAGAAAGTGGGAGCCTAGTAAGAGCCTTGGGGTGTCCCAGGGGCCCAGCCAAACATCCTGGGGTTCCAGGAAAAGCCTCGGCCCCAGAAGGAAAGCCCCATTCCAGACAACCTAGAGAGATCTCTGGGCAGACGCAAAGGCCCCCTGGTCAATTGCTCCGGGCCGCACAGAGCTTCCTCCAATCCCTCCTCTTTTGCCAGTTGCCTGAATTACTCTCTGCGCTCTGTGGGGTTTGCCTGAGCACCTATTGCTTGAAACGGGCTGAAAAACAGAATGACAAGGTTTTGGTTTAAAAACAGAGCATCACAAAAGTCCTGTGCTCATCGTCCACGGAGACAAGGACCCAACGTGGCAGAGCGGCCCAAGTTGGCCGGTTCCGGGACTCTGCCCATTTGTTCAAGTTCGGCACAAGTACCCGCTACCACTGCACCCCGAACAGGGAGGACGGTGTTACCGTGTGGAGGGCTCGTCTCCGGTCACGGGAAGGGCAAGGGGCCGTGCCCTGGGGTTTGGCTGACTTCCCAAGGAAGCCAGTGAAGAGAAGGTCTGTGGAACCGCTTCTGCCCGTTCTCTGGCTGAGGCGCCTCCCTCATGTTCACATTTCGGATGGAGAAAGAGAGCCCGTGTCTTTATGACAACAGGCCATGCATCATGGCCAAGGGCAGGTGGACATGCCATGCTAATCTGGACATTCAAGGTGGCTGGTAGTCTGTGTGTGTGTATAAGAGGAAAAAAATGCCTGTGAGGCAGACAGACAGACACTGCCTTGTCTGGCATCTCAGGGAGCTGGTGCACCTGAGCGGAACCTCAGGGAGATGCCCACAGGTAGGCTGGTTCAGCCCCGTGGGAGCACGGGAGGCTGCAGGTGGATGGACACAGGTGCAGGGAACTTACTGGACGGGAGGCCCCCAAGACTAACTGAACCCCCTAGGAAGTCCCCAACCCCACCCGCACACCCCAGCGAAGTCCCGAAGCCTGGGACTTCGCAGACAGGCATTTTACTAGAACCTGATGTCATCAAGTATCCCCTGCCTGGGGAGGGGCCACAGCAAAAGTGTCATCAGCACCGCACACCTCCGGGGATGGCTTTGAGTGGAGCAGGAGGACGACAGTGGCTTTGGTGGTGACTCGAAGGAAAACCAGAGGCTTCGAGCCCAGAGCTTGGAGTCAGACCCTGCAGGCTCAGTCCTTCTGCCAGTCACTACCTGGGCATCTGGGCAGCTACCTAGACTCCCCGAGTCTCAGTTTCCCCACTGGTTAAGTGGGGTGGGGTAGTTATTCCCCCAAGGGATGGTGGGAGGATTCATTAACTGAATGCACTGTCTCTAGTGCATTTCACGGCTTTCATGGCCAAGTTCCCCTGCCTGGGCCGGTATCAGCTGTAGGAGCTCCTGGAATGGAAGTCAAAACTCTTGCAATCAGGAGCCTGGAAAGGCAGTGCAGTGAGTGAGCTCTGTAAGGACAGTGAGCCTTCTGGGTCTGCTGCTCCAACCCCATCCACCACAGGTCCTGCCCCGCTGCCGATATTCAATAAATACTCTGCAGAAAGGAAACCACGGGCTTCACATTCTCCTTCAAATGGACAGGTTGGTCAGAGAGGAGTTTAAGACGCCCCAAGCTGGAATCCTCCAGGACTCTTGAGAACAAGGCTGGTCCTAAGCCCTTCCCTACTCCTCGCTAGGCAGCAGGCTCCTGCTCCTGTTCTCTCCAGCCCGCTCAACCCCAGGACCATAGCTCAGGCCAGAGTTTCTGGAGGAAACAGGACTTTGAAACAGGGCTCTGGGCCGCTGGGCCTCAGCTTTGGCAGTGACACGAACACCTGAGGTCTCCTCATGTCACGAAATGCGATCCTGAAGGGACGGACACGTCACACAAGGATCCCCACAGCCTCTCCTGGAGCTCCCAGCATCTGGATATTTGCTGTGATGGGAGTGTGTTCCCAGGGACCACAGGTGCGCCATCTTTCCTGGGAGGGTGACCACAGACGGCAGAAGAGTGAGGGGTTCAAGATCTTCGGGGAAGGCAGACCTTTGCTGCATCCTGGCTGTGCCCCCCACCCCCAACCATGACTAGCTGTGTGGCTTCAGACCATCACTCAACCCCTCTGAGCCCGTTTCCTCTGCTCTGGGAAAATTAGTAGGTCTGCCTTGTGTTTTGTTGGGGGCACTGTATAAGATAGGCATAAAATGCTTCCCCATATACAGTTGGTTAAGCGTCCAACTCTCTTTTTTTAATTTTTTTTTAAATTTTACAGAAAGCATGCATACATAAGCAGGGGGAGCTGCAGAGGGAGAAGGGAGAAGCAGGCTCCCCACAGAGCAGAGAGCCCTATGCAGGGCTCGATCCCAGGTCTCTGGGATCATGACCTGAGCAAAAGGCAGATGCTTAACCAACTGAGCCATCTAGGCGTCCCAAGTGTCTGAATCTTGATTTTGGCTCAGGTCATGACCTCAGCGTCATGAGATTGGGCTCTGTGCTGAGCTGAGCATGGAGCCTGCTTGACATTCTTTCTCTCTCACCCTCTGCCCTTCCCCCCACTTGCTCTCTTTCTCTTTCCCTCTCAAAAAATAAAGAAAAAAAATTTTTTTAAGTTCTCCATATACAACAAACACTGGTAGATATTAGCTATGATGTAAGGGAAATGGATGGCATATGGTTTCTGCCCTCAAGGGAGGACAGCATCAGGGGGAAAATGTACATTGACTCATTCATTCTATTCACAGATGCTTGTTGACACCTACTATGTAACAGGGTTTGTGAGACCTGAAACTCCTCTGCATCCCCCAGCCAGATGATGCTACTTCTTGATTACCTCCACTGATGATGTGCTCACTACCTTACCACTGATTTCTTCCATTAGAAAATTCTCCTTCATGTACAGTAGTGGGAAAAGCATGAAGTCAGCATATTTGAGTTTAATCCCAAATTCTGTCACTTACTACCTGTTGGCCATGAACAAGTCACTTTGCTGATCTACACACTGGAGCTCATGGTACCAACCACTGTGGGGAAGACAAAAGAACAGCCACAGAATCTGAAATCTAGCTCAAGATTGGCCCCTAGTGGTCACCGGAGCTAAGGTCTGCAATGGAATTGCAGATGGAATGGCTAGGACAAGTTGGAAGCCATAGCCATGATCTCATTTGGTACTTGCTCCCAGAAACTTGGTGGGTGTATCTAGCAGGAACAGCAGAGAAAACCAAGGCTCAGAAAGTGAACTCCCAGAGTCACTTGGACAGTACGTTGCAAAGACTAGGCTTGACACAGTGTGATGTTTCCAAATCTGTCCTGATCATTCTGCCAAAATCCTTCAACAAAGGATGGCAGCAGAATCCAGCCAAAAGCCCGAGACCTTAGCCAGGCATTTAGGGCCTTCCTTGATCTATTTGACAATGACCTCATTGTGATCTAGTCCAGCCTCCATCTCCTTGTACCTCTTGTCTGCCCCAGCTCACGACAATTCTCCCCGTCCCAGACACATGCCCTGCACATGGCCTTTGCGTCTGCTTCGGTGCCCTTCCTTGCCGCAACGTTCCTGCGTGCCCTCCGCTATTCTTCCCACACCCTACCCCACACCCAAAAAAGCCCCCTCTAGTCCCAGCAGACTTGGCCAACCCTCCTAAGTGCTCACACAGGCAGGTCAGCTTTGTCTCCCCGTGGTATCCTCCACTGTCTGCCCAGCACTGAGTGCAGCAGTTGGACAAAGGGGGAGCTGACCAGAGGTGTGTTGGTGACCCAGCGAATAAGGGGGGTGGGCAGGGGTGTGTGGTGCCATCATTACAGCTTTGATCACACTGAATTACAATTACCGTGCTCACATCTCTTGGCCTCAAGGGGTGGTCGACTAGGAAGCCGATGGGCTGTGTCCCATGCAGCCTTGCTTCCTTCAAGCCTTGCACAAAGCTGGGCACATGGTTGGTGTTCATTAAGTGTCTGTCCATAGAATGCATGGAAGAGTCGAGCACATTTCCCCAACAAAACCGTCTACCCTTGAGGGCAGGAAGCACATGGCACCCCTCGGCTTCCCTGTGTGCACACACAGAGAAAATTCATCATCAGGAGGAATCCGCAGTCACATCCTTTGTGGTGTCAAGGCTGGACAAGACAGCAAGGATTCAAGGGTCTCACATCAAACCCAGGAGTTCTCAGTCCCCCCAACCCACGCTCTCCCCCTACCTTCTTCCCTGGACAGAGGTCAAGAAGGTTTCCTACCAGCAGATGGCGCCAACAGCTAGAGCAGGGCTAAGCTGAAGGCCCAGAGCCCATCCCCCAATGTCCCAGCTCCCCTAAGCTGCTTCCCCTAAGGAGTTGTGTGCTCTAGGGCTCAGGCAGGTATTGGAAAGGAGGCTTCCTTCTGGGGAGCTTTAACTTGGAGACCCCGGGTTAGACGGCGGCCATGTGGAGAAGGGTATCTGCCAGATGACAGCCCATCCCAGCTCAGTTCAAAGGACCTAAACCCGCAAGCCCCACGCTGAGCCCTATGGGGATGCGAGAGGACCCCCAACAAAGAAATGCAAGGGAGATGTCATGCTTTTGATTGCCTGCCATGTGCCAGGCCCTGCTAGTCTTCTGCATACACAGGGCTGCACCCCTTCCCCATAGCTCCCAGAGGGCGACATTATTGTGGCTGGATCACAGATGGGGATGTCAAGGCCCAGAAAGGTTAGGAAGCTTGTCCGGGGCCACACAGAAGGAACACACTCAGGTCCCATGTTCTTTTTTAGACACTCAAATGTAATCCAAGCTGAGAGGCAAGGTTCCAGGACCAGAGGTCCTGAGTATGAAAGGACACCAAAGCCCCTTGTAATCAACAATCCCCCATGGCCCATTCCACTAGGCAACACTTCCACAGTCCTGCCGTGGGCCATGGGCCATGTTTCAGGCCCACAGACAGCGCTAAGGCCTTTACAGTTCACTATCTAGTGGGAAGGGACCCCCTCTAACGCCACCTGGGGAAGGCATGGAAGGCTTCCTGGAGGAAAAGGCTTTTTAAAATTTCCTCTGCCAAGAGTATATGTATATATTATGGGCCTGGGGACTGGTCGGAGACAGTTTATGGGTGCTTACGAACCTCTGAACCTTCTAGTGTCACAGAATGATGAGGAAAATTCTCTCCACGGATTCAGAAAGAGAGGGGTGTGTGTGTGTGTGTGTGTGTGTGTGTGTGTGTGTGCGCGCGCATGCATGTGTGCACATCTGGCTGGTTTATGGATGAGGAGGTTTGAGGTTGTGTTGTGTCTTGTTGCATTTCTAAGGAATAGCAGGGGCAGGGAAGCGGATCGCCCTGGTGAATGGGAACCAGCACTGCCGACCTCCTAGAGTTCTTGGACCCCGGCCAGCAAGGCCTTGCCAAGCCACATCACCCATGGAGGATGGAAGTGGCCACAGGCATGATTCTCCTGGCTGTTCTGGGTCTCTGTTTCTGGCCTAGCAGAGAAGCCCCCAGTAAAGAGAAGATAATGAGGGAAGGAAGGGAGAGGTTCCATGGCATCTAGAGAAATGGATGGCAGACAGCCACAGCTTCCCTACGGTGCCTTGCTGTGGGCCAGGTCCCCTGTGGAGGGCTCCGCTCTGCCCTCCTCCCCATGAGCTGGCTTAGTCACCCAAACACACACAAATCTGACTACCAAGTGTGGTCAGCAGGCCAGGAGCGTGCTCTTTGCGGGAGGCCCTTAAGGTGGGGCCTGAGTGCCAGTGCCCCAGTGAAGGGAAGCGGGAAGGACATTCTGGTCACGGGGAACTCAGGCCTGAGGTCCTGCGGTGGGAAAGGAGTGGGCACCACTGAGCCCTGAAACCAAGCCCAGAGGTGACAGAAGCCTCAAATCAAGGTTTGCCGGTTGGATTTTCAAAAGTTCAATCAATATTTACAGAGAAAAGTCTTCCATGCAAAGCCCCTAACAAAGAGCCCAGTGAATCCAACCTCTCGACTGGGATCATCGCTCCTGGACAAGTGTGCAAAGGTGGGCTTCACTCCCCTGGACAGAGCGACTCCTGCCCTGACCTTCAGGGAGCTCCTGGGACTCCCCCTGGGACGCCCAGTGCTCTGCATACAGCTTTGCACTCTAATAAACCACCTCTCATGTCCATCTCTCCCAAAAGCTGTGGGTTCTCCAAACTGTGAGAATTTTTGTTTTTATTTTTTTTCCTGAGAGAATTTTTAAATTCATCTTCAAACACCTAAAGTTCTCAAGAGGCTATGGGCTAGCTCAGCAAACATCTGCTATGCGACTCTAAGATCCCAGAGGGCAAAGGCAAAGGGTGTAGAAATGAGAGTTACAAGAGTCGTTTGTGCCTAGGTCCTGACCCACACTGTGTCATTCTGGCCGTGTCCCTCCGCCTCTCTGGGTCTCAGTTCCCTCCTCGGGAAAAGGGAAGAAAAATCTGTATATGTCAGCATGTGTCATTCCAAGGATGGAAGGCAGATCTCTAAGCTCCATTGAGCAGGGTTTCTCGGGTTTGAGGTCGGGGTGGGGAGGGTGCTGTGGCTCCACCTTGGCCGCTTGCAGAAACCCTGGTCCCAAACCCTGCTGACCTTGGAATTCCAGAGCACATCTGAGAAGCCCTGGATGGGATGCTCCCTGGCAGGGACCACACTGGCCTGGGAAGGAGAGAATGGCTGAGACCCGGCTGTACACTCTGTCCTCAGACAAGTCCCTTTCTCCTAGGGCTTCTGCTTCCTCCAGTGTAAAGAGCAAGGGGCAGGATAGGGGTTCAGGGCAGCACCCAGAGGGCATGGGAATGTGACTGGCTCCCAGAGATACAGGCAACTTGAACCTCCTAAACTCAAAGATACCCCAGAGCAGCCTTGCATTCTATCTATTCGTTCTTCCCAGCAGGGACGACTCTGTGGGCCTATCTCCCCTCCTCCCAGCTTCCCAGTGTTGCGTCCATCATATTTTCAGGATGACGACAAACCTGGGGAATGGGGATGGGAATGGGGCCATGGGAGGTGCGTGGGCTGGGGGACTCCTGTCTGCAGACCTGGCACAAGCAACAGGGGCCGAACTCCCCTCTAGAGGGGCTGAGAGGGCCAGCTGCAGGGGTCACTGGTTGCCACCCACCCATGGCCTTTAATGGGGCTCAGAGGGCAACTAATTATAATAATAATAGGTCATCTGGCTAAAACCTGCTGTCAAGTATGAGTCACCTCGCTCTGCAAGTTCCCAAGGATGCACAGTGGCATCAAGAAGGTGGCTCTTTGGGCTGTGGAGGAAAGGCAACAGGTACAGAACAGGTCACAGTGTGACTCATGAGAAGGCATTTGCTGCTCAAAGCCTCAACTCCCTCATCTGTGAAATGAGACCAACTTGACACCGACCCAGGTTGTGGGATGCTTGAGGATGGAAGGAAACACACATGAGGCTTAGCATGGCCAGAGTTCTGACATAAAATCGGGGCCCCACAACCTCCAGTAGGGGGACTGGGGAAAATTGGCTTGACTTCTCCAACCTCCTGGTTCCTTGCTCCTATTTGTTTTACTGAAGAAAAAGGAGATTTCTGGCTATTAAAAACATGGTAGAAGAAACATAATTGTATACAAGTCTTTTAACACCAGGAAGATGAGAAGGTGATTGCTGGCCCTTTGGGCTTTGATACCCCTGCCTGGCAGTCCTTTATCTCTGCTGTTCCCCCACAGGCCTTCTCTCCAGGCTCCACGGCCATGGCTTTCACCCCAGTGCCACTGGAGGACACAGCTTCACGCCCCCAATTCTGCAAGTGGCCGTGTGAGTGCCCACCGTCACCCCCCCTCTGCCCGCTGGGGGTCAGCCTCATCACAGATGGTTGTGAATGCTGTAAAATGTGTGCTCAGCAGCTCGGGGACAACTGCACAGAGGCAGCCATCTGTGACCCCCACCGGGGCCTCTACTGCGATTACAGTGGGGACCGCCCGAGGTACGCAATAGGAGTGTGTGCACGTAAGTGAGACCCTCCCTACCTTCTGGCCAGCCCCCAGCACCCCAGCTCTAGTCCTCCCCTGTAGCCCTTCCCCTAGCCAGTCTTCTGCCCCCCTCCTACTCCAGTCCGTGGTTAGAGGTCAGAAGTTGTGCCCTTCCCGAAGAGGGAGGGATGCCTGCATTCCTCTTGTCTCCAGAGCCTGGCTTCCCACTCTCTTCTTGGTCCTGGAGGTACATCCATGGCTGACTTGGGAAAAGGGAGCCACCAGGAAAGACCTAAGCATAGTTTCATTCTCTTTTGGTTTTCATTTCTTCTTATAGTTTTCACCATATAATGCATGTCTTCTGTTATAACTCATTTGGCTTAAAACACCAATTTTAGATAACATATCAATGTTCCTATATGACACCTGATGACTTAACTCCTCAATACCACCTGACACATTGCCTATCTTTCAGTATTATTTTCATAATTTTTGGTTATACAGTAATCAGTATTTATAATATTATGAATACGTAAATAATGTTGCTGAAGGATGAGGTATTGTATTTGTTTGAATTTTCTCTTTATTTTTAAATTTTTTAAAATTTTTTAATAATTTTTAAATTTGATTATAAACATATAATGTATTATTAGCCCCATTATAAAACATATAATGTATTATTACTATATGATTATAAACATATAATGTATTATTATTCACAAGTCTGTGAATTGCCAGGTTTACACACTTCACAGCACTCACCATAGCACATACCCTCCCCAATGTCTGTAACCTCCCCCCCACCCCCGCAACCCTCAGTTTGTTTTGTGAGATTAAGAGTCTCTTATGGTTTGTCTCCCTCCCGATCCCATCTTGTTTCATTTATTCTTTTCCTACACCCCAAACCTCTCACGTTGCATCTCCAATTCCTCATGAAGCTTTTTGTTTTTCCTGGGGTTCTAATTGCTTTTGTTTTTTCTTTACTCTTGCTCTTTATAATATCCACATGCTGGGGAAACAAGTGTTGCTGTTGTTTGTTTGCTCTTCAAGTGCTCTATCATGTCGTTTTTTGTTCCAAGACACCTCCCTTCAGGGACTTTTTGATCTCATGCTTCTATCTGGAATGGTAGTCACTTAGCTTGAATCGTCTAACCATTTATCCAAAGTACATGACCCAGCATGATAAAGAGAGGTAACTAGGCATCATGGCACAGTAGCTTAACTTCTGAAAAAAAACATACAAAGCCTCATAAACCCAAGAACACCTTTCTTCCCTTAGTGCTGAGTCAAGACTTTTCCCTAACTATGACTCCATATGCACCCAATTATATGTTCAACACATAGCATAGTCTCTCATCCTCAGGTAACCTATCATATCTCCTGAGGTAAGCGGTTGCTGAAGGTTATGACCATAATTTCAAGTCAGACAATCCTGCCTGTTTACAGTTAATTAAATTCACTTTCTGATCTTTTATCATTGATTCATGCTTCAACTTTCATGCGAAGTCATCTGTCTTTAGCTTTCCAAGTAACCACGCTTGATCCTCCCATCCCTTACTTTTCCCCGTTTATTCAGACTCTCTATTAGCCCCACACAATGGTGTGCTCAGACAGAACTTGCACCACCGCTGGACACAATCATCTGATGTGTTGGTGGAAAATGTTATCCTGGAGCCCCACCCATGACTAACCGAATAAAATTCTCTAGAAGTGAAGATGGGCACCTACACCTTTAACAAGATGCCCAGATGATTCTCATTTACACACAAGTTTGAGACTAACTGCTCATACATATAGAAAGTCATATAGTCTCTCGTCATACCCAGGTGAAGAAATCTGGCTGAGACCTCCTATACTCAAATCCCTTTGTTATCGGAGATTGTCTCATCATTTCTTTCCTTCTTTACAGCTGTTCTTCAAGGTCATTAAAAAGATAACTAAGTTCACTATGATCTTACTGATCTCTAAAGCTGTACTGATGTCTGGCACCACGTCTTCATAGACATTCTCTCATGGACCCAGAGATTGTACAGGCCTTGGAACTGCCTCTTGCACCTGCCCTTCTCCACCAGATGCTTGGAGAACCACCTTCCCAATCCATCCATAACATGTATCTCCTTGTATCTTGGGTCTTGCTTTCACTCACTATAGCCTCTTAGCTTCACCTCACCATGAGCCCCCATGTATTTCCTTTCCTTTTTACCTGGAAAGAAAACTGGTCCACAGATTTTAATAGGTATTAGACTTGCCAATGTTTCCCTGGTCATATAAGTTTGCAGATAGTGGAATAAACAAAGTTACACAATTTCTGAGAGGTTTCAAATGTTCACATCCACTGCAAAATTCTAAAATTGGGAGATATAAGAAGCCCTTGTTTTTGAAACTTATTTGCACAGTGAATTGTTTTGTCCAGGTAGATTTTACCACTCACCCACCCCACCACACATGTGCACACTCACAGATACACACATTGCATGCCTGTATGTGTGTACACATACACACAAACACACAACTCGCTAGTGTTCTATGAAACATCTTCCTAGAAATGGCGGCCACAGTGTCTGAGTTCATGAGACCCTAAGGCAAGATGGAGGAGCAGGCAGGGTCTGAGGGGGAAAGAGAAAGAAGAGTCCCACAGATAATCTTGTGGCAAATGGTCAACTCAACCACTGGATGGTCCCCAAGACAGGTTAAACCTGTCCTTGGAGCTGTGCATGTAACTAGGCTGAGAAAAGACAGGTCATAAGAAGGAGCAGTCACAACACCAACACATGTAACTCAGAGAAGGGTGAACCACGGCAACTTGGTGAATGCAAGCTTTGGTTACCAGGGGTCTCTGCTCCTGGGCACCAGACACTGTGGCCAAGGAGAAAAGTGAGCTTGGTCTTGTCTAGTCTACTCAATTTTCAGGAGAATCCAAGAGTTCAGATTTGTGTATGTTTTGTAAATGTTGGCAACACGTTCCAAAAAAAAAAAAAAAAAAAAAGGTTTTTTTTCTTCAAAACATTCTGTGGGCCAAACTAAATACTTCTATGGGCAGAGTGACCTCTGAATTACACTCTTCGGCTATTTTTGTTGTACAAACATTACTCTGCCTTTAATACAGCTGGGCCAGGCCTGAAAGCAGTGTGGTTTGCTGGAAGGATCATGCAGTTTACAGGCAGACAGAACTGGGTTTTGAATCCTGGCTCTGCCATTTGTCAGCTACGTGACCTTGGGCACATCATGTAAGGAGCTCGATCAAACCAACCTCATGCAATTATTGAGAATAAACAAGGGACTGCATTAAAACCTCAAATGTGACCGGCTGTTCTGGGTCATTGTTTTACTTGCTTTGATTTAACCTTCCCTTGTAAAAATTATCTCACCTTTGCCCATGGTCATCCTCAGAGGAGGAGGCAGTCTCCTTCCAGAGCAAAGGAGTAGACAGCTTATGCATGGTCTTTAGAGATAGACAATCTAAGTTCAAATCCCAGCGTCATAACTGATATGGTGACCTTGGGCAAGCTACTTAACCTTTTAAGTGTTAGTTTTGTCATCAAGGAAATGTGACAAATAATACTTCTTTGTGTGGTTGGGATGTCAAGAACCTGACACATGGTAGCCCAATACAGATGAAGGTTCACCCCACCTCCCTTCCATCCATCCATCCATCCATCCATCCATCCATCCCTCCATCCCTTGATTCATTCACACAGTTATGAATAGGTGGGTTACAACATGGCATGATCCCCTGTTCTTGCTCCCATGCAGCTGACAGTCCATTAGGGAAGGGAGGAAAGTGAAGACCTTGATGGTGGAACCAGGGATTTGAGTTCCTACAGGTCCTTTGGTAAGAGGAAGTCTCACCACACTACTCCGGTACTTGCAAGCCTGAGATTACATAGGATACGGTGTTTCACCAGGAGCTGGTACTTCCATTAGTTCAAAAGTAAGCGATGTGGGGGCATTAGAGTCTGCCGTGGGTCCAGCCACCATACATGTCGTTTACCCTACTCTCACTCTAGGCAATGATGGGCAGGCTGCTCAGGGCCACCAGCACCACCACTGTCCCCACCTGCCCCAAATTCCCAGGAGACTGGGAGCAGCTTTTGGAAGCAGTGGTTCCCAATCTTGGCTACAAACTGAATTCACCTGGAGATCTTTAAAAAAATATCAAAGGCCAGGGATGCCTGGGTGGCTCAGTCGATTGAGAGTCCAACTTCGGCTCAGGTCATTATCCCAGGGTCCTGAGATCAAGTCCCACATAGGGCTCCTTGCTCAGAGGAGAGCCTGCTTCTCTCTCTGCCTGCTTCTCCCTCTGCTTGTGTGCACTCTCTCTCTCTGATAAATAAATAAATAAAATCTTAAAAAACATTGAAGTCAAAAAAATTATAAAAATATCAAGTCCCGGGTCCACCCCCATATTCTGGGGCATGGTGTGAGCATCAGAATTTTTGAAATCTCCCCAGGCACCTGGTACTTAAGTGTTAAGTGCTCCTGGGCACCTGGTACTGCCTTGCCCACCCAAAGTTCCCCCAACAGGGGCAGAGACCAGGCTTCAGCACACTCCCTTTTCCCCATCCACCAGCGTGCTCACACATGTGCACACACGTGTGCTCACACCTTCCCAGAGCAAGGGTGTGGTCAGTGTGTGACTCAGAACAAAAGCATGAGTGATTCACCCAGTGCTTCCTCTGCTTTGTTTTGTTTTGCCTTGGTTTGTTTTTTTTTCCTAATTTCCCCTCCTTTCCTGGTGTCTGGTGGAAGGAAATGGGCTGTGGAGTCAGATCCCCGGGGACCGAGGTGCAGCTCTGTCATCACCAGCTGGGTGACCTTGAGCTGATGAATCATTCGACCTCCCTGTCCATCAAATGGGGAAAAGAAAACTCTCCTGGTGAAGTCACTGGGAGAACTGAATGAGATAACATATCATGGTGCCTGGCACAAGATCAGATGGCTTGCAAGCGGTAGTGCCTTTCCTTCTGGGCCTCCTCCCTGCACGATCACCTCCCAGGACAAACAGCCATCAGGCCAGCATCCCCACACGCTGAGACTCTGCCTCTAGCTATGTCGTCTTCGGAGCGTGACTCAACTTCACTGAGACTCAGTTTTGCTGTATGTGAAAATGGGGTGGTGTTTCCTTATAGGATGAAATCAGCAGTGCATGAAAGTCTGTCACAGAGCAGGTCAGGTGGCCAAGAACAGAGACAGAGCTTAGGAACACTTCACTCCTGTTAGATACTGGGATTATTACTATCAATGACCGCCTGCCAGCAAATCCGGAAGATACGCCGGAGCTTTGGGCAGACTTAGGATTCCAAACTAGCCCTCCTTGGGTGGATACCCCTGCTGCCTGGGAGCCCTATGTTTGTATTTCCAGACACTGTCCTCAAGGCTACATGGCATCCAGGGGGCAGCGCTGGCCAGGCCCAGCAGCCCCAGGTCCCTCCCGCCCTCCAGGCTTCTGTAACCAGACCTCATGTCTAAGGAAAAACTCTTGAGGTCACTCACCCCACAACCAGCTCCTCCAAGGACAGAGCATCCATCTCTTCCCTGCCGGGGCTCAGGTTATGGGATGAGGAGTGTCTCCTGACTCATCTCCTCTGCTCCTTACATCTCATCCAGCGGCGATTCCTTCCAAACACACCCAGAAGCTGAGCTCCCGGTCCCTCTAGGGTGTGAGCACGGCCACCCCCAGCCTGGATTATAGGGGTGGCCTCCTGACTGTCCGTACTCCCTGTTCTGTTCAGTAGCTCCTGGGCTCTTGTGAAGCACGAGTTGACTCAATAGTTCCTTACGGAGCACACACTGCATGTCTAGCTGCTAACAGTTCTGAGCTACCAAGGAAGACCTCTCTCACCTCATCTCTGGCTACCCCCTAACCTCCCAGGTCTCTTCCCTCCCTCCCTAAAAGATCCCCCCACGAACACCAGTGCCAGCGAACTTCCTTACCTCCTTCCCCCTTTGCTGAAGCAGCATCACACAGGCAAGGGGTCTGCCTTAATCAGCCACTACCTCCCGCCCCATCCACCCCTCCTTTTCGTTGTTCTCCCTGACACTGGTAGCCTTCAGTTCTCTGTATGATCTCTTCATCTTTCCTGAGTGGCACCCACTGCACGGGAAGCTCTATGAGGGCATGGTTTTGTCCATTTTGTTCACTGTATCTCCAGAGCCCAGAACCTTCCATAAATGCCTGCCTTGAATGAGTGGGATCTTTGTTCCCAAGTGTTATGATAGGTTTTACACTTGGCCCCTCAGAACCCTGGCCCTAGAGGTCTTCATCAGTGCTTAGCTCTGTGCCATGTGCTGGGACAGGATGGGTGGGACAGGACAGGTGGCACAGGTTCCAGTCCCGACCAGACTCGGTCTTCTCACCACGGCCAGCCTGGCCCCAGGGTCACTTGATGGCTGGTGGCTGAGTCGCACCCCACACTCTGGGAGGGAGAAGGGGAGCTGGCTGGGCCCTGCCTGCCTTGCTGGCCTGCCAGCCCCCAGGGTGGGCACTCCCCAGGGTCGGGGCCAGGTCCAGGGGCGGGCCGTGTCCCCGTGAGGGCACGATGCCCAGCGGGCCTGACCCGAGCGGCACATGTGTTTGCAGAGGTGGTCGGCGTGGGCTGCGTCCTGGATGGGGTGCGCTACACCAACGGCCAGTCCTTCCAGCCCAACTGCAAGTACAACTGCACATGCGTGGATGGCGCAGTGGGCTGCACACCCCTGTGCCTGCGCGCACGCCCCCCGCGCCTCTGGTGCCATCGTCCCCGGAGGGTCAGCATCCCTGGTCGTTGCTGCCAGCAGTGGGTATGCGACCACGACGCCAGGAGGCCGCGCAAGACAGCACAGCGCCACACCGGTGCTCTAGGTGGGTGCGAGGAGTGGGAGGACAGAGCGCAGGAGCCGGTGGTGATAGGAGGGGGGAGGGGAGGGGGAGGAGAGGGCGGGGCCCTGACTCCCAATGATTGGCACGCAAGTGCAATGACTCCCAGTCCCCAGACCTCTGCCCACTAGATGTGTGACCTTGGCAAAGCCACCTGTCCTCTGCGACCCTACTTCTCTATGTGTCCCAACTGTCCGTGAGGTCCTCCCAACACAAAATGAGGAAGAGCTTTATAAAGAACAAAGCCAGATCCGTGGGATTCATTGTTACCCTACTTAAGAGATTCGACTGGGGCGTGTGCAGCACCTGAGGAGGAGAAGCGGGGATACAAGGTATAAGAGCAGGAGAGGGGGTAGGTGGCTTCCCTCACGATGAAGGATAGATGGGCAAGTGAGGTTGCAGCCAGGTACACAGGCCAGAGGGAAGTCCTGGAAAGGGAGGACAGGGACAAGCCCACTGGTTTTACCAATGCTTGCCACAGTAGCCCAATGCCAGCCTCTTAGCAGGTACCGAATCCATAGTTGTCTTAGGGATGGATAAATGGATGGATGGATGGGCAGATGGATGGATGGATGGATGGTTGGGCCAATGAGGATCTGAGCTAGGGCGATGGAAGTGGAAGTGGCAAGGAAGGGACAGGAGTGAGAGACGCTGCGTGAGAAGTAAGCCTGAGGCCATGGCCTCAATCCATTGTGTGGAATGAAGGAGAGAGAGTGGTAGACAGTGACTCTCGGGGCTCATTGTGACCTGGGAGAGAAAATGAGAGGGACACATTGGGGATGAAGAATTGCACTGTTTGAAACAGCTTGAGTTTGAGGCTGGCATGGCCCAGAGGAGTTCTGAGGGTGCTGGTAATTTTTTAAAAAGCTATTAAGTGCATGAGGTTGCTCCAGGAGGCTGAGCTGAGCAGCGTTTCTCAGCCTGGGTTCAGACATTTCGAACCTGAGACTTTGTGGGGAGGCCTGCCCTGTGCACTGTATGATGTTCAGTGGCACTTCTGGCCTCTACCTCACCACCCCCCCGCCAAGCAGCAACAACCCCCAATACCTCCAGACATTGCTGTTTGTACCCTGGGGCACCCAATCGTCTGGGGGAGAACCACACGTGTGGCCCTGGAGATACCACCATTTAAGGCGAGGGAGAGAAGAGAGCTGAGAAAGACAAATCCAACAGGCAGGATGAAAACAGGAGAAAGAGGTTTTGCAGGAGCCAAGTGAAGAAGGTGTTCCAGAGAACACCCTGGAAAGCTGGGGTGCGAGGGGACCAGCCCAGGCGATGGAGACACAGCTCCAAGCTGCGTGCCCTCAGTGGCTCTGCCTGGGCGGGGGAGGAGGGTGATCCTGCCCTCCCCGCCCTTCAGGGGTGCACAGTCTCTCTGGAGGGGTTTGGGGTGGCTCCCAGGGTCTGAGCCAGCCCCATGAAGAGGCCGTCCCATGTCCATGGAGGAGGTGGCAGGGGAAGCTCTGTCCCTAGCAGGCCCGCGACACTCCCCAACTGGCAGAGCCACATATGGGTCACTGGGGGCGGGGCAGTGGCTGTCTGCCCATTGTATGTGGCCCAGTGACCCCGTTCTGACCCAGTACAAGCAGGGCCCCCGCCTGCTTGTGGGCGACCCAGAAACCAAAGCCCTTTTATCCTCCCAGGCAAATCCTTCCCTCCACCTCCCTCCTCTGCGCTCACACCTCGCTCATCCCAGCCCCACTCTCCTCTGTCCTCAAATGCTTCTCCTTGTTTTCTTCCATCTCTCAAGTCTCTCAAAGCTCCCCTCTCTCACGCATTCATTCCTGCCTTCATCCAGCCCTATTCCCTGCAGGCTTGTTACCTTGGTGGGGGTGGGTATCCAGCACTGCCCCTTCCCCTTCCTCCCACCTTCCGACTCCATTAGGGTCTCCTCTTTCCTACATTTCCCTTTCCCACTCTCTGCCCCTCCCCCATTCTTTTATTCCTTTCCTGCCCCCTCCTGTTCTCCTGCATAAACTATGCAAAGCATGCTTTCTCCCTCTCCTTCTCCCCCTCCCTCCCCCTCTCCTGTACCCTACCGTCTGTCTCTCCTCCTCTCTCCCTCTGCCTGTCCCTTTCTCCGCTTCCCGTGAGTGCCCACCTGCTGGGTGCATGTGCATGTGTCAGGGCTGGACTGACTGATGTCCTCTTCAGACCCTCCTCTTGTGTATCTCATGGTCTTTCTGTGGGATCCATCTTCTACCTTCCTGGCTTTTTATCTGCCTCCATCTCAAGCTCCATCCATTTTTCCATTATTCAGAGACTACTTCCCACGTTCTAGATGCTGTGATTCATACATTAATAGAGCCAGACAAATCCATAGTCCATAGTCTCTCATGGTTCACCTCCCCTTCCAATTTCCCTCAACTCCCTTCTCCTCTTCATCTCCCCATGTCCTCCATGTTAATTGTTCTGAAAAACAACCTGAGGGTTTTGAAGGGGGGTGGGTGGGAGGTTGGGGGAACCAGGTGGTGGGTATTGGAGAGGGCACGGATTGCATGGAGCACTGGGTGTGGTGCAAAAAACATGAATACTGTTACGCTGAAAAGAAATTAAAAAAAAAAAGTTTAGAAAAGAAAAAATAAAAAATAGAGCCAGAGAAGACTTTTGTAGTTAACAGTCAAGAAACCATACGAGCTCACATTTACTGAGCCAGGGATGGCTCCTGGCTTTCACAGGTGTGAATGTGTCTTCCGATCCACAGCCCTGGGAGGAAGATGCTATCGCCAAACCCCGCTTGCAGGTGGGGAGACAGAGGCAGGAGGTGGGCGCTAAGGAAGTTCCAGCTACTGAGTGGCTTTGCTCAGAGTTGAACCCAGGGGACGTGGCTGTGTGTGTCCTTATCCACTCTGCTCTCAGCATCACCCGGCTTAGATATCAGGCACCATTGTATAGACGCTCCCTCTGATTTCCTCCATCTAAACTTGACCTCTGCAGGGACAGGGCCATTACCCTCCATTCTTCAAATCTCAGTGCCTTGCAGATACCTGATATATACTCAGTCAACAGGTCCTTTCATTGTCACACCAGCCATGGAAGGCTGTTCCAGTGAGGACACTGAGACCCGGAGGGAATTATCTGGAACCCGATAGCTTATAGGTAGTTGAATAGGATGGTAGGATTTGCACTCCGGTCCACCTGTCTGTAAAGATGGTCTTTCCTCCGGAGAACTACAGGAGCTCAGAACGGGTCCTCCTTTGCCAGGGGACCCATGATGGTTAGAAGTGGACTTGCCCTTTCCGGCTGGGGGTCGACAGCCCTCCCCCCTCCCCTTGGAGGTTCAGGTGGGAGAGAGGGGCTGCCAGCAGCTGGAAATTCATGGGCGGTCTGGTCCCTATCCTCAGCGGCCACGGGTGAGATGGAGTCGTGGCACAGGAACTGCCTCACCTACACGAGCCCCTGGAGCCCCTGCTCTACCACCTGCGGCCTGGGGGTCTCCAGCCGCATCTCCAATGTCAACAGCCACTGCTGGCCTGAGCAAGAGAGCCGCCTGTGCAGCCTGCGGCCCTGTGATGTGGACATCCGTCCACACATCAAGGTCAGTCTGCCTCCCGGGGCGGGAAGGGGGAGCCATGTTGGACGTGCAGACAGTCGAGCCTGCTTCAAGCCTGGCCCCTGGACTTCCTTGTGGGGGCCCTTTGTGAAATGGGAAGGTGCATGGTAACAGGGAGGGACCCTCGCTGACTGCCACTCCCCCTCTGCTCCTGTTCCAGCCCACACGGCCCCCGGCACAGGCATGACAGCCATGCTGGGCAGTCGGGGAGCTGAAAACAGGGCTCAGGACAGTGGGGGTTCAGTGCCCGTCTATTGCTCGCTGCATGTGACAGGGGCCGCTCTCTATGTCTTGGAGCCCCAGGCCCCTCATCAGTAAAACGTGGGGCTGGTCTCAGGCATCTCCTCCAGCTTGCAGAGTCTAAGATCCTTAAAACAAAGGATCTGGGATAGAGTAGGTCACACAGTTAGAAATGAGTCTGATTGGCCTCTCTCGAGGCCTCCTCACTTCTGTCTTAGGATTGGTTATCTGCCTTGCCGGGAAAAGAAAAAAAAGAAAAGAAAAACTCAGCACTGACTCCATTTTTGGAGCACTGATAATGTCTTGGGGTTGCTGAGGAGAAGGGGGCCTGGTAGACAAGGCAACTCAGCATCCCCAGATCCTCCTCGCTGGCTGTCCCCCGCCCCTGCTCCCATGATCTCCGTGCTGGCCAACGGGATCCTTCCACCTCGTCCTTCTCCTTCTCCCCTTCTCTCTTCTTCTCCCTGTCTGATCAGTGACCTTGGCCATGCTGGCCTTCCTGTACTTGGGGCTCGGTACACAGTAGGCACTCAGCCGATATGGCTTCGCTCAGAGCATGGATGGAAAGGCTACGAGCAGCAGGAGAAACAGGAGCAAAGGTCCTAAGCTGGTGCCTGCCTGGGGCTCTTGAAGGTCTACCCCAACATCTCAAGTCCTTGCTGCTGGTTCACACTTCCCACCCAATTTTGGTTTTACAATTATGAACCTCAGATGGTTTCTCAAACCGTATATGCCTCAGCCCCCACGGAGCCTGGCTCTGCACCACCACCCTCCCTGTTCCGGCATGGCACCGGTCCATAGTAGAGCCATTCCTGCAATGAGCTTTGTGAGTGCCTACTGTGTACCAAGCACGGACTTGGACTGTAGAGTCATAGAAAGGGCCCTGCTCTTGACTGGCCCACATCCCAGCGGAGAGACAGAACACACTCTGGTTGGACAAATTAGGTGAGGAGGGTATGTGCGAGAGGCTGGAGGTGGAATGGAGGAGGAACAGGTTGGGGGAAAGTGTATCCCCCCAGTCATGGAGCCCCGGGATGGGTCTGCTACTCACTAGCTGGTGTGTTGGGTGGACTGGAAAAGCAACACAGGCATTCTCTGTTGGTGACAGAGTCTCAGGCATTGGCGAGGAAATGTAGGCAAGAGGACACTGGGGTTGTGGGGACCCCCCCCATGACACAATGCCCTGAGAGGTCCACAGTTAGTCCTGCATAGTGTGGATGGGCCTTGCTGTGTTTGGGGAGGTCCTTCCCAGCTTGAAGGAGCCACAGACCTGAAGGAAAGGTGGAGTGGTCCCACATGGTGAATGCAGAGGGAGAATTGAGAGCTTGGTGGGGAGGATGGTGGCTGTTCATCCTCTGAGCAGCCCAGCAGCAACCACCTTTTCTGCAGGAAGGGAAGAAGTGTTTGGCCGTGTACCAGCCAGAGGCACCCATGAACTTCACCCTCGCCGGCTGCATCAGCACACGCTCCTACCGGCCGAAGTACTGTGGGGTCTGCACGGACAGCAGGTGCTGCATCCCCTACAAGTCCAAGACCATCGATGTCTCCTTCCAATGTCCCGATGGGCCCGGCTTCTCCCGCCAGGTCCTATGGATTAATGCTTGCTTCTGCAACCTGAGTTGTAGGAATCCCAACGATATCTTTGCTGACTTAGAGTCCTACCCTGACTTCTCAGAAATTGCCAATTAGGCAGATACAAAACACAGGGCTCGGGGCCTGGCCCAGCGTTTGCAAACCAGCCAGCCCTCTGAGGCCCACACTTGAGCCTTCTTCATCCACTTCCCACTGACTTCTAACTATCCTGGTCCAGATCCTTGGCCCCCTGTCCTGTCTCCATCTACCCGAATATCCCATGCTGTAGACACTCCAGACAAAGTGCCCGTCTCCAAAGATTCTGGACAAAACCCAAGCCTGTCCAAGTCACCGGAAGTCTTGCTGGATCTCGCCGGAGTCCCGAGGAACAGCATCAGCTAGGCACTTAATATCACTCATTTCCGTTCTCGATCACGAGCCATGAGACTCTTTGGGTCTATTCAGAAGGACAGATGGGATGTAGGACCCTGGACCAGTCTATCATCTGAGCCCTGCCAAGGGGCACCCTAACAGACAGTTCTGACCATAGCCCACCCACGGAGCTCGGATTCCGAAGATCTGTGCACCCTAAAGTCACCAAATATTTGCCAAGTGTTTGGTTGTTTGGTTTTGAAATTTAATGGAAAATTGTGTTCATTAACCTAGGCTTTGTGGAGGTTAAGTCTGTCTTCATCCCTGCCCAGTAAAGGGTAAAAATTGGATTCATTTTGGTCACAAATGCAATCTAATAACTTTCACTCTTTTTCATGGGAAAATTTCAGAAGAAGTGTCGGCCCCTAGCAATGAATCTGATGCTCACCCACAGGACAGGGGCAGCCGGCCAGCTTGGCCTCGCATCCACACCCTCTCTCTGCTGGGGGCTCGTGGGAGTTGGTAGAGCCCCTAGGATGGCCCCTGGGGCCCCTGGGAATGGCATCCGAGGGCATTTCTGCTCTTGCAGAGCCCTGGGAGACCCCGTCGTTGTCCGGACCAGCCCAGCTTGAAATAACCGACACAGTTACAGGCTGGATGTGGGTCAAACCAAGAATTGGAGCCACTCAGCATGAGTCTGGGTCGGCAGAGTCGGATCACCCCCTTGGCGCAGGGACCCCTTCCACAGACTTCGGGTCTGTGGACCCAAACAACCCAGTTCTGGTGTGAAGACAGAGGTATACCAGTTGTTTAGAAACAGAAATATATTTAACAGGAATCAAAAGCCAAAAAGGGGCTGGAGCTAAAACAGAACAGAAAGTTGTTAGGAGTCAAAACGAGGTTATTATTTATGTTATTAGTAAAATATAAATATTTACTGTTCTCTTTCTTTTATTTAGTACCTTTTGGGTCCCAGACCTAGTTCTCAGTGCTCTCTGTGCATTAGCTCGTGGAGAAGCTTTGCAATCATGCTGAAAAGTGCCCAGTATTATCTCTATTCTCACAAATGTGAAATGGAAGCCCAGAGAGGTATGGAGCCTTGACCAAAGTCGCCCGGCTGGTGAGAGAGGGAGCGGGGATTCTAATCCAAGTCGAGCTGACTTTCTAAGCCACGTCGCTGCCCCTGCGCTTACAGCTTCCAGACGTGTCGAGTGGGAAACTATGTCGGCATCACCGACTTCACGTTCTCCTTTTTTACTCTTTTTACTGTCTCTCTGGCTCCTTTTCCAAGAGAAGAGTATCTGACTTTCTGATATTTTAGGTGCCTGAGCATCCAAAAATATATGGGCTAGACAAAACCCCATGAATTCCCTGCCGATTCCACCCCCCCCCAAATCAGAACCAGCGCTCATCGTGCATTTAAAAGATGATTTTGTCTACCCAGTGCTGCTGATGAGGGATGTGTAAGCTGTTCCTCAGGGAATTCTGTGTGGGTGCGGAGGGATTCTGGAGGAGGACCAAAGGTGGGAATGGGCCCACCTGACTGTACCTCCCACATGCCTGGTCCAGTACAAGGCATAGAGTGGTGCTCAACACATATTTGATGAATTAAAACAAACCTTGTATGTTTTCCTACTTTTACTCAGAGGCTTTCTTCTTCCAAAGGTATATGCCAACCTAATTTTCATCAGCTAAATCTTATTTTAAGCGCCATAGGGAAAGAGGCATTTAATATTTAAAGAAAGGTATATTTTTATTGAAAAAAAAAAAAGAATTCTTGTGTGAAGAGCTTTCACCCCATGAATAGATTCTCCTATGAGCCCATGTGTGTCAGATTTTCTCAGACTGAGATCTGTAAATGACAAAGACTGGGAGACAGCTAACCGCATTTGAAATTCAGCAGAAACCCAGAGCTAGGTTCTTAATGAGTTTGCATCCCAATTTGGGAAAATGAGCATAGCTTCCAAGATCCTGGGAAGCTGGGCTGGAGAAATCTGGGATTATCCTGGGACTGAGTGGGCCAGCGTGTTTTGAGAAACAGACCGGTCCAGCGCAGGGAACGCCTAGCCCCATGTTCCAAAGTCACGGGGAAGGAGGTTCGGGGCAAATGTAAGTAAGGAAGATCTCTCTCGTGGCCACGGTCACTCTGCCCTGGGGCAACCTACTTCAGTCAAAGTTAGGAATAATAGTCCCAATGCAAAAATGTCCCTTTATTGAAAGCTTACGTGGTGCCACCCACTTTGCTAGCTTTTTAATTATCTTACTCATGATCACAATTGTAAGTAAGCCTCTTGTCCCCATCTTATCCACGAAAAGTTTGAGACTCAACGAGGCTGAGAATTCAGCCAAAACACGTTGGAGCCCAAATTCCAGCTTATTCCACTGGGCCTTGCTCTCCGGGAGGCCTCAAGGCGGAGCGCGAATGACCCCCAACAGAGTGTTCATTGGCTGGGGCATCCAGTGGGTGAGATAAATGAGCTCTCTAGTCCTTCGTAACTCCAGTCCCATGTTCCGGGACGAGGCAAAGAAAGGATTTGCTAACCTTTGTTGAAGAAATTCGCATTCGTGCTCAGAGTGAATTTCTTGGGCATGCTTAAGCGGGCGGAGAGAGGAAACCTGCCTTCACCAAACCACTGCTTCTTGCTAAACCTTCATCCTCAGCATTTGGGGAGCACCCCTGAGGGCCAGGCCTGGGCTAGGTGCTTCACTGCAATAACTTATTTAATCCTCATAGCAAACCTACGAGGTGTAGCATTATAATCATTTCCCCATTTTAGAGGTAGGACACTGGGGCTCACAGGGGTTATTTGCTCAGTGTCTTACCATCTAGTGAACTGTGGACCAGGATTGCAAACCTGGGTCAGTCTGACACCTGAGCCATCTTTCCTGTCACTAAGCCCGGTTAGCATGCCCCCCAATTGAAAGATACAAGAGACACTTTACCGACAACAAGACAATAATTACAATGTTAATTTCAAAGTGATTCAGGGAGTGAGTAAAGAAAGTAGATTCGAATGATATGATCCGACTGATATAATTTCATTAACATTGTACTGTGTTAGAGATAATGGGGAAGCAATGTAGCCCCCAACTAGTCTATTGAATTAGATCACTGTCTTTTTAAGGACTTATCTTGATCCAAAGTAACTGCAGTAAGTCTGCACAGCTGGGACTCGTGAGTGGTCAGAATGGTCACCTGTGTATCTCGACACATACACACGTGTGTGTCTGTGTGTGTGTATGTACGTCTATATCATATTCAGACTGTGACTTCATATTTAAGTATTCCTACTGCCATTTTTGCAAGGGACTATAAAGTACAAAAGAAGGAATGTCTCAGAATTTCCCAATAGAGGAAAAAACAGCACTTGGGCAATCTGTCATGTTTTACAACATTCCTCATTTTCTCATGATCTGTGTAGCACAGAACGTGTTTGTTCAATGTGAAGGATTTTCATAGCTCAAATTCCCCGTTTATGTTTTTCTCCTTAAAGCAATAAATCATCAGCAAAATCACCTCCTGGATTCGGTGGATTTTCTTGTACATTCAGTTATGATGTGCAAAGACGGAGCATTGAATACATCTGATAAATGTACAGATGGTGGAAAGTTAGGTCCCAGATAGTTTACATACGGTAATAAAAGTAGCTAGACATTTGTAGATGGGCTCAGAAGGATGAATTCTGGAATTCACAAAAGGTTGGTATTACAAATGGGTCCAGGCTGGAAGACACCTCCCATAAATACAAAAAGGAAACTTTAGCATTCTTGTGTTTATTCGTTCATTCACTGACTCATTTATTCAGTGCCTTTTTACATCTCCAACTAGACTGTGGGTGCCTTGAGATCAAGGACTATGACTGCATCCTCTTGGTCTCGCACAGTGTGTGGCATGTGTCAGGGGCTGGGTAAGCAGGGCTTGGACCCATGGAGAGATGGAGAGGGTGAGTATCTATTGCCAGCTGCCTTAGGAACTGGTGGGAGTAGATAAGGAAGGTTGCGGGATGAAATGGAAATGGCTCTGACCTTGGGAGTCAAGTGGATCTTTCCGTACCTTATTCCTTCCTGGAATTCCTCCCTGCACCCACCTGAGCCTCAGTTTCCCCAGCTGTGAAATGCAGGAAATGACTGCACCTGCCTCGTGGGGATGATGCTGTGATGAATAAAATGCAAATGACATGCAAAGTTTTGGAACAGAGCTTGGCAGACCATAAGCGCTTAACAAAACCAGTTATTATTGGCTGATGTTTCCATGTCTTGTGTCCTTGTCCATGTCCGTGTCCTTGTGAATGGGGGATAGTCAGCAAACGTATAGTAAAAATTCGAGTCAGTGTATGTGTCTATATATTTTGCTTTTTTAGATCATTGTTTCACAGCAGCAAATATAAAGAGAAAGGGTCAGCAATGTTCAGTTGAGTGTTTTTCTACTTTATTTTTTTTTTAAAGATTTTTATTTATTTATTTGACAGACAGAGATCACAATAGGCAGAGAGGCAGGGAGAGAGAGAGGAGGAAGCAGGCTCCCTGCTGAGCAGAGAGCCCGATGCGGGGCTCGATCCCAGGGCCCTGGGATCATGACCTGAGCTGAAGGCAGAGGCTTTAACCCACTGAGCCACCCAGGCGCCCCTGTTTTTCTACTTTAATCATATGCTGCTTGCTCCCTCACCTTTTCTATTTGATGTTTTCATTAGATGTTATAATTTGATTAAACACTGGTTCTTTAAGGCAGGAAAGGTGCCATTCTTGTCTGTCCCCCAAACCCAGTGCAGCACATAGCACGCGCCCTGCTGTGTGAACAGATGTGCATATGGCTGAGTACACGGGGTGAAAGACATGCGTGATGCCTTCTGGCCAAACCCCCCTCCTCCACTACCTCCAAAACACGTTCTGCTACTATAATAAAGTCAGAGGAGAGTCAATTCCAAGAAAAGAATAATTGCCTCATGAATTCTTTCCAAGAACATTTCTATCCTGAAGCATAACTTTCTCAAAACCAGAAGTTAGATCATGGAGTCCTATGGATGCCCCAGATTAAGATAAATGTACAGATTTGGGGAGAAATTTAGGATGACTTATCAGGTGGGTGAAGTTTGGGGAACACGGCATTTGGAGGAAATGGCCAGAGCATTTTATCGCGAAGCTAAAAAAGCACATGGCAGAGAAGTCAGTGTTCTCGATCCCCTCCCCAATGAAAGGAAAATGCCAAATCATCCTACATATTGAGAAGTCCGGGTTCCAGCTGAATCTGGGTTCTTTCCCAGCGTAGAACTGAGCGAAAATGTCTTCTAAGGAGATGACAAAGCTGGTACCATGCCCCTGTATGTTTTCATAGAATATATTCTATAAAGAATGTTTCCAGATTTCCGTGCTAAACCAGATTGCTCTCGTTTTTCACACAATAGGAACAAAGTGGATTTCTTAGTCCATCACATCCAGAGGCAGAGGCAGCTACTAAAAGGAGGCTTACTGATAGCCGTGAGAAAATGTCAGCCCGCCAACAGAGGAAACAGAAGAATTGAGAGGCAGGTAGAAGATACGGTAAAACACAGGTCACCAGAGCCTGTTTAACAGACGGACAAACATCTCCACAAGCAATCCACGCCTTAAGGGCATCTGTAGGTTCAGCCCGGGGAACTCAGCCGATGTTCTGCAATCCCGACACATCAATCGTTGGTTATATTCGTCATGTGCTCAGTGAACTGTTTTTAAAGGCAGCGAGGGACATGGTCCATTTTAGAAATGCTTGGACAAGTCATCTAATCTCTCTGAACCTGGCTGTCTTATCTGTGAAACAAGGATCACTCATTCTGAGAGATAAAGAATAAAAAGGGGAAAGAAAAATAATACTTGCTAAATATTACACTTATTAGAGGAAGTGCTTCTCCATTTAACAAAAACCTGCTGAAACGCGCTGGACATTTTGTGCTGGTCCTAGGGACACAGAAGAAATGCCATTGCCGGAGAAAAGGACACCCAAAGTAACCCACAGTTGAAATACTGCACGTTCTACTGGGTCGGGCTCTGCAGGGCACCCTTGTCACATGGCGGGTGCTTCCTGCGGAGGGCGGGTAATTAGGAAAATACTTCTCAGAGCAGGGGTGAGGAAGGCTCTGTCTTGCAACAGTGAGTTTGGCTATCAATGAATTTAACCATGAAGAGTGCACAGCAGTTCACCTGTTACAACTACACCCACTGCTTAGAACCCCTGATACACTTGTGTGGGGGGAGGGGGTGGGAGGAGGGTGAACCCAGTCATAGTTGATTGGACAGCAAGTGCACACCTAAGTCAAGCTGAATCAGTGGTTTTCTTTCACTTAGGAGACACAAAGACCTGACTGGTTCCATGTCCAAGAACCTGAAGGTCAGAGCCCTTGGGTTAGGACTATCATTTTAGGTTTAGGAGATACAGAGAAATCTGATTTTGGGAAGCACAAAGAACGAGGCTGATGGGCTCCCCAGGACCCCTCCCTCATCTGGTCTCCAACCTCATAAGGCCAAGTTTTACCCTTTGCCCCTGGATTCCACGTGGGACACACCTGAAGGGTTTCCACGCAACCCAGCTAGCCCAAGACAAGTATGTAATCAGAAGGATCGGGGTTACATCAAGGGACCAATCCAATGACCAACAGTGAGGCTGTGTCTGAGAAGGGACAATGAAGAAAGTAGCAGGTCAAGTCCCCAATGTCCCTACAGATCCTGCACATGGTTCATCTCCATGCACACTTGCTCTGCTGGCTACTACTGAAACCCAAAGGTTAGGGGATAGAAACCAAAACAGGCAGCTAGGAGAACAGAAATATGTCTCCCAGCGGGCAGAAATCCTCTGAGTGTAGTGTCTCTCAGTAGCCATCTGGTGCACGCAAGCACCTGCAACAGCTCTTCCCCCGGGGGAAGCCCAAGCCCCGAGCTGTGAGCCTGGCAGGTCCAGCAGTGGCTGCGCCAAGCCCCCACTCCCAAAGCCAATCTAGGCACCCACCGCTTGCTTGCCGGCTCTTCCACTACCCTCCCTCTCTCTGACTCCCACGCAGGACCTGATGCAGAAAAGGGGCTTTCTAGAGAGTATGGGAAAAGCTCCTTCTCCTGTGTGTAAAGTAGGCTTCCCCAACGTGGGGTGCTCCGACCCGTGGTCCGTGTTTAGAATCCAGGGGCCGTGTACTGGGATGAGGATAAAATGCATCTTTGTGTTGACTAATCTGATTGCGGTTTAGCATATCCCCCCTTTAAGCATAGGCAACACACCCCAATATCACCAACTGAAATCACACCATGGCAGGTATCTTGCCTGGCCACCCGCACCCATCTACACTACAGGCTCCTCACAGAGGCCCACATCTTCCCTCCTCCGCACCGGGGTCCACACAGTCCCCGTGGCTAGGAAAGCCTTCTTACCCTTCTGTGCTGCGGTAACAACTCTTTGTCAGCCCAAATTCATTTCTGAAATTACAGCATATCCCCTCCCTGTACCATAATGCAGATATCAAGTTTTATAGGGAATTTATAGTGAATTACACTTGAAGAAACTCTCCCACATAAGTGAAGAAAATCCCGCATAAATAACAGCAGGATAGCTATTTAAAAGGGAAGGCAGGCTTAAGTGGGGTCTGCCTTCAGCAATTTAGTGACCTCCTTCCAAAGAACAAGTGTGGGGAAGCAGAAAAGTTAACAGGGCAGTGGAGGACCCTGGCCAACCCTGCCTCAGCCAGGTGATCAGGGTCAATGGAGTGAGTGGGGACTCCCGATGACTCATCACGCTGTTGGCATGGCACTCTGTCTCTGCGATCTTCCTTCCAAAAAACCCATCGCCCCAGTGGAGCCATGAGAATAGTATCATAGAAACTTTCACTGAGGGACAGTCTACAAAATGCGTGACAAGCGCTTCTCAAAGCTATCAAGGTCATCTAAAGCAGGGAAAGTGGGAGACACCGTTACAGACCAAGAGAAGTTAGGGAGACATAAGGACACATACAGTGTGGCATCTTGGATGGAATCCGGGGACAGAAAAAGAACAGCGACAAGGTAGTGACATTCCAATGAAGTATGGAGCTTAGTTAATAGTAATTACCAATGCTGATTTCTTAGTTGTGACCAGTGCACCATAGCAAAGTGAGGTCTTACTAACAGAGGAAATTCCGTGTGGGGTATATGGGAACTCTGTACCATCTTTCCAATTGTTCTACAAATTTTAAACTAATCCCAAGCCGCCTAAGTAACAGGTCATATTAAAACCTACTGTGTTTAAATTTTTTTTAGTATAGCAGAAACAAGCATTATAATGGTTGTCACTGGGTGTGAGAAAGGGAGTGGTTTTATCACAGGCTTTGTTGTAATAAAAATAAAACATAAGAGATGTTTCCTTCTAAATACAGGTTGAAAACCTTTAACCCTTTGTTGCTGTGCCGTCTGAGCTATGGAGCCCCCAAAATAGGGCTGGTCTGAATTGAGAGGTGCTGCGGTGTGAATTACTGATTTTCTTAGCATAAAGGTCAATTATCTTAATCATTGTCATACTGATTCTATGTTGAAATGGTTGATATTCTGGATATGCTGGGTTAAAGGAAACATATTAAAATTCACTTGTTTCTACCTTTTAAAATACGGCTATTAGAGAGGGTAAACTTACATCAGTAGCTCGCATTATAGTCTTAGGGGACAGTGATGTCCTAAGGCAGGCGTTGGGAGGCCCCAGGTAAGGAAGGACCCCTCCCGCCACTGTGGGGCTACACACACACTCTCTCAGAGGAAGAAGACACAAGCCACTGCAAAGTTACAAATTTATTGGTCTGGAAATAAATACAAATATCTCATTAAGAAACTCCTTTGGAAAGACGTGTACAGAACAGTTTTGCATCTCGATTCAGCCACTCCTGCCCTGACCCCTGACCTTTCTGCACAAGTCGGGGGGCGGGGAAGCCTCTGGTTGGTAGAGGCAAGAAACTGAGTCACTGCCCCTCCAGCTACCTAGAAGTCTTGATTACTTCCTTCTAACCAATCGTAGGGTCCCGGAAAGCACCAGGCCCCAGTGGCTGATTCGCACGGATTCATCCCACCCGGATCGAACCTACTCTAAGATAACCCATGGTTAGCCAAAATGAAAATCAAAAGCCAGTAGTACAGAAACTTGACAGCGACGCTGACGTTGCCCAGAACTGTCAGTGGTGCCGCTGCATTCAGCAAAAGGTTAGAGGGGCAGGGAAGAGGGGGACGGCAATCCCATGGAATATTCCAGAATCCTTTCATCTTCTCAGCCAACACTCCCCGTGTGAATCCCCACCCCCTGCAGGGGCAAACTTCTCCCCGAAGACCCAGTGATGCTACCAAGTCAGAGACATTCGGCTGCCACACTCAGGTTCAACCCCACTAGTCAGAGATTGGGAGCTGGAGTTAACTCAATCACCCAAGATTCCTGGGAACCGGGGTGGGATAGACTGAAATCGAGACTGCCCTGGATCCCATCACAACCACAGAAATCCCTTAGATCTAATAAACCAAATACCACCCCCACCCCAACCCCCTCCCTGCCCCACCCCCACCTCCCGCCCCACAGCGTGGAGACTCATCACAGCCACGTAGGGCTGTTTGGAATGTTTCCCTCCATGTCAAAGAAAGTAAGTACAAACCTAAGTCATCTTCCCCATGAACGAAATCATCACTCACGTATTCGGGGTGGGAAGTCGGGGCTGCGGAGGAGGCGGCAGACAGCAGAGCCAAGGGCTCCGATCCAATGACACCAATGTTTGCCAAGACCATTTCTTTGGAAAGCCCAGAGATTTTGCTGCCCACTTTCACTGTCCATTGAAAGGATGCCAGAAGAACAGGCCTGTATGTTTCAGCATGAAAAAGTGGATATATACGCTAAATTTGAAAATCTATGTCTTCATGTCAACTGCGTAGATTTGTTTTTCCAAACATTCTAGCCTCCACGTAAATTCCACCTCTCTCCCGCTTCCTGTTGTTGGAGTTCAAAAAGAGCTACCTACAATCTGCTGCTCTCCCCTCCCCAAATCAGAACAGGGCTCTGTTTCCCGAAACTGGGTCAGTTTGTCTTTAGTTGGAGAAGAAACAGGAAGGAGAGGGGGCTGGCTTCCGACAAAGTGCCCTTTAGAACCAGGATGCTCGGGTCAGCCTAGGCCTGGATTTAGGAAGTGTTTAGGGCGGCGTGTCTTGTTTTTGGCAGTTCGGCGTCTCTGAGAGAGGGTGGGGGATGGCCATCAGGCCAGCCCGGCCATGAGCACAGACACTGAGATCCTTCTTTTCCTCTGGTCCGCCCACCCTGCCCCTGCTGGGAAAGGCGCCCTTGACAAACCCAGTCTAACTGTGTGCTCCCCCAGAGCTCTCTTACACCATAAGCTTTGGGTTAATACGAGTTACGTGTGGTGTGGCAGGCGGGGATGGGAAGGGCCAGAGAAAGGGCAGCTGCGCAAGCCCAGAGTCCAGGGGCAGCCGTGGTGCAGGCCGCCTAGCAGGACACCTCCATGGACTTGGGCCCGGTGCTGTTGCCAGTGGCCCCGGAGTTGGGGGTGATGTCCAGGCGAGCACCCTCGCTGGTGTGGGAGCGGCTGCGGGTGCCCTCGCTGGTGTGGGAGCGGCTGCGGGTGCCCTCCAGGGACGTGACACTGGAGCCAGAGGCCGTGCGGGAGCGCATCAGACGGGTCATGCTGGCCGAGGGCACTGAGGAGAGAGAAAGAAGATGCACCCGCTTAGGGACCCAGTTAGAGAACACGACAGCACCTGCACGCCAGCAACGGTGGCTCCTCCTGCCTGACCTGTCCATCCCGGTATCCATCCAGCCACCGGGCTCCCCGTCCTCTCTGTATCTGCTCGCAGTGGTGGAGAGCAAGTCCCCGTGAAGCTAAGAACTTGCGATCCCATGGTGGCTTGAACCTAGAGGTGGGTCTGAATCCAAGTCTGCCGCTTGCTTAACAGCTGTGTGACTCTGGGAATGTCCCTCTCGGAGCCCTCCAAGCCCATCAGTAAAATGGAAACACCGATCCCCCAGCATCAGCAACCCCGTGTGTGCCCACGTACCACAACCCTCCACTGTCAAGACATCCCCGGAGGACACCAGCTGGGCTAATCCCCACAAGCCACAAGTGAGGAAACCAAGCCCACCCCCGCTCAGCAAATCTGCAGCCCAGCTGTGACTTGTCATCTCTTCCAGAGAGCTCGTGAGCTCCCAGGAACTATCAATGGTGATGCCCATCCTTTAGCACTTGTAAGAGCCTTGCACAGAGCAGATGGCTGAGAAAGTGAAATGAAGACAAAGTGACCCCTCCCACCTGCACTGGGCTGAACCCTGCCCTCTACTCCCCCCAAACTCATAACCACCAGCCCCAAATTCATAGGCAGCAGAACTGAAGAACAGAAATATGGTCCTTGCCAATACTTTTTGTTAAGATGAGGTCATACTAGATTAGGCTGGTTGTTCATGAGACAGAACATCCCTACACGTGCACGTGCGTGCGTGCGCACACACACACACACACGCACACACACACGCACACACACACAGCCATGTGAACCCAGGGCAGAGGTGGGAGTCATGTGGCTACAGGCCAAAGAGAAGCAAGGGCTGCCAGCTCCCTCCAGGAGCTGAGATGAGGCAAGGAAAGATCTTTCTAGAATCTCCAAGGGGGGGCATGACCTTGCATACATCTTGACTTTGGACTTCTGGCTTCTAGAGCTGTAGTAGCATGAAAGCAAGTTTCTCGGTGTTTTTAAGCCATCCGGTTTGTGAAGATCTGTTACAGCAGCTATAGGAAGCTAGTACACCCCCCAAACAAAGCATCACTGCGAAGGCCACACTGAGCAATCGGTCACAAGCCAAGGAACTGGATACATACACAAGCCTGGCGGTGACTACGCCGGTCACTCCGAGGACGCAAGGGCTGGCCTGCTGGGACACGTGCCCACAAACCCGACAAATCCTTGCCGCACTGAATTCCCTTCTCAGTGGGAAAAACACTCACTTCCCAAGAGCGAGTGTTTAGATCCAGGGAGAATCGGGATCGCTCCCACACCTGTCGCTCACTCTTTTTTCTGAACCCCTATTTCTCAATCCCCCAATCTGAGAGTTCTTCTGATGTCACAGTGCTCAAGGCTGACCAGCAAATGGTGTCACGGATGCAAAGAGTGAGTCCTGCCTGGCCTAGCTTGAGCAGACGCTCCGCAGATGACTACTTGCTTTCTCTGTGGTTCATGCCTCTGGGAGGAGGCTCCTCCTGGTTTCTTCCCTGTAACCTGCCGATGCTTCAGCTTCCTGGAAACAGAAGCTGGTGTTGTGTGTGTGTGTGGGGGGGGTGTATATGTGTGTGTTGGAGGGAACAAGGCCTGCCTTTCACTTCCTTTCTCCTCAGAATACACTTTCGGGGCAGAAATCCAAAGCCAGGGCAGGTCCAAAGCAAACGAATCATGATGTGCGCCCTGCCAGGTAAACCAAGCCCGCCCCGCGGCGGTCTCCGGGCGCTGCCTCTGCCTGCTCGCTTTCCCATTGGCCGGTAGCTGAGAAGGCAGCAGACCCAGAGACAAATGTTTTCTGTTGGAACAGGGCACCTAGGGACACGGGCCCTGCCTGCAGCATGTAAATGAGACTCACTGGCTCTTGGCCTCTCTAGAAACTAAAGGCAGCTGTGGCCAATCTTAAGAGTGTGGTCGGCTTACCAAAGATACCATTACTATTTTAAATGAACAAAAAGTTTCCGGCTCCGAGGGGAAAAAAAATGAATAGATTAGACATTCAGACATCCTCGTTAAGATGGGCACATAAATTATAATTCAAAGCCGTCGGCAGAAGGAGCCAAAAGAACCACGTCACGGCTCACACCTCAACTGGTACCATCTGTGGCCGCAACCCACCAGAGTGCTTACACTTGGCAATGGTCTGTCCTGGTCATGGGACTGCACTGCTGAAGAAGGCTGGATGTGTCTAACAACTGAACTATAACCATCATGTAAGAAACAGCACGTTCCTGAAGTATGCTTCTATTTCTCCTTCAATTCCCAAATCCAAGGACTTGGCAAAGAGGCACGGTCTTGAATACGGGTGACTTTATCACCCACGTACAGAGCTTTATGGTTTTCAAAGAACTTTCAGAGATACCCACTCTGCTTCTTGCTTAATCTCTCCAAACATCAGTTCCATTATTTGTAAGATGAGGGTAAAAGTCTTCATAGGATGGGGCGCCTGGGGAGCCTAGGGGGGGCTCAGTCATGTAAGCATCCAACTTTTGATTTCGGCTCAGCTCATGATCTCAAGGTTGCAAAACTGAGCCTTTCACTGGGCTCTGTGCGGAGTGTGGAGCCCAAGATTGTCTCCCCCTCCCGCTGTTCCTAACCCCATTTGTATGCACACGCATTCTCTCCCTCTCTCTCAAAAAAAAGGGGAGAAAAAAAAAAGTAGCACATAGGCTTACTGTGACGGTTAAATGAGGAAAAAAACCGAAGGATTTACTAATAATCTTCCATCATGACCATCATCACCACCACCATCACAACGGTAAGTCTCTTAAGCAAGCACATAATCACATACACATAACTTAACGAATCACTAAGTTTTACCTCTGAAACTAGTAATGCACTCTATGTCAATTAAATTGAAATTAAATTTTTAAAAAAAGCAAGCAAGCATGTAACCAAAATGTGGAAGATTTTCAGGGTTCCACTGTGCTCTTTTTGGTGCTTAGAGGGTGGGTCCTCACCTAAATCTAAAGAAAACTCCATTTGAAACCATACCTGGTAATTCATGGAGGGAGATGAAGCCACCGTGGTATAAAGAAGATACTAGAACCTCCGCACTACCACCCATCCACCACACACCTAAACGTTTCCTCCCCTGACCTTCCTAGTTTGCAAAAAGCTGAGGCTGGCCGAGAGTACTGAGCGTAGTTAGTTACAAGCCCGGTCCAGGCCATTGCGTTTTCAATTCCCATGCCTGCCCCTCACCCCACCACCCGCCCAGAAAGGCCACACTTACTGTATCCCATGCCCTGCACGAAGTACTTGAAGGCCTCAGCAAGCTTGGCTGGCTGCAAGAGGAAAAGGGACAGTATGGTCAGTCGTCAGAGGTCCCCATCCTGAAGGGCTACGTGGAGCTGTGCCCACAGTCACCTTTATTAAAGAGCTGGGCCCGAGAGGGAAGGCCACCCCGTGCTGATTGGACAGGGAACAAAAGAAAAGGAAAGACTATGGGTTAGTCATGGGGAGCAGAATTCACTTTGGCTAGGGAGAAAAAATTGTAAATTCACTTCATAGCTGGGAGGGGGGGGGTCTGGTCATGTTATTTGACCTCTCCTGTGAAACACGGAGGGATGGCCACACTAACTGCTAAGGGTTTCCATGAAGAAGATTACACTGATAGTGATGTGTCCAACTCAGCATCTAGAATGAAACAGCACCAACAGCCTGCAGCATTCCATCTTCTTTTGACAATAACCTTCTGAAGTTGGTGCCATTTCCATGTATGTTTCATTGCCGAACAGTCATGGAGAGGTGAATAATCCATCCACGGTCTTACAGTCAATTCATGCGTGGTCCTACAGATTCATCTCGGGCTTTCCAAACTCCATGCTTTCAAGGTAATTCACTCTCAGCTTCAAGAGAAGGCTGGCTGGCTGGATGGATGGATGGAAGGATGGTGGACAGGTAGATAAAAATAAGACGGATGGATAGAAGTAAGGAGGATGGACAGATGGATGAAAAGGATGGATGGAAAGAAATTAAAAAACAGAAGAGAGATTGATGGATGAATGGATGGATGGATGGATGATGGACAGCTGGGTAAACCAACTAACCAAATCTATGGGCTACTTTAAGTGAAATGAGTTGGGAATGCTGAGAACCTACCCAGTTCCATCAATTAATCTCTCCAAGTTTAAATTCATCTGAACTGGGAAGTGAAATGTTCTCAAGGCCATACCCACAGTCCCATGAACCGCCAACTCTCCCAAGCGATGTCCTGGGTCTGCGCTCCTCAGCATCTTTCCGCCCCAGTGAGAAGTCATCGGCAGTCGCAGTGTTCCTGCCCACCCCCACCAACGCCTGCCACTATTCTACAAACAGCCATGTGACATTTAAAGGAGAGGCTGTAGGGTGGCTGGGTGGCTCAGTCGGTTGAGCGTCTGCCTTGAGCTCGGGTCATGATCTCAGGGTCCTGGCATCGAATTCCGCATCAGGCTCTCTGCTCAGCAGTGAGTCGGCTTCTCCCTCTGCAATCTCTCTCGCTTTCGCTCTCTCAAATAAATAAAACCTTTTATAAAACATAATCAATAAATAAGGGACAGGCTATGTTCAAGCTACCCTCTGGGGTTTGTGAGACAACAGCAAGTGACAAGAGTTGCCATTGGGACTGCAGAGAGCCATGGGCATCAGTGCCCAGCACAAAACAATCCTTCAGCCTCCCTTCCCCTTCCGTGACACTGCAACAAACACCTGTTCTTCTCACCTCTAAGGACTGTAGGCCTTGCAAATGGAATGAGGGATGGGGATGCCCTCTATAAACAGACATCCAATTCTCGTAAGGGCAGGAGGAAGAGGAATGACAGTAAAACGGGGTCTCCCTGGACTGGTCTCCCAGAAGCCTGGGCTGGTTCAGCCCCTGCCAGGCTTTTACAACGTGTTTCTATTATGGTCAGGATTGGAGCTGTTCTCATTTCCAATACAGAAAAGGAAGGGAAAGGGGGAGGGACAGGGGGAGGGAGGAAGGGAGGGCAGATCGAAGGAACCCTGGGGCCCCTCTCCCCGAGCCAGCCTGAGGACCGCGGGCCCTGGAGAAATACTGTTCCGCTAGAAGTCCAGCAGCGAGCTGGATGCTGAAGGATGCACCACTGGCATGCCGATATTAACCCCCGCTTCTGTCTAAGCAGGCTCTATGGCGGGGAGCCCATCTGTTCCCTCTGGAGGTGGGGCCAGCCCAGCCTTCTCTGGTTTCTCCCAGCTGTAATGAGGCGTAACACAACAGCAGATAAAACACTGCAAGGATTTTGTCCTTTTCTAGTGGGAGCGGAGGGAGCCACTGCCAAGAGGCTAGTCGAGCTACCAAAAGCCACTTGTGCCTACACTTCTGTGCAGAGTTCTAGAGGGAGTGGCCGCAGTGAGAGACAAAGTAGAGAAACGAGTCAAGCCCAGGATGCACCTGTTGCAGAAATCTGCTTCTCGGGGGTCTCCCCTTTAGAGCCCCCAGAGAAATACTCCATGACCCCAGACAGAAGACCGTTCTCTGTTGGGACAGCTCCAGCTAGTACGAAGATTGTTCTGCCCCCAGATGGACCTGTCAGCCGTTGCCCCCTCCCTGGGACTCAGAGCCAAGACTCTCCCTTTTCCATCACACAGTCCTTGAAACTGGCAGGGCCGCATGAAATTAACCAAGAGCTGATCCTTCCCACACTGAGAGGCTCTCCAGAGCCCCACAATGAACAGTGAGAAACTGGAAACTACCTGTAAGTGTCCAGCAGTAGTGCGTCAAGAAAACCAATTACGGGTTATCTGTGTGATGGCATTTTGTCCTGCCATTAAAAACAAGGTACAGAGCATTTTTAACCAAAGGAAGAGAGAGCTTGGAGATGTCAAGTTATGTGGACTAGTAAAAAATAGATATGCAATACGATCCTAATCTTGCTTAGAGTAACAAAAATTAAAATGTACACAAGTATATAGAGAAGGAGACTAGAAGCAAGTAACTTTAAAGTTTGTAACAACGGTAGCCTGAAGTCGGGGAACTAGGGATGTGTTTTTTTACTATTCTTTTACTCACCTGTATCTTTAATTTTTCATGATGAAAATGTATTACTTTGTAACTAGAAAATTAGAAGTACTAAATAGCATTGATTAAAAAAAAAAACAAACCTCAAACTCATAAAATACACATTTCAGGTGCTGGTTCATTACTGAGGAGGGCACATAGCCCTTCTCTCCTCTGAAAATCTAAGTTTTGTTTGTCTGATCTCCCCAGCCTGACGTCATTGCCTGGATGATGGGCTCATGGATAAGGCGGCCCTCAGGGCACGTGTGAGTCCAGGGCATGGGTGCACCTGCCAGGGAGAGTCAGTGGGAAGACCTAGGGGGATGTGGTCTTAACCCTCTGGTGCTCGGCGCCCTCATCCCTGTCTCTCCCTACACCCTGGCAGGTGAGACGGACCCTAAGTGCAGGATCACTGCTGCAGGAGGCTCCCACGGTGGGGGCACAGGGGGAAGGAGGATACGTGTATGTAGAAAAAGATCCAGATTCTATTGTTGTCCATCAAGAAAGTGCTGGATTGCAGAAGCCATGAAGTCCCTTTCAGGAGGGCAGGGAACAGAAGAAAGAAAAGGCATCATTCCATCCTTCCCACCGTTCGGCGGCAAAGGCGACCAACGATCCACATCATGTTCCACGTTAGGATAGAGAAGAAAACTATGATGATGAAAACTTAAGGATAGAGATTCCAAAGTTTCTTCCCTTGTTAGGTCAGTGGGGTTATTTACGGGTGGGGGATGGGAGGGGCGAGTGGTTGTGCAGCAAACACTGCACTGACGTCTGTGCGCACACACACGTGCAC